>NC_090922.1:1016383218-1016691793 GCF_040938575.1 Ambystoma mexicanum
TGCATCTAAGGACACATTAACGTATACTGTTTTCAGTGAAAGTAGAACAAACCATAAGGTGGATAACAAAATGCCCAGGAGTAAAGCCGTCGACCCCCATCCTTGCTCGTAAAGAGCATTGGAACCTGTGACATCAATCGCACAGGTGCACAATGACGTCATGGGACACAGGTGATGGGATGCCGTGCTGAGCTCACGCTTCGACTGTGTAAACATGTTGCATCACGCTGATGTCTACAGGCTCTAAACATTACCAGGATCCATTATGGTACAAAAGTCAATACTGTAACACATATTTCAGGAAAAGCCTGCAACAACTGCAGGTACCAATTCAAGCACATATCTTCAAACGGCAAGTCAGTTCACAGTGGCAAGTCAAAGTGCATTCGAACAATGATAAACCCCACAGTACATGTGTGTATGAGGTTAACATGTACAATTTGTCAATTTTTGGAAAGAACAATAAGCACTAGTACTTTCTAAATGCTCACACTGTCCCCATCATAATGAGTTAGGCTCTCTTGGTGATAAGGGTACATAGTCAGTACAGTAAGTGGTCTGCAGGGATAGCCTGCAGCAACTGCGGATGCTAGTGCAAATGCATGTCTTCAACTGGATAACAGTAACAGGCCAAAGTGCATTCAAACAATGATAAACCCCAAAGTACAAGTGTGTGTAAGGTTAGCATTTTCAATTTGTCAATTAATGGAGAGAACTGTAAATACTGTGGATAATAAATGCTCACAGTGTCCCCATCACTGAGAGATGGGATCTCTTTGTGATAAGGACAGCCAGGGTGTTTATTCCTTGGAAAAGAATTGCCCATAAAATGTTAAGTCATTCATAGGTAACACACAAGTCAATCTCCTCGTTAATTCCATGTTGGGCCAATGAGTCCAATCTTTCGATCCAGTATGTTTTGCGTTGCTTAAGTTTCCTTCCCAGATCTTCATGTGGGACCCTTCTAGTGACTACTTCAACTACTTGGAAGCGTATTTGCAGAATGTCATGATGTTTTTCAATCCAATGGTGTGCAACGGCCAAGTTGCAGTTTCCGAGTGAGTATACTTGACTGGTGCTCATTTCACCGTTGCTTACAAAGTCTCTTTGATTGGCCTACGTAGTAAACACTGCATGGGCACTGGATTGTATAAATGACATTCTTGGTATCACAGGTAGCAGAACTCTTAATACTGATCTTCTCCCCCGTTCTGGGGTGATGGAGGGTGTTGCCTATGCTTACAAACCTGCAGTTTATACAATGCATCCATAGGTATGGGAAGTTTCTTAAAGTTGCCTGTTTTTACTAGGTGATCTTTGAAGTTCAGAGTTCTTTTGTACGCAAATGTGGGTGGTTCCTTAAAGAGGTGTTCCATCCAGGTATTGCATGTCAGGGTTCTCCAATTTTTCTGAAAAATTGACATAATTTGCCTGCTTTGGGTGGAATATTTAGAAATATATACCAATGGTGGAAGTTCATTTTCTTTGCACGCTCTAATGAGTTCTTCCGAATGTGTGAGGTTTACAACACGTTCCTTCGATGCATTGACACCCTCAGGTCTGTAACCTCTTGCTAGAAATGTACATCCCATTATTCAATTTGTTGATCATAATCCACAGGATCACTCACTATCCTCCTTACTCTTAACATCTGACAGAAGGGGAGGTTCTTAATTAGGATGAGCTGATGGAAACTTAAACGATGGAGTAAATTATTCCTGGTTGTAGGGGGACCACAGTTTCCCAGGAATCAAAGATGGCACATCTATTTATACTGGGAAATTATTAGCAATACTATTGGCTGTTAAAGCATTAAAATGATATAGTTTATATATAAACTTTTCATTTAAATTGCATACGACATTTTACATTATTTACAAATTAGAACAATATGCTGCATCCTTAAGAAAAGAAACGAGGGCCAAAAGACACAAAGAGTTACTTTAGGCAACTTGTGTAAGCTCCGAGAATTGTCAAGGAATTGTACAACTGTGTATATCAATTTATTATTTTTGCCTTGAAGGAGTTTTAGCCATCTTGAATCGCCTTGTTCTTGTTGGTCTGAGATCTTAAATAGGTCTCCAAAGAGGATTCTCTTGTCCGCGAGTGCAGGGCATATCATGATTAGATGCATGAGAGACTCTGTTTTTTCTTTATTCTTGCAAAAGCGGCAGAAATTTTCCTCCTTTGTTATATTTCAAATTTGGGATAGTCTTTGTCTGGTAGGAAGGATATTTAGTCGTAATTTCATGAAAATTGTTCGAATGACTGGGTCCGGAAAAAGTTCCAAATAATGTGGAAGTTCATTCAGAGCTTGTATGTCAATTGGCATTGTTAGTTCATAGAGTATGCTGCCTTTTCTGCTCTTGTTCTAGACCAATCATTGCACTGAAGTTTGATCTTTGCACGCTGTGGCGGGTTTATCAACATTTCCGTCGTGATTTCTTCTTTTGTCATTTGGTTGAACAGCTCATTCTTCCATACTTTCAAGCTGGTATTATGCATTGCTTGTGGCGTTATTTTAAGGATTTGCATTGCTGGAACTGTATCTTCATTTATGACTTTACGAAGGAGATCAAACTGCTTCCAGCGTACTATTGAGGCAAGTGATTGTAGGGCTACCTCAAAACGTATTCTGGGCATAGGATAGTTCCTTGGGAGCTGTGAGATTTTACGCCAGAATGATGCCTCTAACTTTTGCCAGTTTATTCTGGTAGCAATGATCATGGCCTCGCTACCATAAGTGATGATCGGGTAGAACGCTATGATCGGTTTTGCTGAAAATTTTCCATAGCGTCTATGCAGCATCACGCCTTGACGTGCTAGCAGTTGGATTTTTCCTTCGAGACAGGTCGCCCAGGCTGTTTCTTCCTTTTGTTGGTTTAATAACACGCCAAGATATTTGAACAAGGTTACATACAAATATAATATACTCTGACTCAAGAAGTGCATTGCAAACAATTCAAAACGGCAAGGGGGATAGACAAGATAACATCTTAGAAATTATACAGTGGGATGACACATGTAGCAAAGAAGCAATAAACATTAGAATGGCATGGATATAATCAGAGACATTATTATAAAAATATAGCAAGAACAGTGGCACATAGATACCAAGGGGAGGCAATATTTAAGCAATATGCCCCGAGCGATAGGGCATTACCGAGTCAGATAATGCCCGGTGGCCCATAGTTCCGCTCCTGAAAAAATAAAGATAAGAAGGTAAGTGGGGTTGGGAGGGTGGGGGGAGGAGGAAGGGAGGGGGAAAAAACAACAACAACAAAAACATACCTGTGAGGCCGGCGGGGGACGATGCCAGCCTTCAGCCGTCTGGAGGCTCGGATCGGGGGGCTCCGCTTCGAGCCTCCTCATTGGCTGAGGGGCTGCCACATCCCCCGCCATGGACAAAACAGAGAAATCCCGGCCCAGGAATTCGTGGCTGGGTAATGACACAGCGAGAGCCAATTAGAATGTGTTTTACATTCTGCTTGACTCTCGCTGGGTACTAATATAAAATACAACCAGTGGTTACAGGCAGATAACGAAACTGTGACTAGGGCATACACGACTGAATGGTATGCTAAAAACATTGGGCGTCATTAGGACGGAAAGTGCTCATATTGTAAAATGGAAGAATCAGTACAGCATTTCTGGTAGAATGCAAAGAACATGCAACGTAAAGAAAGGTGTTTAAATAAGCCCTACAAGAACTGGGAATTACTCCTAACATTATCTCTATGAAAACTATCCAGCAAACCCTCATTTACTCTTGAATTGACATGCTTGCGGCATAGCTGCAATATTAGAGACAAACAAATGTGTTTGAGTTTTCAACCAGAGCAATCTCATAATTCCCTCTATTCTCAGATCCCACTGTCATGATCAGCCATACCACCTGCTGGAGCATGCCAGCCTCAGTTGCTTTTTAATTAGATGGACCAGCCGAGGCTGAAAGAAAGGGATGCAAATCCATATGCCCCCCCCCCACTTTGGTAAAACAGGCAACTATAGCCCATCAACAATTTTGAGACAAACACACTTCTCCCACTTCTTTTTATTCTTGTCAGGTAGTCCAATTTTATTACAAGGTATCTGAACATCTCATTCAGAGGATGTCTCTTTTCCTCTCACATTTTTAGAGTTGTCTCTTTTTCCTTACATTTCGGGCCAAAGCGAGTACCAATCATATTCTTAGTTCTAAAGTGTTTAACCCCCTTGTTGCGCAAGTTATAGGGCCTCATTACACGGTAGGCGTTATGGATTTAACGTTAGCGGTAACAGAATACCGGTAACGTTAAATCCCCATGCGGATTATGACCCGGCTCACCGCTTTTAGCGGCACCGCTAAGTACGGTGCCACTAATAGCGGGCAAACCACGTGCGCGCGACCCTCCATCCCGTAAATTACGCCATGCTGCTATTAGCACAGCATCACAAGGCTAGTGGACATGCCAATAGCGGCATGGTAAAGCCCCCCAAACCTCTTACCGCCATGGTGCTAATACCGGCATTGTTAAGAGAACTGAGCAGTGTTCCCACCTGCCACAGGTGGACACAATCAGCACAGGTGGAGGCAATGGAGACTGTGGCAGCTCAAAGGAGCACACCACACCCCTTCCCACACCCCTTCCCACACCAAGATGGTTCCAATACTGGCAGCATTACATGACCTGGAGGACCTCATTGCAGCGCAGCTGCAACTACAACAGGCAGCACAAAGGAGACGCAGGAGGAGGAGGAGGGCAAGACAGGCACAGCAAGCACCACCACGCACTTAATCATACCACAGAGGCACCCACCAATCCCCAGGATCAGAGCCAGTCCATTTAACCTAACCCCTGAGCAGATACACACCCTGTACCGTCTGGACCGGGATACCATCACCAGCATCGTGGACATGATACACAACGACATTGTGAGCCTCATAGACATCAGAACTGCCATCCCCCCGCTACTGAAGGTGGTGAGTGTGCTCCACTTCCTGGCCACAGGCACCTACCAGCATACAGTGGGACAGATGCATGGCATCTCACAACCAGTATTCTACCGCACGCTAAACCAGGTACTCAATGCCCTCCTGAAGCATGCACCTGAACACATAACCATGCCACGGACTGCACAGGAGATTGCAAACACAAAGGTTGGATTCTATTCACTGGCAGCATACCAAGTTGCATCAGGGCCATTGACTGTACCCATGTGGAATTGGTGGTCCCACATCACAATGAAGTAGTCTACCGAAACAGGATGCAATTCCACTCCATCAATGTCCAAATGGTATGTTACGCCAACAAGCTAATCACACATTGCTGTGCCCGATTTCCCGGATCAACCCATGATTCCATGGTCCTGCGGAACTCAACTATCCCACGCTACATGGAGCGACAAACCGCACAACATTCGTGGCTACATGGTGAGTAGCAGGGCAAGCACATGGCAGTGTGATTGGGGGGGAGAGATACATACTCCAACTGGGTGTGTTTTGGGGGGGAGAGATACATACTCCAACTGGGTGTGTTTTGGGGGGAGAGATACACACTCCAACTGGGTGTGTTTTGGGGGGGATACATACTCCAACTGGGTGTGTTTTGGGGGGAGATACATAGTCCAACTGGGTGTGTTTTGGGGGGGATACATACTCAAACTGGGTGTGTTTTGGGGGGTGAGAGATACATACTCCAACTGGGTGTGTTTTGGGGGGGGGAGAGATAAATACTCCAACTGGGTGTGTTTTGGGGGGGGAGAGATACATACTCAAAATGGGTGTAGCTTGTCGTCCGCCGGACACATGCACATACAGATGTACGCCAATGTCCATCTGGGAAGGCCGCAACGTACTTGAGATGAACCGACATGCAGGTATAAGCTACACAACATAGATAACAATCCAGGTATAGAAACATTAAACATCCATCCACATACACATTGCACAACATTCCACGCCACAAAAAATTACATTTTACACATGCCATCAAGAGAGCCATCCTGAATTAGTCCACCCCAACATCAAATATGCAATGTGCCCCATAATGCATGCAAATGGATCAACCCTAGCCATAGCATTTCACCACGCACCTATACCACCACTGAAGCGATGCCTCTCTGCATGGCAACATCAATGTTGGTATGGCAGTACACCAGCAGTGCAGAACTACATCTGCCTGGCCCCAGGGACACCAGAGACCTCGCCTCACCCAGGACATGTCAATTACTGCTGGAGGCATTGATGGGGCATGTCCACTTGCAGGGTGTAGCTCCCCCTTGCACATTGCTGTCACACAGACCATCTGTATGTATGCTGTCAATTTGAACAGGCCGCTCCTGAGGTGAACAGTGACAGGACCCTGTTCCCTCCCCCATACAGGTGATGCGGGCTATCCCCTGAAGAGCTGGCTCCTCACACCTGTACGGAACCCACAGAACAGGCACGAGGAGGAATACAATCGTGCACATACCCGGACCTGCATCGTGATCGAGCAGACCTTTGGCCTTTTGAAGTCACGTTTTAGGTGCATTAGCAGGTCTGGTGGCGCTCTCCTGTATGAGAAGGTGTCCAAGATCACCATGGCATGTGTCATGTTGCACAATATGTGTATCAGACGGAATGTGCCACTGCCCCCTGACGTTGAAATAGAAGCACCTGATGAGGATGATTATGGTGATGAGGATGGAGGTGAAGGGGATGCAGGTCTTGCAAGAGGGGATGGGCAGGAGGGACGTGCTGTGAGACAGCATCTGATCAACCAAATAATCTGAGGAATATGTTTTCGTACTGTCACATGGATATTGTTAGTAATGCACTGGTGTATGTTTGTGAGCATGCAATGGACCCTCTTGCCAATAAAGTACACAGACACAATGAGGATGTCCAGGCCTGTGTTTTGAACATAAACCAGTGTATTGAGTAATGAAAAGGTGAAAAAGTGCAAGTTCCTGAACATCCCAACACCCTTCCCCCCACACCCCACAACACACCCATAACACCCTTCCCCCCACTTCCCCCAACACACCCATAACACCCTTCCCTCCACCCCCCACGACATACCCATAACACCCTTTCCCCCCACCCCCCACAACACACCCATAACACCCTTTCCCCCACCCCCCACAACACAACCATAACACCCTTCCTCCCACCCCCCACCACACACCCATAACACCCTTCCTCACACCCCCTACAACAGTTCCTCATGTGCCTGCCATGTATGCATTTGGCCATGCACGCAGTGGAATTTCCATCAACCCCCTATTTGTCATTGTGTGGCAGCATTTTGAGAATGGGCAGACGAGCACCTGGTGGTGCGTGTTGAGCGCCGGAGGGGGCTTGTCTGTCTTGTTCCTGAACATGATGGTGGGGCAGACTGTCCTTGTTGCAAGAAGTGGTGGTCCATGGCATCAGCCATGCGAGATAGGACCTCCCTGAGCCTTGAAATCTCACAGCCTGTCAGTGTTTGCGTCCATCCTGTCAGTGGAGTGCCTCGCCGTCTCCGCAATGTTTTCCCTGAGATGGGCAACCTCCACAACATGCTGCTCAACCAGCACAGTCAATTCTCGTTGACGCTCCAGGATGGTGGTCAGTTGGAGGGCAGTGCTGGGTGATTGTGCACTGGATGCAGTGCCCTCAGAAGCATCCACTGCAGCTGGTGAAGCTACCATGGGGGACATGACGGCAGGATTGTTCTCTTCAACAGTCACATCAGACCCTGGGGTCTGGAATGGTGCAGGCTCTGCGGTACTAGGGGGGCTTGGGGTGTGCATCCCCATTGGGTCAACTATGGTGTCCTCAGGATCAGACAGGGGGGCAGTGGCAGCTGCCTCACCAGCGGAGCTTGCCGCAGCTGATGGTGGGTCCTCGGTGGCTGCTATTGGTGCCTGTGGGATCTCCTCCAGTGGTGTGGATGCAGTTTGTGGTACAGCTAATGCTGCCCTGACAGTGGCACTTCGTCTGTGTTTCATGGTCATCAGGTGTGACCTTCCCCCCTTGCCCCTGGAAGTTGTGGGGGTGTCCTCCGATTCCTGGGCCCTTGGCCTCTTACTAGTCGCTGGTGCCAGGGATGCATCAGCGGCATCCTCACCATCTGTGTGTGAGCCTGTCAGGGACAAGAAGGGGGATGACATTGGTTGATTTTCAATATACTTAATGCAGTTAACATCAATGATGCAGTTGTGGCCATTGGGACTTAGTAGTTGTGGATGCAGGTGATGTGCCAGTTCAGTGCCTCATCCATGCATGGTTGTATTTGGAACTTGTGACTGGTGATGTGCGCATGTGTGTGTGTTTGGGTCTGACACTGACATGGGGAGGGATGGATGCATGTGTGGATGTGTGTCCATGCATGAGAGGAGTCTGTGCTGACATATGGGTCAAACAGTACATTCACATCACATTCTGTCATGTGTACCCTCACCTGCATCCGAAGTGGTACCCACGCCGACCTCCATGCTGCCTACTCCCTCGATGGATTCAACTGCAATGAGGTTCCCACAGGTCTCCTCCCATTCTTTGAGTCGGATGGGTGAACCAACTCCTCCTTCACTGGCAATCCCGTGGTTCTCCACAAGGATGCCCCTCACCCGCAGCCTGAGGTCGTCCCACCTTTTCCGCCACACACGCACTGTGCGGGTGCTGGTGCCGACTGCACTGACTTTTACAGCCACTTGTTCCCAGATGGCTTTCTTCTTCAGTATTGTGGGCCGCCGCATGCCATTAGCAAAAACGACATCAGCATTCTCAGCCAGGGTCTGTGTAAGCATATTCAATTCCTCATGAGTGAATTTCTCCTTGCGCTGCCTGTCAGTGCTTTTTTTGAAGGCCTTGGGCATGATGCAGGTGTACAGGATGATTTCCACCTCTGAGCAACTCGTAACAGGTCCAGGGGGCAGAGGATGGCAATGGATTGTGTTTTTGAAGATGGCCGCCATGCTATTTTCCGTTCCTGTGCGATGACGCTATTTCCGGTTCTGCAAAATAACGGTCACCGCTAATAGCGGTGACCGATATTTCCATGCAGTAGGAGGGCGGAGGTGCAATCAGCACATTGGTCGAGGGCGGTAGGTGACTTTTTTGGGTCTTTAACGCCATGGCGGTAGGGGGTTTACCGGCATGGCGCTATGCACATGTCCGCGAACCCCTAATGGTACGCTATTGCCGCCTTCTTGTGAGGGCGTACATGTTAATAGCGCCATGCCAGTAAAATCCATTTTTTACCGCATACCGTGTAATGAGGCCCATAGTTTGACTTATACCAACAAGTACATCGTATGTAGTGAATGGTGAGAATATATATCATAATTCAATCCACAATTCCTATGCACGAAAGGTACAGGTGTTCAAAATAAATCAGAAAGCATTCATATTATTTTCAATAAATAGACATAAGCCTTTCCATCACTGTGCCTGTAAGTGCGCAGGTAAATGATGAATTCTTGGTATACATAGGTTAAAAGAAGAACAGGCGAAACGTGATATACAGGAGCATTGAGCCATGAGTTGTCCAGGCAGTCAGTCCCATCCAAAAGAAGTACTGTATTCGTTTTCTCTGCAAATCGTTCTTCCGTATGGTAAATACATCTTTATCTTCTTCCTCCCGACCTGGAGGTAGGTGTTTCATTAGCCCTACAGCTTCCACTCCTATGGCTGTCTTTAACAATGACACTGTATTTGATGCTCCCAGTTCCCCCCCATCCGGAGCATCTAAATACACCTCAAAGAGTTCTCTCCACAGTTCCCATTTCATGGTGGGATTCACTGGAAATGGTAGAAATGGAACTGGAGTTTGAACAGATAAATTTAAGTTCCTCCTTGCATATGTTCTGTTCTCTTCCATATAGGGTATCTTCATTATGTTTTCAAAGATCTTCCCTTTTTCTTCTCTTCAAATATATATTTCCTTTTAACTCCCTTAATATCTTTTTAAAATATTCACTGCTATACAACTGCTACTTAAATTCTTCTCGTCTGCCCCTCTATCCCCCTTCAATGCTGCTTACCGACCTACTGGATGTAGCTGAAGTTCCTGGAACTGACAGGTTTAATTTGTTCGCCAACTTAACATTGCAGATGAGATGGCAGAGTTTAAACATGCCGGTGTGCAGAGCAAAGTGAAACAAACACAGCTCAGTTACCACCGCCGGCATGCTCTTCAAAACCGTCCTCGTTGCTACTTGTAGAAAGTAGATTGGAAGCCAAGTATGTTTAATCTTCTTTATTCATAAAGTAATAGTGGCGCGGGGAGAGAGGTGGCCGATAGCAAACGCTGTTGGACCTCACTCTCCCCCAACCGTCACTTGTAGAATGTTGGATGGCTCACACAGGTCTCAGGTGGAGAACCCGCACAAGCCACCGATACATGTACTTTGTGTAACAGCTTCTGAACCAGACACAGGTACCGCCACAACATAATTCAACACCCTCCAAACCCTAAACTGCCCAAGCGGCCACATCTTCAGTACTGCACGTGCAGTAGTTTGGGTTTCAATGACTGCATTCAGCTGCCTTTCTCTCAGACCAAACTGTTGTGTCACACAACAGTTCAGGTCTTAAGTGCTTCTTCTGCCTGTTGTTCCTGGACAGAGCCAAGCTGCTTAAAGTGAAAGACTCCCAATTTCAATTTCAAATGCTGACTTCTCAAATGGTTCAAGTGCTCTAAAGCCCTCTCTGTCTGCCCAAATGGACACTTCTGCACTGCCGTGCATACTGACATGTAGCAGTGTGTTTTGTGCATGTTGCACAATGAACTAAAAGACTGGAAAGACTTACTATGGATAGCCGAGTACGCATATAATAATTCCTTGCATTCCAGTACCGGACAAACACCCTTTTATAACCTTTATGGTAGACACCCACGTACCTCAGAACTGAATCTCCAAACCAGTTTGGAAATGCCAGCGGTAAAAACCCTTCACACGAACATCACTCAAGCTTTCAAAAAGGCCGAAGAACATCTTATTCTCACCAAAGAAAAGCAAAGGCAATTTGCCGACCAACACCGGAAAAAAGCCCCTGACTATCAAGTTGGAGACAAGGTTTGGCTGGCCACCAGATTTGTACCCATCAAGGGAACCCGGACCTTTCAACCCAGGTACTTAGGGCCTTACACCATCAAGGCAATTATTAATCCAGCAGCCGTCAAACTAGATTTACCACATAACCTACAAATCCATCCGGTATTTCATGTGTCCCTTTTAAAACCAATGCAGCCCGGTACATGGATTGGGACACCACCAAAACCCATACTTATTGACGGAGAACCAGAATTCGAAGTCAGAGACATCCTGGAATCCAAGTATTTAAGGGGCAAGCTCTACTATCTAGTTGATTGGAAAGGATTTGGACCCCAAGATAGATCTTGGGAACCCTGTGAAAACATTCATGCACCACGTCTGATCAAAAAATATCATTGAAACTTTCCAACTAAACCTGGGCCGGACAGAAGGAACACCTTGAGAGGAGCCTTGGGGGGGGAGTGCTGTCACGACCAACATCCAGAAACCCTCCTGGCAAGCCCCTGGGCCAGGAGGGGTCTTGGCTCGGGTCTCCAACAAACTTAAGCATCCTTTGCCTAGGCCCTCTTGGGGCCAGTCCTGGCGCCCTCATACTTAATAAAGACGTGTTTAGGGAACAACTTTATTTCAAGTGCCAGCCAACATGGAGGCATCCACATAGCTTGGCTCCTTGGAACCAAGCTATGCGGTATAGTGTTTTGGGTGTGGTAGCCTAGGAACTACTTTACCTGGGCTACTTTCTTGAAGCTATTTAAACCACACTCGACTTGGATAACACGCTTCGCGTTACTTTGCAATCTTGCAACGTGACGCTCATCGTGTTCAGCTGTACCCGCGAACCTCGGAAGAACAGCATCTGTAAAGAGACAAAAGGACATCGTTAACAGCAGCAGCTTACCTGTAATTTCATTGTTAGCTGCCCACAGCTCTTGCGAACTGCATCCTAGGATCAGCGCGTCTCACGGACCGGCAGATCTGCAAAAAAGGAAAAAACAAGACATTAGACACTTTTACAACATAACGAATTGTGCCGAAAAGCTTACCTCGCAAGTCACCCCTCAACCAGCATCGCCTCGGGATTTCATACACCAGGTGAGCATCGCGAACTATGGGAAAGAAAAGACAACAGGTTAGCAAAGGAAAGGCATCATTGCGCTGAGCATAGCGCCTACTTACCGCATCAAGGCGCTCTTAATACGGCACCATTTACCGGCGAGACGCAATTCAGCCAATGCATCACATTGGACTTCCGCGCACCTAAGGAAGAGAAAAAGACATTATTTAAACCAAGAAAGGCATGCAAGAATAGCAACAATATACAACAGCAATAAGACCTACCTGAAAGACTCAAAACGGGCCGGCATCAGTGGAGTAACTAGATCGCATTCACCCACAAAGGACAACGCGCCCCTGCCAAGAAGGCAGGACAGAGAGCACACCTGAATTAACAACAAGATGAGGAGATGTCCAGAGGGGCTGCGGGAATACTGGGTGGTGGGGGGTTGCTTACCCCAGTAGCCCAGTCTTAAACATTGCCCACCTGTATTCCAGGCGAACTTCCCTGCTGGTCACACCTGGGAACCGCAGAGAAGGATACCAGAGTCTCTATGGGTGGGTGGCGTCCCCGTGGATACCAGGTGAGCGTATCAATTACTGTCTACATGACATTTGGACACCCCACCCCTTTCCCCAGATTTCAGCACCTTCACACATGAGATGGTTGTCTGAAATCCGTGAAACAACAATGTGATCGTAGAAGAACCAGTCCTCAACCCTACAATACACAATTTTTGGGACATATGCACTGCATTACACCACAACAAACTGCACCACACGAGGGTGATGCAACAGGTGGGAAGCAAGCAAAGTAGTCCCAGTATGCAGAAGCACACTAACTCTCACCTCCCCCCAACGTCTGCTCTGGGGTATGTAGCCAGCCACACACGCCCATTCTCAGTGCAGTTTACTTCAGGGTGCAAAGCACATCAAGCGATAATCAAATCGGAACAGCGACCTATGGGATCATTGATTTTCAACAATTGATGAGAGTGTTGTCTTGTCTGTCCAGAGAACCCTTTAGGAGACGTGTAACCTTTGCTAGTGAACTCTAAAGTCAATTGCCCCATAATCAAACAACATAGACTTATTGCTTACTTAAATCCCTGTCACCTGTTAAACTCCTTCTCTGAACTCCAAAATCATACATAAATCCCTGTCACCTGTTAAACTCCTTCTCTAAACTCCAAAATCAACTCTCCCTTGGCATATGACCCGTAAACTATAAAACACAGATAACAATGCATTTATTTCAACTAGGTTTAACCTAGAGTGAACATTTCCAAGAAATATCAAAGTTTCTTTGTGAAGAAGCAAAGAAAATCCATCATTCATTTTATGCAAATGAAGTTATGCAGGAAGCAAAAACAATCTGCATGTCACGAAAGCAAAATGAAGGACTCAGCTGAGTCATTCACAATTCATACATGAACATGTGTTTTTGCGCTCTGAAACACTTGTGTATGAGTGCGATACAAATAAAATATCAATATCAATATCTGATAAATTAGCTATGCAAGTCAAATGATCCTCTCTGAAATGCATGTGCAACCCATATTCAAAAGCTCAAATTCCAACAGGGCCAATGTAGTCCTTCGGAGGTGAATTTATTGGCTAATAATAACCAATAATATTAGATTGGCTAATAATAACTTCTATTATTGCAGTAAGATGAATCATGCCTAAAACACTATATGAATTGCAGTATTATGATTTTTTTGAATTAAACAAAAGGTTTTCTACGCTTTTTGCATGTTGTTGTTTTACTGAAGAGCTATTTTACTTTTGGTCAATGGTGACACCAGGAGTACACATTTCATGTGAAAAAGAGAGTTATTTAAATATAAAATAACCACTTTATAAATTGTGAAGAAGTGACTAAAAAGAAATTAAATGACATCAAAGAGGATCCTTTTAAATCTATTGTATATATGATCAATCAAGGTAGTATCCCAAATATGTTTTGCATTTTAATACCCATGTTTAGAATGAAGGCCAACACATGTTTTGCGCTTCCGAACTTCTTCTGGGCTTAACATGCGAGTCAAAAGATTATGTTGACTAATCTAGTAAGAGTAGAGCAAATTATTTTACAATCATATTAAAAGAAACAAATGTAAACAGGACTAAATTTGAGATTATTATGTTTGAATAGAAGGTATATACATCGCGTCAAAGATAGAGCGGATTCCTTCAGATTAATTGGACATTTGTGGCTTAGAATTGTTATGCCTGTAACATGTTACAATAAGTTGCAGATGCATCAGAGGTCATGGTATGCATTACACTTAAAATTGATTTACCAATTGTGTCTGTTAATTGTTAAGCATATTTCATGACGCAATAGCAGATGCTTTGGTAGGGGTATTTTGAATAAAGCTTATTTTCTGAAGAAATGTAGTCCTCTGCACATGTAGAATGCAGTTTATCAAAACATATTGACCGCCAATATGGTTGATTATTAGCGGTCAACTGCTAATAACCGGCGATTTTAATGTGGAACTGATAGAAATGTTGACCCCCCTGCCCAAAGATGCTTTTGATCAATTGAGGCAATTGGATTTTTCCTAATCCCCCTAGGCAAAACCCATTAGGCAGGCCATGCCATTGATTGGGTGTTTCCAAACAATATCTCTATCATCATCATCCAGATATCACCATTGGACTGTATTGAACAACATCATATTTTATGTTAACCCTGTCTCGCTTTCACTGGCAAGTCTTTTCAGAGTGGGCCGACTTACATAGAATACCAAAGTATTCTGACTAAGATCATCGACATGCTTACGCCAATTAAAGCAAGAGATATTTGGCTATATTACAACCCTGCTGGTCCAGTAATAAAGTGCCACTATTAACATATACCAGCACTTTACCAGACCGTCTGAGTACAAGTATGCCAATGGGGGTAACTATAATTACCTCCAGCCAAGAGCTGGAATTAACTCAGGTTCCTGCCGGCATAAAACAATATTTTTGGAACTAGTTTTGCACGTGCCGAAAATACTGGCAAATTCCGAGACTCCATGGAGTGGGGATTTACCGCCCTTTCCATCACCTGTAATATCACACTAAAACCTGGATATCAAGCGACAGAACCAGTAGGTACGTTTGCTGGTATCCTGGTGTATTTTCCATCAGGATACTGGCAAACCTATAATGAGGCCCATTGTGTCTAATAGTGCTAAACGACTGTGGTATATGCTGAATCTGATCCTAATTTTAATAAAAGTAAGAAAAGTACAATTGACTTGGTATAAATACAAAACTCCTTCCACCAAACACACAGTTTTAATCAATTTCAAGTGCAGAAGTAAGGGCATGTGCAGAACTGAACTCCACTGGTGTAGGAAGGAGTGGAAATGGCTCCTCCCTAACACTTAGGTCCACACCTTTGACTCCCAACCAAAGACTGGGTGATCTGCTCCCCCATTGGTTGCTCCCCTGGTTGGTTGTAGATCCCTTTCTGTGAAATTGCCCCCCCACTCCACCTCCCCACTCACTTATATCTCTGCTTCCCTTCACTGTGTCCTTCCCCCGATGATTTGTAAAGCACTTAATTGCTTCCTGAAGCTAGGTATGTTCTCAACAAATACCATTATAATAATAAACATTGTCGTAATTGAAGTACAAAGACATGTTTTGCTTAATTTTGACTGCCTCTAATTGCTACTGTATGCCCATTTCAAAAGAACATCTTCCCTTTCTCTACTGACCACATCCCTACTTGATTAAAGATATCCACTATTGCTTCCCTCCTGAAAAGAACCTACACAGGACTCTAGCTGTCTGACTAACCATAATCCCATCGCTAATGCACTATTGTTGACGAACATCTGCAATAAAGTGGCTTTCCTCCAAATTCATACCATCAATTATAGAGAGAGAGGCAATCTGGTTTCTGCCCTAAATGAGGGAATGAGCTGGAACTGCTTGTTGTTTGAGAAAACCTTTTTTTGAACCAGGTTGAACACCAAGAAACATTTACACAATCTGGTGCCCGAACTAGACCTTGCTTTCTAATGCTATGCGGATGATTTCGCACCACTATTTTAAATGTTCTCATGAATTCACTCTTGATAGTTGACATCTAGCATTGGTTTTGGCCGCAGTCAGACAATGGATGGATTCAAATTGGTTAAGTCTCAAAGTTTTAAAGACCAACGGGGTCATTACGACCCTAGAGTTAAGGGTTTAATGGTGCAGTAAGAGGTGTTGGCGCCGTTCAACCCTTAACGCCTGATTACGAGGTCCCTTTGCGGCTCCCGACCTTAACGGCTGGTCTGGACCAGCCGTTAAAGTAGGGACCCGCAAAGGTAATTCCGAGGCAATTACGGTACCGTAATTTGCGGTACCGTAATTACTGCCTTCCCCAGTCCCATTGAGCCCTATGGGGCAAAAATTGGAATTACTGCCCCGCCAACCTTGGAATGGGGCGGTATTTCCCCATGTACTATTGGCAGACTCGTTACAATACTGGCAGCAACCATGGTGCTAATAGCGCCATTGGTTACCGCCAGTGTTATAATGCGGGTCCAAATTACTGATTACTAACAAACGCCACTATTTGAAGAAATTGGATTTGTATCAGATTCCCAATTCACTGTCCATAATATGATACTTCCTATTCTTCTAAAAATTAAACCTCTTGAGGTTTTTTGGATCCCACATTGGACATGACTGATCAGGTAAATATAAAACAGTCAGCAGTCAGCTTTGCTACTTATTATCCATGTTTTTTTAAGGAAAATAAAACCATTCCTTGCCAAAGCCGATCTCAACTATATTGCTCAGGGAGCTATAGAAGCAACAATTGATTGCTGCAATCTTATCTGTTGCACAAAAAGCACACTAATAAACTCCAAACAATTCTAAGGCCATATTGCAATCAATGACTCAGCATTTGGCCATACCACACCTCAACTATAAGACTTTCATTGGTTGCCTGTACAGCTTATAATTCACTTTAAAAGTGTGGTTCTCGAACATATCCTGTCAAACTCCACACAGCCTTTTTGCATACTCTGGTGTTTCCTTCCTCCCCTAATCACCACTTATGATCTGACGGTGCTTTTCTCTTGACAGTAACATAGTTCAGTGTAACTGCTGCTCAATACAGAACTTTTGAAGTTCAAAGTGCACCCCAATGGAATTCCCTACCTAATACCTAAGAATTATGTCTGATGTATGTCTGGTCTTGCTTTGCTTAAAGAAATCTAAGGATTGTTCTCATTCACTTTTTTCTCAATGCCAAACTAATGGCAGTTTGCGCTTACAACTCTCCTGAACTATAGGCTTACTCTTTAGACATTGTAACGCCCTCTAGTTACTAGTGATATATTAGTGCAAATACCGTAACATTACATGGAATGCATTCCGAAATTCATTGGGCCTCATTACGAGGTGGGCGGTAAGGACACCGCTGCCGGTAATCCCTTACCACCCTATTCTGCGGTCCCTTAGCGGGTCCCTTCCTCAACGCCTGGTTTTTCCAGGCGTTATGGAAGGGACCCGTTAAGGGACTTCAGAGCTAATAATGGGCCTGCTAATACCGGGCCCGTTATTAGCCCCATCCCCATTCCCATTGAGCCCTATGGGGGCTCGAATGGGAATGGGGAATGGTTCCCGGAATGGGGACTTACCAGGGTCCTCGAAGGTCGGAATGACCCGGTAAGTCCCTATTCCGGGAACACGGACCCGAAATGAGGTAAGGGGGGAGCCATGGAGCTAAAAGCGCCATGGCTACCTCCTACCTCGTAATGAGGCCCATTGTCTTAAATGTGACCCGCCTCTTGGCACTTTTTTAAATGTGATTGCGTAATTATTCACTCAGCTTTTACTTCATTATTCATTATATTGTTATCACTTCCATGGTAAGACCTGAGGAAGTTCCTAATAGAGAAACATGTGTTGCAATGAGTAATAAACATGGGTATTAAAAGTTATAACAATATTAGATTAAGATACTTGTTGACCTTTAGTCATTTAGAATCCACGGGGATCTGTATTCTCATCCAAATACGTCTTCACCTCTTCTTCCCAAATTATGTAGTTCTTAGTGCATAGATACAGGACTCGGATACTCTTTCTCTCTTTCACTTACATTATCCAGGGCAAATTGTGGTATGCCTCTTACCTTAGCTGGACATGCGGCATTACCACACTTAGAGACACAAATCATACTGAGCACAGGAATCATCAGGATCCCTTGTACACACAAACAAACACATGCACACATACTTTGTGCAACCCTGTAGTGCAGAGGCATACATTCCACAACCTCAGTGATCATTGTCCTTAAAAATATGACCTCCTCATTGAGCGATTGCTAAGGGAGGACAATTATATTTTCAGATCACTGTTATTTCTATGCACAGTTTATTTTGTTAATAATTAGATTTTGGTTTTAGGACCCAGTATTTAACGACCAGCGTCTGTGCTTTATTAAGCTAACAGTGTCTCGAAAGAAATACTTTTTTTGTGTGTGTAGAACTTTTGAGAAAAAATACTTCAGTAATATTGTCTGGGAAATGCTGTTGGCTTTTTACATTTAACCCATCCTTATTTCTTGTGATATTATCAGGGGAAAGTAAAAGGTCTGGGTTTGGTTTTGATTTATGTTGCTTAAACAGTGCAGGTACTGGATGCTGTCACAATACAGAGCAGCAGTAAAAGGAGCGCTCTCGTATGGACAGCCTGAAGGTCGGATCTTTACAAAGTGACATTTGTCAACAGAATCCTTTTTTAAGTCATGAGAGTAGGGTTACAGCTGACTCACCAACCACTAATCTAGAGGAATTTGTTATAATGACTCGGAGAAGACACTTTTTGCAGTCAGGCTTTCAAGGGAACATTCCGTTACACACGCATGTAAATGCTCCAGTTTCAGCACCCTTCAGTCAAGCACACCTTTTTCCGTTTTCCCGAGAGCACATTGTAGATTCCTCCAGGGCACATATCACTCCCCTTGAAAATCTCTACAAAGCCCTGGGATTTCTGTTTTCTTTAAGCGCTTGCAGAGATCCAGGCAGTCCTTTCACCCAGTTATCCATCATTTCAGATGTTTGAAATGCAGGGCTGTGCCGCAGAAATGGAACAGCACATAATGTTGATTCTTACATATAATACATTAACAAAAGTTCCATCGGAATTTAATGCAGAAGAGGATCAGTATTTGTTTCTAAATCTCTATTTTCAACCAATACACAAAGCAATATGTGTGGCCCTCTTGTAAGGGGTAGCAGAGAGTAGTACAGATGTCAATACATTGTGGTACAGTAGCAAGGGTATTCAGGTCAGGGAGGTTACTTTTACAAAGTCATTCAGTGTCAGTGTTTGGTCAGGGGTTCTTTGTTCACTCGCACCTCTGATTGCTTCCTTTCTTTTTGTCTTTTCCAGATTGTTCGTCCTTTATTTTGCCAGTTTTCACTTTTCACATGCCTCTCCATTTTCGTTTTTCTTTTGCTACTTTCTAAGTACCACTCTGACAATACTCTGTGGTTTCCTAGAATGCGACTTAACCCCCTCTAGATCTGCCGGCCTCCCCCATTAGGCAGCCTCCCAAGGTGGACCGTTATGCA
Source organism: Ambystoma mexicanum (assembly GCF_040938575.1). Taxonomy (NCBI): domain Eukaryota; kingdom Metazoa; phylum Chordata; class Amphibia; order Caudata; family Ambystomatidae; genus Ambystoma; species Ambystoma mexicanum. The sequence goes on from NC_090922.1 coordinate 1,016,402,859, forward strand.
CTCAACTTTCTGATTTCCATAACCAAGTTCACTGCCCAGCGGCCAGATTCATTTTCTGATTCCCATGATCCATTTCGAAGTCAGCAGGGCAGTGTCACCTTCTGAGTTGCATGATCGAGTTCATTGTCAGGAGGCTGGATCCACTTTTTGATATCCATGACCCACCCACTTCATTGTCCTGATGCTGGATCCACTTTCTGATACCCTTGACCCACTTCATTGTCTGGAGGCCAGATCCACTTTCTGAAACCCATGGCCCAGTTCATTGCCGGGAGGCAGGATCCACTTTCTGATACCCATTACCCAGTTCATTGTTGGGAGGCTCAATCCACTTTCTGATTCCCATGCCCCAGTTTGCTGTACAGAGGGCAGATCCTCCTGAGACCATCGCTTATCCCATGCTGTCCTCTTGGAGCTTGGGCTTCACAGACCAACACCTCACCAGTTTATCTATCTCCCCATCTTCATTCTGCCAGTGTCCTGTGCTGGACTTGGTAGCTTTTACAACTCTTTCCTTCTCACCTGCTTCGCTCCCTAGTTCTATGCAGGTTCTGGAATTTTCTGCATGCCCTACCTTCATCATCCTCATAATCTTCCTGCAGTGATGCTCTTTTATCTTGCCCTCTCACATTTCTCCACATTATCTCCATGGCATTTCTCCACCCCGATGGTCAGTGAAAACAACATTCATCCCTGTTACACAGTGGCTTTATGCTGTACAAGGAAGGTTACTCAGCTGAAGCATACTGCTCCTAAATGTTAAAAAGATTGACTAAAGAGCACTGACCTCACTGAAATGCAAAGAAACTCATGAGCTAGAGAATAACATTCTTTGTCACCTGTTCCATGAATATCCAAATCAGCTCTATTTTGCACTACTGGTAGTACTGAAGTAAATAAAAGGAGGATTGGTGCACATTACTTTTCATTTTTGATGCAAAGTTGTATGCACGTAAGTGTGCATGGGTAGACATAGTCGAGATTCTAGGACCTGGCTGTGTGGACCGTGGCAGCGTAATAGCTGAGCTCCCTTCACTGAAGGTTTGATCATTCTTTGCAGGACTTATGATGATATGATATGGCATTTGTAACGCGCCTATACACAAGTGTTTCAAGGTGCGACGAGGCAGGGGGGAACAAGGGGAGACAGACAACGACCCTACTAGGCCAGGTGTCATTCAGATCGCACAAGTGCAAAGGGTAGAGGGAAAGGGAAAAGTGCAAGGGGTAAAGGGAGAGGGGAAAGTGCAGTACAGGGTTAATAGCATACAGCAAACAGAATAAATAACAAGAGCCAGCTGGTGGCAAGTGCGAAGTAAGTGCAGACACGTGCTGGGAAGGGGGGTTGTAGGGATACAGACACAGTCCCGTAGTGCAGGGGTTGCCATGGAGGCAGTGCAGGGGAGAGTGGCTGGGCCAAGGACCGAGAACGGTGAGTGGCCCAGTTGCAGATTCAGTGCAGTTTCAGTAGTATTAGCAGGGGAGAGGGGGAGAGAAAGCGGAGGCAAAGAGGAAGGTTTTGAGGTGCTTCCGGAACCGGAGATGGTTCTCCTCAAGTTTCAGGGAGGCAGGAAGGCTGTTCCAGAGGGAGGCACCTGCAGCGGAGAGAGATCTGCCCCCAACTCGTTGTTTGGAGAAGCGGTTGACCCTGAGGGAGTTGGAGGCGGATGAGCGAAGAGCTCGAGAAGGAAGATATTTAGGAAGAGAGACCAGACACAGACCCAGCCACCCCGGTTTCATCCAATACAGGTGCAGAGATTATTATTACTCCTATAGAAGGCAGAGGTTAGCAGGTTCCCAGCTTCAGAAAAGAACAGGATTCCTGGCAACAACAGCATCAATACTCTTCAACTGCCGCTATGATGCAGTCTTCGCAAGAGAGACAGAAAATGAAATTCTAGAGATTCAGCACAACATATCACAGATGTGTGTGAGATCAATGCCACGAAGATGCAATGACTACCCATACAAGTCAAGGGGGATGGTCAGTAAACAGAATTGATTTGCATATTCTCATGAAATGTACTCTCTGTTCTGTTCATACATATGTTACAACGAAACAGTAAATATGGGAGGATTTATAGAGGGATGGAGACAAAGACTCCTTTTCCCAACATTTAGTAGAAGACTAAGCAAAGAGGAGGAATGCCTTTCATGAACCTCAACATTTGGCCATGCATTAAAACAAAAAGACGACCTCTGTGGCTCCATCAGCAGTGAAAAGAATTTTACCAAAAAGTTTCAGCATTTCCAGAGCATCAAAGGAATCTAAATAGGTGATAATGGAGGCTAACCCCAGGAAGAGATCACTGTCAGTCTGAAGTCTCCAACCTTCAAGGAGTTGGCTTGACTGTCCCCAGGGCCTCATTGTGAGTATGGCGGTGCAGGAAAAATGTGACAATAATATAATTACAGCCACTGTTCCTGCACCACCATACTACGAGTTTGGCCCTGAAGTAGGGAATTTACCTCCAGCATCATTTCTGCTGAAATATCAGCAATATCGACAGAATTACTGCTGCGGTAATTCTGCTGCCGAAATCCCCAATGGAGTCTTATGCACTCCAAATTAATTAAGCAATAAGCCCTGAGCCGCGGGTGCATTACAGAGTAAGGTAATGCCCCTGCGGCAAGGGGCTTATTGCTATTGGTACCCCAGCCCGCAATACTGGGGAACTAAGAGCATTGTTCTTCTGTTCCGAATCGCTCTGGTGTTTTGGAACAGAAAAATAAAAAGTCCAAAAAAATGGGCGCTTGAGAAGGGAGTACAGAGTCTGTTTTCCCTTTCCATGGTGGCCATTCACACTGAATGGAAAAAGGTAAAAAAAATAAAATGGTCGCCAGGCAAAGGAGAGAAGGGACTACATGTAGTCTCTTCTTCCTTTCCATGATGGCCTGTCAGAGATCGGGAGCGGACACGCTGGGGACAGAAGTGTTCTCAACTCGTTCATTCCTGAAACTGACCAAAAAGAAGGTAAGTGGGGTTGGGAGGGTTGGAGGGTATTGTTTGGATGGGGGGTTGAAGGAAAACACTTATCTGAATCCCCAGTGGGGGAAGATGGTAGCCTCCATCTGTGTGGTGGCTCGGATTGTGGATTACCCCGTTCTGAGCCTCCTCATTGGCTGAGGGGCTGCCACACCCACCCGCCATGGACAAAGGAAAGGTACGCCAGAGAGGGATTTGCAGTCGGATAAATCCCTGGTGAGGACCAATCAGATTGCATGTTACAATCTGATTGTCCCTCGTCGGGCACTAATGTGGACTAACCCCGCCACCATGACTTGTAATCCATCCATAAATACACCAAACCAAGGGGCGGTGATGGTAATTCTGTTGGGCAGTATTCTGGCTGCCAGAAAACTGCCCAACTCGTAATGAGTCGGGCATATTGACAGTTATACATTATAAATAACTTTCAAACTCTTGCAACTCTCAATCAGGCCTCCCCTTTGCTTCCTCCTTTGATTTCTAGAGTTCTCCTGCATTGCTAGCTTGAGTTTGGGAAGGGAGTTGTGGAATGTTCTGGTGGATAAACTTGGAGCATGAACATGATCGTTCCTGAGTTTATGAGGATATTTATTATAGACCGGAGAAAGAAGAAATGGGCTCTGGCGATCAATGTGAGAGAATATAGGAAATTCATGTTTTATGAAGTTTATAGTGACATTTTCGAATAACATTTGGTCGAAAGTCAAAATGTCGAAAAAAGAATGTCTAAAAAATAAAATTCTAATGTCTTTTTTGTTTGTCTTTTTTTACCCCCCAAAACTCCTTTTTACATTTTATTTCTGTTTAAACCCTTTTTTATACTCGCGAAAGCAAAAAAAACATGTAAATAAAAAAAAGCAAGCATTTTTGTCATTCGACCAAATGTTTTCAACATTTTCACTCGATACCGTTTTATGAGTGTATTAGATGATAAGTCATGAGCCACAAGAGCCTATTTGCCGACAACCAAAGTGCTCTTTTACCAAAATTGCATATGTGTACCATATTTGTTAAAGAGGTGCATGCTGCTTTAGTTTTATATAGCATAACAGTTAAATGAGGGAACTTCTACGCAATGTAGGCTGCAATTGTGTGTTGTCTGATAACATTAAACATTTAAAAAAATGGATGCCAAACATGCAAGACTTTACTGACAATATTACTTTCCATAACTAACAGTTGCTTACATTCCCAGTAAACCCACAAATGGTACCCTTACAGCCAATTAAGGGACAATGCCTGCAATACATGTGCAAAAATATGGTGTCACTGAGTTCCAACAATAGGGCTTATTGAGCCAAATGAAGGGTGATGTTATGCTCATGCCATATTTTAGAAATGGGTGCAATGGACACTAGGATGGGCTACAGCTGAGTGGTGTGTGCTACCATTATTATAAGCTAGTGTTGTAGATCTAAGCTCCCTCCAGTGGGAAAAACATTACTGCTGGGATCCCTCAAATGACACAGCAGATGAGCAGCCAGTTCGTGAAACAGTATTTTCGCAGGCAGGATTTTATTAAAATGCGGCCACATGCAAGTATAAATTGGCTTTGTTCACCAAATCGGTATTATGATACCATCATACCAGTTAAAGCAACCTGAAAACCTTTTATATTAAACCAGCCTTGGACAGGCTTGAGATATGTGCTTTTGGGAGGAATCCACAGCCTGTAAGGTAGTTTCAGGGAACACCACCCATACTCCTTCCGGGTGGGCAGGGGGGGGGAATGGGCTATATAGCGATTTTCTTGCCCATCTTGTTTGGCAGAGACATATATCTTTAATCAATTCCATTACTTCCACGTTTGTCATTTATTTTTTTATACTATAGGCAGGTGGTGCATGTACCATAATATACAGCTAGTGCCTTACAGGTTTGCACATTGATATGAGATATCTAATCAGTTCATAAAAGAATGTGGAAGTAGGTTAACAAGAATGCTTGAAATTATCTAATCGATTGTTATCAAAGTATCTAAAGTGTTTGATTCCAATATAACCAAAGATGATAATTTTGTGTGGTCAGCTTTATAATATTCAGTTTATTATCTTTCACAGGTTTATCTTAATATGCGTATAGATTGCAACTATCCTGATGCTCCAGGAGAAGGACAATTGGATCCCTCACCACTTTCAAATAATTTACTAACACAAGGCCAGTGACTGAATTGAACTGGACCTTGCAGATTTTCTGATAATATTAAAAAATGAAAATTACCTTAATAGCAAAATCCAGAGATTGAAACATATTAGAACATGAAACTCTCCTGATGATGCCTTTTGAATTTACAAAGGGTGAAACACATGTAGAGAGTAAAGAAATGTGAGCACTGAGAGTGAAATTTGAGCACTGAAAAAACGGTTTTGAATAATAAAAAAATCCTTAAATTCTCACTGCACTTAGCGTGGAACTACCCTCACCCTTCTAAATTTTAAACATATACTATTGGATTGGGACAACTGGGATTGTACACTTCATTGAATCATTATTTCCTTATGTCTGGTAATCAAGCTAAAAGTACACACCCAATAGCTGACAACCAAGCCTCAACTAGAAAATTCTAGACAAACCAATTTGGATTCGCCCAAAGAACAAAGTCCTCAATTTTGATTACCATCGAGGAATTCAGCTGGTGCCTTACAGGTTTGCACATTGATATGAGATATCTAATCAGTTCTTAAAAGAATGTAGAAGTAAGTTAACATGAATGCTTGAAATTATCTAATCAATTGTTATCAAAGTACCTAAAGTGTTTGATTCAATTTTAACCAAAGATTATCATTTTGTGTGGTCCCGATGTTCAGCTTTATAATATTCATGAAATTATCTTTCACAGGTTTATCTTAATATGCTTATACATTCTTTGGTTGTGTAAGTCCTTGGCCTTCGTACTGAAATGTGGTAACCTGCATGCTAGTCTCCTGAATCCCTGCTTTACTAAGCATCCTACATTGATCTTTGGTCACCTAAGGGCTTGTGCCATTTCTTGACTCAAATAATTTGCATTTTGGTTGCCTAAAGTCGATGTTGCTTAGCATCCCTGCCCTCCTATTGTGATCCCTTATATCCCTTCTCTTACACCATTCTCTCACCAATGCCTTTCCACCACTGTGTGCTCCCAGCCCTCCCTGCAGAATCTCTAACTCCTTTACCCTATGGTTACAGTTTGTGTCTGCTCCTCCTTCTAAAACAGTCTATCCCCCACTCCACCTACTGCTACTACTAGCTCTCTTCCTACTATTCTCCCACCGTTTCCCCTTGCCAATCCCCTTCATCTTTCTTATACATCCTCCACCTCCTCCTATTAGGTTCTTGCACCATGCCACACCCACATAAAGGCAGCCAGGCTGACCTATACTCTTACACTTCGGGTCTGGATACCATACATCACTGACCACTTTAATTCACACTGTTGTTTTAGCAGCCATGAGCATCACTGAGACTTGGATCACATCACTTGTCTCTGCCAGCACTGCTGCATTACACACTGGGCCTCATTACACGGAAGGCGGTAAGGGTTAACGGTCACCGGTAATGGTACAGGTGACCGTTAACCCTTACCGCCTTACTACGAGGTCCCTTTGCGGGTTGGTACTTTAACGCCTGCTTTTTAGCAGGCGTTAAAAACCAACCCGCAAAGGGACCAGGGTGCTAATTACGGTACCGCAATTTGCGGTACCGTAATTAGCACCTTCCCCATTCCCATTATGCCCTATGGGGCAAAAATTGGAATGGGGAAGGGCAATGGGGGAAGGGGGAATTACTGCCCCGCCAACCTTGGAATAGGGCGGTAATTCCCCTTTCCTCCAAGGCGGTGCCGGTATTTTACCGGCATGGACGAAGGTGCTAATAGCACCTTGGTCCACCGCCTACCGTGTAATGAGGCCCACTGACTCTTCTACCTTTCTGCACTTATCCAGCTCATTGAAAAGTGGTGGTGAGGTTGGCCTAGTGATCAGGAAAGGCCCTTCCTTCTTTGCTCTGGCTTTATAGCATTCTCCTTTGAATTCACTCCGATTCAACTCCCACCAAGACCTTTGACTATCCTCCTAACTATTAGACCCTAGCCCTCTTAAACTCCTTCTTCTCTGGACCTCCTCCTTGTCTCTGTTACCTCACTCCAGGATGTACTCACTCCAATGAATCTCTCTTGTCCTCTCTTCTCACTATTGCCCTCTCCCCAACTGTCTATTCCATCTTCCTCTACAGACTTTCTTTCCCTGCCCACTATCTTCTCCCTCCATCCCGCATCTCCAAATGTAAATTAAAATCTGACTCCTTGTCCCACAACCCTGCTAAAGTCAGGTCCTCACTTATCTCTCATGCTCATACCCAGACTGGCTTTACTGAACATGCATTGTCTGACTTCAGACTGGCTCAGCTTTCCCCCTGTGATCACCACATTTTCACACATACTTTCACCCCCAAACTTGGAACACCCCTTATATTATCCATTCTCAAAACGGGCATGCAACATCCCCTATAGAAGTGTCATAAGGACTGACCCCTCATTTACTACTTAATAGAAAATTCCTTCTTCTCTTTGGGTGGGTCCTTGACACTACCCAATCATCGACTTCACACCTGTAATTATTAATGTTCATTTTCACCCTCACAAACTTTCCTTCACCCTGCAATATGTGCCTGGTCCACCTTACCCTTGTGCGTGCCCTGCTTCCCTATCCACTAATGACTTTTATATACAATTTAAAAAAACACAAGATACCCTGAGCGCACCCCTTGATTCTTTCTCCTTCCTGTGATCTATCTCTACCACCTGCTTCTTACGATGCTCCCTCCCAAATTCCACTAGGGAATGACATCCATCTTTTGAACCACCTACCCCTTTTACAAGCCAGCTGATGTGTTTTCTCATAGGGTTATCAAGTTGTTTTACCAACAAAGATTTTTTTGAAGTAATTTTTGCCAAATAAACAACATTGAAAATCACATCAAAATATACATGGAGAGAGGGATAATGATTAAAATGGGTGGAGATGGGATTAGGGTGGGGTAAGAGTGTAGGGAAAGGTGGGGTTGGGGCGACCACTCAAAATATAAATAAAACTTTTGATGAGTTTTTCAAAGTACATTTACTGGTGAAAATTACTTCAAAAGAATGTGCGTCGATGAAGGGACATGGAATCAACATACGTGGTCATGTAGTTTGCATCTTTTACCTGCTCTAAGTTTTCCTCCCAAGCCTCAGCCTGCATAAAGGAATTAGCTGTCCTATTAATCCTTAAGAATCCTTTGATTGACCTCGTTAATCGTGAGTATCTGCACGTATCTCCCCATCCTCCTTATTTCAAAGCACTCACATGTCTTATTCCTTAACATGATTTCTTCCTACCTTGACACAACTTCTGTGCCACACTTCAATCTACATTTCACAACCATAATCCTACAGACGAGGAACCCCATCCATTGTTCTAACTTTTTGATCTCTGATGACCACCATATTGTATCTTCTATACTAATCTTAATGGATACTCAGTCACCTTTATCATGGTGGACCATTGCTCCTTCCTGCCCACCTTCACTGACTTTGGCACCGAGAAAACAATTCTTGGCTGGATTGGCAAGCTTTAACATTCTTATGTTATGTTATCAGGTTTTATAAAGCGCTCGCAGGCCCATAGGCATATTGGCACTGAACATCAGGACAGCTACACAGCACACCATACTTTGAACAAGAGTGTTTTCAGAGAGTGCCTACATTTCAGATGATTCGGATTGCTTCTCAGTGCAAAAGGGAGAGCATGCCACGGCTGTGCAGCTGCCACCGAAAAGGCACGCCCTCCCATTCTGGAAAGGCATTGTCTAGGAATAGAGATCATGCAGGTGTTGGCTAAGTGAAGAGCTCGCGTTGGAAGGTATGGGGAAAATGTATCCCATAGATAGTCTGCGCCTTGGCGATAGAATACCGATGGACTTGGCAGATGGGCTTGAATTCTATACAGCTAGTGACAGGGAGCCAGTGGAGGGAGCAGAGAACGGGGGTAATGTGGGCGCCAAATGGAGTTTTAGTGGCCACGCTGGCTGCCAATTTTCTGCAATAGCTGAAGCTAGAGGATCAGCCCTACTGGCTGAGCCAAAAACAAAGAATTGCAATAGTGTATACGGCTCAACACCAGAGAGGCCACAACCAGACATCTAAGATGGGATGGAAGAAAAGAGAGTACCTACTGCAAAATCCTCAAATGGAAATAACCAGCCCTGCACACTAACCTGACCAGAACGTCCATGGAGAGTGTAGAGGATTAAGGTGACCCTGAGATTTTTGACCACTGACACAAGCAGAGGAAAATCACCCAGTGCCATCGGCCAGAAAGAAGGAGACCAGAGAGCAGGATTAGGGGGGAGCCCACCACCAGAATCTCAGTCTTGTCCCCATTCATTTTCAGCTAATTTCTGCCCATCCTATCCCCCATAACCCCCAGGCACTGACTCAGGCACAATGAGACCTCTGCCTGACTCAGGTCTAATCGAACCAGGATCTGGGTGTCGTCAGTGTAAGAGTAGCCCTTATTGACCCTTATTAATCTTGTGCAACAGGGGCACCTCTGACTTAAACTCCCTCCATTTTATATTCTCCTCAGGCTGTGTCCTTGGCCATTTCCTATTTACCCAACCATCCTACTACCTCTTTTTGTATGACATACAAATCCTATTCTTATTCCCCACCTTCATTTGTGACCTCTTTACTCATATATCTGCTTGTCACTTTACGATCTCCTAATGGATGGCACATTGTTATTAAAGGTAAACTCCTCTAAGACTGAAAAAACCTATTATGTTCTTGCCTTCAATGAGCCCCTCTCCTTACATCACCTTTCTCATGTCCACCCAACCTACTGTCATGCTTCCCTAAGACAAGCGTCCTTAGTGTCCTTTTCAATATTGGCCTTTGCCTGCACCATTGTACTACTTTTACCTAAAGTACAGCCCGGATTAACTTGTTTACTCTAATGGAAATGTGCCAATGTTCACGTACAGCTCTGCCAAAACCCTGGTGGTTCTTAGCCACCTTAACTATTCAACCATTCTTATCCTTGACCACCCCCTTTATTTTCCCTTCTTGCCAAATTACATAACCTTATGGCATTTGATTGAAGATTGCTCTCTTAATTATTAACTCCATTTGTATGTGTTTCTATGAGAATAAATAAAATAAATACTCACAATAAATGAATGACAGATGAATATGCAGACCAATAAACCTTGTACCATCTATGATGTCACCAAAGGGAATCTATCATGGACACTTAGGGGAAAAGCCTTTGCAGATGTCAACATATATGTAACAGACACACTGGACAGAATCAGCACAAATACACATCTCTGCATTAGGTATTCGTGTATCAGAATCCTGGATATACATTCCCACTTTTAATGTCCTTTATGTATGCACAAATGCCATTTTCTAGTTTGGCTATGATCCAATATTAGCCAGTGTTATTCTATAACGATAATCCCTTAACAATGAATACATTTTTCTATAACAGGATCTCTATGATTGGATTGAAAAATGTGTTGTCAAAAGAATCACAGTCATGTTCTTAGATCAATTCTATCCCTTCAGGCCAATTGGTGTTAACTTTTCTAGCTAGAGATGTCTTGGCTTACTACTTACAACACTGACAAGTGATGTCCCTGCTATCATAATGGGTGACTGCAGCATCTCCTATAGGAGGCCCATTAGATGAAACTTGACTCTGTTCCCTGACATTTCACAGGTCATCTTACATAACTTGTCCTCCTACTCCCAAAACAACTGTATTGATCCCTTGTTCCTTTCTTCCGCTCTAATCTTCTCTGTTTTCACAAACAACCCCTCCCCCTCCAATCACTGACTCATTCGTGTCATCTTTCATGTTCTCCTACACTTTCACTCTCTGCTCCCTCACCTACCACCAAACATAAATTCAAGCCTGAATACATGGTTCCTTGACTCAGCAAAGTCAAAGTTTTGTTTCAAGCTCTCTCTCCTTCAGTTACTCGACTTAACGTGCCTTCATTGAATTCAACTCTGCACTGTACACCCCTTTATTGATTATTCTCAAAGCAGCATGAATGGATCATCTGGGCATGGCTCACTGTATCCCGAGGGTAGACAGGAACCAAAATATTCGGAAATCTATTGATTTTACTGAGATCATCTATGCCTCCCATGCCAGTGTTTACTTTTCTTCTTGCCTTTAACCAATCTGGAATGTATACTCTGCTTTCAATAGATGTCAATTAAAAAAGTGGGTAACATCTGCACAGTCTTCACATTCTGGCATCATAGCCAAATCTCAACCACATATATCATAAGGCTGCCTCAAAGTTTCTATGTGTGTTTTCCAATCTTTAATTAAAAAAAGGTATATAAATCAACAGACCAATTTCTTAATATAGATGTACTATTTACTTGCAGATATCTTTAGCTCTCTAGAGTGATTCAACTCACTTTACAAACGATTTATTGGCCCTCATTACGACCCTGGCGGAAAGTGACTGACCGGACCGCCACAGCGTAAATAGCGTTTCCGCCATTGCACGAAGGAGCAAAGTGCGGCCCATTCCGACCCATCGGGCACGAGCACCACGCCATGGCGGAAGTGCAAAGTCCGCGATGGCGGAAATGACCCCAAAACGGCCCACACCGCCGCCGTACGGCACCCTAGGTGCAATACCGCCACCCCTCTTAGCGGTCACCGCAGTGTGCGCCTACCGGAAAGTACGGTGACCGGAAATATACGGAAACGGAAGTAAAAACATGGGCCCGGAACGGGAAACATCCCGCCGTACACCTATAAAACCACTAAAACCACACAACCACTAAAATCACTACCCTGAAACACACCCCAACCCGTCATCCACCCTAGCGAAACCAAGACAAATGGGAAAAGTAGCGAAGAAAGCGTGCGACCGCAAGCGGCAGGTCCACTTCTCCCGTGAGGAACTCACCGTGCTAACAGAGACCCTCCAGGAGAATGCTGCCGTCGTCTTCTCCACGCAAATGACCAGAACGGCACTTGCAAACAAGAAGGCCATATGGGCTCTGGTGGCACAGCGGGTAAGTGCGGTGGGGACCGCACCCCGCACCCCACAGCAATGCCGCAAGCGATGAGACGACCTGCGGATACGCGTCCGCAGCATACTCTCTGCCAACCGCAACATTGCCACAGCCACCGGGGGAGGTCCTGAATCACCCATCAAGTTGACCCCCTGGGAAGAAATCTGTGCCTCCACCATCGGAATGGAGAGCATAGAGGGAGTCGGAGGGATGGAGAAAGGAGTGCAGACATCCGAAGATTCAGGTAGGTGGGCCAGATAAAACAATGCCAAATCCACACAGTCCATCCATGTGAAGTACCATGCGTCCACATAGTGCAACAGAAACACATGTCCAGGAGAACGTCCACACACATCGGCCTGATAGCGCACGTTAAAACCCACAATAAATACATAAATAATTAAAAACCCCTAATACACGCACTACACGTGCAGCAGGCACACCCTAACTGCAGGCTGCCAAACAACTGCACCCTCACTCCACACACAAATGAAAGCACCTCCAAGGCCCCGACCCAAATCACCCTCAGGTACCACCCCAAAGCATGTGATACAATGCCATTCCAATTCCCACAGACCCATCAATAACCCTCGCCCTCCTTTACTCCACCACAGGGTCCGATCCAAACGACGAGCTTCAGGACACCCCTACCAGCACACCTGCAAAGAGGGCCAAGACCAACGGCCAGAGACCCTCCACCTCAGCTGCACGCATCAAGACACGGCAGCAGCACAAATCAGGTGGCAGCACAGAGGAGGGAACATCAACAGGCACCCCAGCAGCCAGCATGCCCACAACACCACCACCACAGGTCCCCCCAATGGATGCCACAGAAGGCACTGCCTCTGGTGGCAGCAGCACCATAGGTGACACCCCATTGATGGCAGCATGCTCGGACACAGAAAACGGGGATGTCGAAGTCAGATCCATCCATGACCTGTCCCAATCCCCCTGTCTGTCCCATCCCGTACAACATGAGGATACCACGCAGGGGCACCCACAAGACGACGACTGGCCATCCCCCACAAGCCCTGTGGCAAGGCAACATGAGGACAACAGCCCCTCTGTGACACCCCCGCAAATGGCCATGGCCCAGCAGAGGCAACAGTCCCTCGACCAGTTAATCGTGCAACAGCAGCAACTGGCCACACTCCTCAAGGACCATGCCGATGAATGTGGGGGCACTAAGGCAGACATAGAAACATCAACTGAGACACTTAGGGCAGAAATGGAGAGAGGTACAGAGACGCTAAGGGCACAAATGGAGAGTAGCAGCGAGAGCCTGAGAGTCCAAATGGAGAGTAGCACCGAGAGCCTGAGAGTCCAAATGGAGAGTAGCACCGAGAGCCTGAGAGTCCAAATGGAGAGAAGCACCGAGAGCCTGAGGGGGGAACTGCATGCGACGTCCAAAGACGTATGTGCCGAACTTGCCGCAGTGCGCCGTGTGCTCACTGAGCTCTCGCAAACCCTTAGGGACATGCATGGACGTGAGCAGGCAGACACATCATCCGTTGCAAGTTCCGTCCAGGGCAGCCCCCAACGTAGATCTGGGAGGAACCTGCGCTCCACAGGCAGGGGTGCCCCTGATACCCGCAGAGGGGGCTTGCAATAGCGACAGCCCACTGACAATGAGCATCTTTGGACACGGGTGTTCGGGGGGGAGGTAGGAGGGTGGTGGGGGTGTGTTGGGCTCACTTGGGTGGCGGGTCGATAGGGTGTTCAACATGACATCACATATGCCATAAAAAGTGCACGATCAACCAATGAGATGTGTGGACATTGATCTTTGTGTACTAGGCCATCATAGGCGTACAGTCCATATTGTGCATGTCCCAGACACACACAGTGCCACGAGTCCCGTGTCCATGTATCAGCCACCAGGCGTGAGTGCTAGAAGCATGCATCAATGAGATGCTGACGAATGTCACGGGCCTCCGGTGCCTCGCAGACTCCATGAGGTGCTGCCACATCCCCACCCTCATCATGACCATCATCAGGTGCTTGCAGTTCTGCGTCAGGGGGCATGGGCACATTTCTACGTACGCACATGTTGTGGAGCATGACACATGCCATGACCATCTTTGCAACCTTCTCATGGCGGTACAGGAGTGCCCCGCCAGACCTGCTGAGGCAGCGGAAACGAGTCTTCAGTAGGCCGAATGCCTGTTCAATGACTACACGGGTACGTGAGTGGGCATGGTTGTAGTCCTCCTCATGCTGGTCCCGTGGGTTCCAGACTGGTGTGAGGAGCCATCTCTTCAGTGGATATCCAGCATCACCTGTATGTGGACGAGAAACGTATGATGTGGAATGCCATTGCTACGTACGCACACCCCCCCCCCTTCCTGCCTAGTCATTGCCAAATCACATACCCCACATAATCATGCATGTAATGAGACTCACCGAGTAGCCAGGATCTGTTCCCTGCGTGTCGCTCCATGTAGCGTGGTATTGTAGAGTTCCTCAAGACCATAGAATCATGGGTTGATCCAGGGAATCGGGCACAACAATGTGTAATGATCCTGTTGGAGTCACACACCATTTGTACATTCAGGGAATGAAATTGTTTTCGGTTGCGGTACTGGGCCTCCATGGCATGTGGGACGACCAATTCCACATGGGTGCAGTCGATGGCACCAATGCAACCCGGTATGCCGGCAAGTGCATGGAATCCCACTTTTGTGTTGGTAATTTCCTGCTCCGAGCGTGGTAGAGAGATGTAGTCGTCTGCGTGCTGCAGGAGGGCATCGAGCACTTGAAATAGTGTCCGTGAGAACAGTGGCTGAGAAATGCATGCAACTGTCCGACTGTGTGCTGGTAGGTGCCTGTGGCCAGGAAGTGGAGTACAGACACCACCTTCAGTAGGGGTGGGATGGCGGTTGGGCTATCTATCATGCTGACAAGGTCAGCCTGTGTCATGTCCACAATGGCGGCTATGGTGTCCCGGTCCAGACGGTAGAGGGTGTGGATCTGCTCATCAGTGAGGTTGAACGGATGTGCTCGGAGGCGTGGGATTGCGGGCTGCCTGCGTGGTGGTAGTGGCTGTGCTGGCGGCCCTTGCTGGCCCTGCCTTGGCCTCCTCCTCCTCCTGCGTCTCCTCCGTGCGGCCGGTTGTAGTTGGTGTTCGTCTTCTTCTTGGAGTTGGAGTACTTGCAGTGCTATCAGGCCCCCAGGGCCAACATCGCGAGTCCTGCCGGTAGCATTTCGGTGTGGTTGTGGGAGGAGACTGGCTGTGCAATTTATGTGTTTTCAGGCTGTATGGCCTCCACCTGTGGTGATTAATTCCACCTGTGCAAACTGCTCTCCCCTTTGGCCGGGCACGTCCCGCGCACAACGCTGCAATTCGGGGAATGGCATCTTGCTATTGCAATCATGTATTTGTACCCGATGGCCGTGTAAGATTGGTTGATATGTTCATTCTGCTGTGGTCCCATTGTTTCCCATACTATCTGTGCAGTCGCGAACAGACTTGTGAAGGGTCAGTGGAACGTAGTACTCGAGTTACGGTGGGCCCTCATGCATCACTGTACCGAGTTGCAACGACGGGCGGGGCGTCCCATTTGTGGGTGAAGGCAGTTGCCATTTTCACACACAGCCGCACTCGATGGAATAATTAGTGATTTCAAACGGCCACAGATGCCTTTTCGACGTGATGTTGCAAATGAGGAATTCGAAGGGCGGCGCTTTCGGTTTCCAGCTAGCGGCGAGGAGATGCCCACAGGTCTGACTGCAAATATAACGTTCTATTGTTCAATGTCCTTGAGACAGGGGACATGGCGAGGAAGCAATGATTGATATGAATAGTTTGGGATGCACAATAGCTACGTGGGCGATGAGGCCGGCCGTTCCCAAATACATGTTACTTCACGACACTGGAATTACGGGCTGGGGCACTGTGGATTTTGCAGGCTGCATAACGCACAGACTCAATGGATGTTTCTAATGTTATGTGAGTAATTATTCAGGCGTTTTGATCCCGGGATGAGGGAATGATGAATGGATGCATGGGCAGGTGATTTGATACAGAGTTTGCCATGTACAGGGCTTCTTGGGATCTATCCGCCTCCCCTACGCTATGTGATGCAGGGCTGCCATAGTGGGACCATCGTCTATCTGGCCTTGTTGAGCCCTCCCTGTCTCGACGCGCCCTCAGACACTTGTGTCCATGCACGTTAACATTCCCATCTGATGGATTCTGTTTTGACAGACGCATGCACAGGTACACTCGTTTGTGATGGTGTTTGCACCTCGATATAGATGGTTATGAGTCGCAAGTGGTTTTGGGGTGGTGATGATCCTTTGGAGTGGGCTAGCATGCATATGGCTGTGGATTTAGTGTGATCATTGAAGTGAGTTGTTCGAATGTAGTTCTGATGGCCATTCTGTTCTTTTTCTTTTCTTTTGGTTGACAGGTATCTCCTCCCCTTTTGCCACTGCCATCTGTATGCCACTCCTGCAGATGGGTTTTACTCCCGACACCTGCTGCTTCGTGTTAATCAGTGGAGCAGCATTACGATCTTATGGGACGATCGCCAATGGCCCACATGCCCTTACGCAGTACTGGTGGCTCGGAGCAACATTTCGGCCTTTCAGCTGGACTAGTGCCTCCCCATTGGGACGGCCCTGCGGTTCTGTGCGCTTCCATGTTGCCTTTTCGTACGTGAATGTGGCTCTGTGTACCATGAGGGAACAGGGCGTCACACAAGTAGTGGCTGGTCATTTCTTGCGGATGCAGCCCACAATGGTGAAAAGTGTTTTGGAGTTCATGGCCTGATGGCTGTATGGGCTTGGTGATTTTGATGTGCATTAAATTTCTATTCTGATTTGGCCCGTGTAGCGTTTTTCTTTGCAAGTGATGTGGCATATGCCTATTTGGGGGGCGATGTATTGTGAGGAGATCTGCATTGGGTTCCAGCTTCGGAGTTTAGTTGCGTGGTACTGTACTGGGCGCGTTTGCCTACGAAGCCCGTGGGGTCAGGGATGGGGGCTGCCAATATGACAGTTTGAATGTTGTCATGCTCAGGGGCGGGGGATTGGGTTTCGTGTAACAGATGCCGGTCAGCCAGGTGGACTGGTGGAATGATGTGATTCTCGGAATATTGCTGGTCACAGGTGCCTGTGTTTGCGTGCGTTTCTTGGTGGGGGACTGTGGTCATGTCCATTGGGATGGCTTCTGTATTCGTGCCATCTGTGCCCTGCAGCTCCCATTGGCCCCTGTTGTGTTTCTTTTGTTCGTTGGCATGCATGGGTGACTTGTACATTTCAATGGTTGCATTGTGACTTCATTGCACCTACGGGGAGTTGTACTTTGTGGGCAGGGAGCGGTGTACAGGCACTCAGTGGGGCCGTTTACGGTTGATTCGCGATGCCGTACTTCTCACCATGGCGGAATGGTACATTCCGCCATGCTTGATGGCGTTAGGTACATGTCCGCTAGGGTCGGAATTGGCGTACCCTTGCGCCATGGTGGTGTTTGCGGTTTGGCATGGCGCGCGCGTGCTTGGTGCAGTTAGCGTTGGCGTTCACTACGGTGTCGCTAATGGCTTCGTACTTTGCGGTGACGGGTCATAGCCGCACCGAGCGCTATTCGATGGCGGTATTGCATTTCCGCCATCGTTTTCCGAATTCCGCAAGGGTCGTAATGAGGGCCATTATGTTTAAATGAGGCTTTTTGTCTCATACAGAGCTTTTTCCGTTTGTTGTAGGAAACACATCATTGTGCAATCACGTGGAGTTGGAAAGTGCACTGTTATTCCACCATAAAGGGACAGAGTATGGGCAGAGGTTCCCACATGTAAACAAACTATGAATACCCTGACTTAAACTATTATCAAATTCTCAAATCTTGTGATGCTAAACCAATCCTTTGTATCACTCAAAGAAGCCTTGACCCTACCAGTGCCAAGGACAGAGGCAACTCTTATCCCGTGGGATATACCCCATGAAACGGATGACATATATAGGACATTACAGAGGCTAAGTACATCAAGAGCCCCAGGCCCGGATGGTCCTACCAACACAACCTTAAAGGAAAATGTGGAAGAGTGGGCCCTCTTTATGCACAAACTAATTGGAAACATCATTAAGACTCACACAATGCCGAGTTCCTGGAAAACTGCTACAGTGCTACCCATTTTCAAAAAGGGAAAGAAGGATAACCTGAGAAATTACTGGCCAATTACACTACTGGATGTAATCAGGAAAGTCTTTGCCTCCCTGCAATTGCAAACATTTCATGAATGGACAGCGAAAGAAGAACGTAACAACCCTTTTCAAACTGAGTTTGTTAAAGGGACCGGAACATCAGCAAACATACTACTTTTAAGCGTATTGAAAGGGAAAGTGGCAGAAGGCAAGCCTAGAGTTTTCCTGGCCTTTGTAGACCTTACTCAGGCATTCGATCAAAGTATCGGGAAAAACTATTCGATAAACTGTGTCATAATGATTGGCCAAATCCAGTCCTGGAACCGATAATGGCCCTGCATTCTGGTACCACCATCAGAGCATGGTTAAACAAGGCAGGGTTGTTGTTCTCATCAGAAATACCCACAGACAGAGGTGTAAAGTAGGGGTGCCCTCTGGCACCAGCCTTGTTCAACTATTTTCTAATTGACATAAAAGATGACGAGTCGTTAGTAAGATCTTTCCCACCTACATTAGGAGGAGTACAACTGACGCATTTATTATATGCAGGCAACTTTATCCTTATAGATGACACAGTGATGGGGCTCCAGCACCAAATCGAAGCACTCCAAAAGTACATAAAAAAATAAATAAAGAAAAAACAAAAATGTTGTGCTTCGAGAAAGGAAAAAAGAGGAAGGAAAAGCTTCATAGATGGTACATAGATGGTACATAGACAATACAAAGATTGAGCAGGTACAAAAATTCCAATACCTAGGTGTGACACTGTGTAAATCTCACTAACAGGGAAAATAAAAACTTTAACAATCCAAGCCAGTGTTATTGACAGAAATACGGGCGTTTTTCCATACTCCCTGTAGTAAACTTTTATAAAGGGAAGGTAGTTCCCTCAGCAATTTATGGAGTAGAAGCAATGCCTGAGATACCATCAAAACGTTGGCCTACACTGGAAGACCTCTTCTGGAGGAGAGTGCTGGGTCTGCCAAACTCAACACTGATCGCCACAATTCGGAGGGTACTAGGCCTGTTGTCCTTAGAAGCAGTGATAGATTGGAACACCTTGGCTCTGTTCAGAAAAATTATCCAACAAAATGGCCCAAGAATCTTTGAAATCATCAACGAAGAATTAAAAGGGGGCAACAGTAAGCTCATGAATGACTGGGCACCAAGAAACTGAGACAAACTTGCAGAAATTAGTTGTTCGGATGACGATCTCATTGTAAACCCAATCAGAGTAAAACAGAAATTGGGGGAATTGGATTGGATTAAGACCCAAGAAATTGCATCATCTCACCAAATGACGATAAACCTTCCATGGACAAGTAAAAAACGAAACCAACTGGCAACCTACTAGGTTAAATTCCCAAGCAAATCTTATTGCGATAAATACTTAAGATTGAGATTAAATCTGCTCCCCACTAACAAGATCCTGGAAAAGAGAGGTCTGGTGGAATCCAACCAGTGCTGTTTTTGTAAAACCAAAGATGAAGGTGAAAATCTGCCACACGTATTAATAGACTGTCAAGCGCTCGAGGCGACAAGAACATTCTTCCTGGAAGCGCTTTGGTTGAAAAATCAATCTCTCACCAGAGATGAATAGTGGTCACTTTTGCTAAATGGAGAAAAACCTTCAACAGTGATCTCAGTAGTGGCATTTATGAATAAGATCCTTCCACATGAAAAAACATAACTCTGAAGTGAGGTACGTATAATCTAGACACACTCGACCGAACAAGGAACTTTGAATTGATTATCAAGGATGTAGGCACCTTGAGTCACTAATCTCTATTCAATGAATGAATTTAAGTCTACACGAACTGCAAATCAAACTGCATAACCTGAAGGACACTGGAATGTGTTATTATTTAGTAAAACATGTAAAGTACATTCAAACCAACTAAAAAAAATAAAAACAGAAGCCTCATGTGCATTGAACAAAGTTATACACAAAATAAGTTTCAATAAAAATGTTCACTTGCTGTGTTTCGGCCACAATCCCCCATTTTTGTAATGCTCTGCACCAGGAAAAAGAATCATGAAACATTAAATGTGCTGTCTACACAGGGGCTTATTTTCCAGTCTCCAGTTAATTCTTCTGCACGTAATTCTGCTGCTGAGGCCCATTACGTGTAGACTTACAAGTAGGCAGGTCCCTGCTGCCAATATGTTGCCATTTGCAGTGAGGAGTGCATGAGGGGATGGCAAAAGCCAGCATACATTCTTGTATGGTGCCGTTAGCCCTCCACTGTTGCACTTTGCCTGCAAAATGCATAAATCCCACCTGCCATACGTGCATGGCAGGTGTGTTTACAATGGATCCCTTTGGAGTCCTGCTGCTTTTTGCTGGGGCAAAATGTTGCCCTACTCCATAGAGATCCTCAGTATTTGCACAGGCATGGAAATCCATGGCGGCAGAAATCCAGGAGCTTTTGTATGGCAGAGAGGAAGGTTGCTCTGGAAACGTAAGTTGTGTTCTGCCCCTCCGCTCTGCCATAAAAATGAATGAAAATGAGCGGTGGAATGAATGCAAGGCATTAAAGCCTTACTCAAGGCTTTTACGCCTTGCATTCACATTACGAGTCTATTGAACATGAGCCCCATGAGACTGGCATGTCAAACGGTCTGAATTGCCCATGTGCAAAATCACAGTGCCCGATAATGTACCTGACACCCTGTCCTTGCCCATTGTTGCAGGATGTTTGTACGTGCCATATGCTACATGAGTGCGGATATGCATCAAGTTCCTGTATCTGCTCAATGTCTCTGACAGTTAATCATGCCATGGGCATTCCTTGCTGTTCCATATACCTATGGTTGTGGGATGGCAGGGGCGGGGTGGATGGCTTTACTGGTGCTCACATCACATTGTAGTGATCCCCAATTTCACAGTTTAATACTCTGGAGTGCATACGGCGTATGCGGTCACTAATGCCTATTTTCTATGTCATGTCTCCTAAGTGTGTAGGCTGGCATGGATTCCGGAAAATGATGTCAGATTCCTCTCTACCTACCACCCCCGTGACCCCCTCCACACCCTCACCTCTGTCGTCAGACTGTCTGTTCATGTCCTTGTCAACATGGTATTAAGTGGGTGGTGCAGTCATTTACCACAGGCCATGTGTGGGGAGTGTGATGTACAGCTGTGTGTAATTGTCACCATTGGCATGCTAGTGTGTGGACAGGTGAGTATAATGCTGGTGTTTCCATGGTATGGCCGCATGGTCCTCCTCTCTAGTGACATTCAAATTCACATCCTGCAGTGCATGCTGGATGAGTTACATGATGTGGTACAGCACATGGTTCCTCATGTTTTATTAGCTACGCTGTCTATTTGGAACTCTCCCCCTGGTGTACTCACATGCAAGTAGCATGTACCAGGGTATGTGAATGTGTTGTGTCTGGTGGCCATCCATCTTACCCATGGTGTCAGAACCTGTGAGTTATCTGACAGAATGCACATTGATTCTATGATATCTGATGGGACAGGTGCAGACCTTCACACCACACCTCCATGTGCCTTCTATGATGGCCGAGTGGGTCATGGGTCAACTATGTTTCCATGTAGTTATACCTAGCCTGCTGGTGATTGGAGGGCCACTTTAACAGTGTTGCACAGCTGGCGTGTGCGCAGGTGTGTGCATGCATATGTTCTGTCTCATCCAGTCGCCATCTCCCCAAACGCTGCATGTGTAGGTGGGGATTTTGGAATTTGGACACATGCACCATGAGGGCACTTTCTTGGGTAGGCATCTGTCCTTCTGTCAGGTGCCCTTATTGATGTACACAGTGGGGGGATGGAGGGTACATAGGGACATGAGGAAATTCTGGATCATCGATTGGTATTGTCCTCACACTCACTTCACCCACGTGTATTAGCATTATCACATCCCACAATTATGCTGTTCAATCACCCTTTGACACAGTCTCTACTCCTCCAATTCCCTCAAAGGTGCTGATGTCGATGCTAGCCAGCACCTGCTCCTCATAAGGTCTCAGATCCTGCGGTGGAAGTGGTGATCCTCCTCCTGTTGCCAGGCACCCTCTGCTTTGTTTTGCAACCAGCTTGCGGACACACCTCTTGTGGTCCTGCCAGCAGTTCAGGATCAATGTCAATGTACTGAGACCTTGAATCATCTTGGACTCACAAGGTGCTCAGTGGTCTGGTCCTGGAGTTGTCCCGTATGGGAGGGAGTCGCGCTGTTCTGGCAGGGAATTGAGAAGTAGTGGTCGACTCAGGACCAAAGGAGTGTTCAATAGGCTGGGGTTTGGAGGACTGAGGATGTGAAAACACTGGGGGAAAGCCAGGCACGGGGTTATGGTAGTACGTGGATGGTGGTGCAAGGTGCAGAAGGTGGGGTGCAATGAGGTACTTGGTCTTAAGGCCTTTCAGGAGGCAGTGGTCGAAGTGAGCGGGAGCGGTCGGGAGCGGTGCTCCTGTACTTCTTGAAATTACGTTTTACAGCTCCTATACTTTTATTTTAAAAAGAAACCGTTCCGGAATGGTTTCGTTTTAAAATAAAAGTGTAGGAAGACGTTGCAGCTTGTACTTTCAGTGCAATGCACTAAACATTCCCTTAAACAGCAGTTGCAAGAGTTTGGGGATTTGGATTGTGTGTGGGAGGGCACGTGGTGATGTGGTTTGTGGGGAGTGGGTGCAGCCCAGCAAGGAACATAGCTCCACTACTTCTTTTTGTACACTTCGACCACTGTCAGGAGGTCCTGAGTGCAGAGGCTCTATGGGCAAATATATGTCTCTACAGCAACGCTTAATACATTGAGCTATCTTCAGAATTTTCATGGCACTCAAATGTATCAATAGGCATTGTAACTTGGTTATATGTCATCAATACTACAGTGAAAATGCTACACGAGTCTTGCTATAGTGAACAGACGAATTGTTAGTGAGCACATAACGCATTACAGGATTAATTGATCCAATCAGAACGACCTCGTTAATGACCGCCAACCAGCAGGCTCAGATCCTCAGTAGTCCACAGCACAATATCATGACATTTGTTGTTTATGTTTTGTAAAAAATGGGCACTGACCTTTTTGCATCGGGTAGCCATGTGAGGACTCCTCCCAAAGTGGGGGTCGGGGACATGTACCCCATTTTGCCTTTCCATAAAGACGTCTCTGCCTGTTTGGGAGCAATTAATTTGACTGAATACGCCCATGGTCCAAGTGACTTGCGTATTTCTGTTGTGCCACTTCAAGGAATTTCACATTTAAGGGCCAATTACAATGTATGTATCTTCCACATAGCAATTTCGCTGTGTTTCCGAGCAAAGTTTTGCGTTTTTGTCACATCCTCAGAGGCTTTTTCTTGTGCAAGATGGTCCAAGATTCGCGCTGCGCCATTACATAAAGTATTTCACATTTCTCTGCAGAGTTTCCTTGGCACGTTCAGTCACTCACTTTGGAGTTTGCTTTCCAGGTTTCTCTTTATTCTGGCAAAACTCTCCCAGTGTTAAATGACACATTTTGCATGTCGCTGCTGACTTGGCTTTTCTTCTGCATGTGTCTCCAATTCCTGGTGTAGAACAATTTCGTTTTTGTTTCGCTGCCTTCCGAATTGAGTATACATTATTCAATTCCGCCGAGGGTCTTTCTTCCTGGTATTGCACATCCCTGTCAGTCCAAATTGATTCAACCTAAGTGGGGGTACACAAGCTCAAGGGGATGAAAAACTGTCTGGGGTTGCCAGGGTGTGCTGTAACAGGAAGCCAGTGAGTCCTCTAGTAGTTAGATTATATAATAATTATACTTGATTATTTATAACGCGGTCCTGGGCATCGAGCCTCTGTTGCTCCACGTTGTCTTGCTTCCAAGACGAGCAGACAGATGCAGGCGAATCAGACCATTGGAGACGTTAAGGCGGCCAGAACGTCTTCGGTCAGAGTCCCAGTCTTGAACCCTGATTCAAGGAGAAAATTAGAGTATTTAAATATGGCGACTGCAGGAAATATGCTATGTGAATGTATGGAACTAGACTATCCATGACAAAGGGCCATTTGCTTTAACAAAAATCGGAAAGGAGAGAAATCCAGCAAGGAGCCACTTTTGGACAGTTTTACACTAGCAGGAAGATACACAAATAAATTAATAGGAGGGCCTTTGACTCGCTCCTGACTTACTAGTCAGTTACTTATTGTAAGCTCTATGTGAGTAGAATGGACCTTCAATGGTTTAAGTGATGCGAACGCCAAAGCAAGTGCTTTGGCCCCCTAAACTTAGGGTCACAACAACAGTTGGTGTGGTTAAAGTGTTTATTATCTGGTCAACATTTGGGGAGGGGAGCTGTCTTCTCGGGATCCCATAATGTTACAACTGTTTGTAACTGCTTTTGGCGGTACATGTGATCCGAAATTAAACCACTCCAGCTGGAGAACTAAGACTATAGATTCGATGTTGATGTTGCAAGGTTCATTTGAAAACGTGCGTGTTTCTGAATCCAAGACCTCTCCAGCAGAGACCACTGAATTGCTGGTGAGGAGCAGAGTTTCCGGCCGGTTCTGAGAGCAACACCAATATCACATACGCAAAAGGGAACTGAACAATCTACAGAGAGACATTTTGGAGGTCTCTACACGTATATAGGTAATATAGTTTACCTTTGTTTAATTAAAATCACAAAAGGGCACGTTGGCACTGGGCACACATGACAACAACAAAAAAGACTTTGAAAGAGAAGCAGCCAATCAAAGCAGGAAAACGATTATTCAAAGTATTTTTGGGAAAAGGAACGTTTTCATCTGCTTTCTAAAGCAATGCATACCTTCTTACAGTAATGATACTGATAAACATGTCATGGACTGAATGCCTCAGCAGAGAAAGGTCCCACCCACCCTCTTTCCATTTTATTATTCCAAACTCTCAGGGGACCAGCAACTTAGCCTTTGATGAACGAAGAGGACAGGGCTGAACATATGCTTTAATTTTTTTGTAAGAAAGTCAGGGCCTTGGGCATTATGCACTGACGCTATGCACTGACCAGAGGCCCTTGATTTAACTATTTTAGACATGGAAGCCAGTGCAATTGGTAAAGTGTGGCCATGGTGGGAGCCTTCTGTGGAAGATTCAATAAAGAATATTCTTATGAGTACTAATATTCTTATGATAATCTATAAATGTGTGTACAAACAACGTATGATGACCACAGCCTTGCTATAGACCTTGAATGGTCAAAACACGTGTCGACACCCACAGTGATAATTAAGATCTAATGGCACTAATCTACAATGAGGGTTCTATATTTCTCATCGCCATAGGGCTCCACAGAACATAGGAATCCTCCTAGAAATACAACCTGTGGGTTAAGTGCCAATATTGTAGGAATTCAACACACATGAACTTGATGATTAACGGGAAATAAATGAAGGAGTTACCAGAATTGGAGGCTTTGACCGAAACAGCTGCCAACCAACTTGTTTGCCTGAAGCGCAATGGACGCTTGTATATCAATGTTCATACCTATACTACAAACTTTATTGACCAGATTTATGAGTGTTCCGAGACAATTGAGCCAAAAAATTGGATTCCAGTCACAGAAATGAGAACCACATATAATTAATTTGTTTTCTTGGCATGACATTTTGGGGAATTATGATCCCTCCGACTGCTAATATTGTACAACCCGAGAAGAGAAAGATGAATCAGATGAGGATGACACCACATTTCTAGGTGAGGCATCTTTGAATGTTTCAGCAAATTGTCCATTGTTAAAAAAAGATATTAATGATGGTTCTAATTGGGCTGTAAAAATTGATTTGATTGCCTTGGCCGGACATAAATCTTGAGGTGAGCCAGAATGGTTCTTAATGGGCTTGTGATCAGGAGGATCATTAGTTACTTTGATAATAGAGGTATGCATCTCCATAAAATATAAGTACATGTTGAGTCCCTACACATATTGAAAACAGCATCATTTGGGGAGGACATTTGACCTGGATTTTCGAAATAACATTAATAATGTTATTCTTATGACAGAGAGGTTGGGAAGATTTGATGTTTGGATGAAGAGATTTATTCCAGTAAAGATCATTTATGACTTAAATCGTTATTTTGAAGTGGTTTTTGCTTAACAAATTATATCCAGTATATTTTTGGATTCCGATTTTTTTTTTAGGCACGTGATTATTGTTTTACTTAGACCAGATCCTCTGTGCATTTAGTAGATATTCGTTTACATTTGGCAATGTCCCATTTAACGGTTGATTTCTCAAGTTGCTGGAATGCCAGTGTTGATTTTAGTTTTTTTTAGTTTCCTATACAAATATGATTGGGGCCAGGGAGTAAATGGCTGACGATAAAGTATTATGAAAGGCATTGAGATATTCTGTGGGGTTGAATGTGTCCTGGCCATGGTGTTCCCTAGAAACCATAAGGTGTGTAGTAGCAGAAGTGGTAATTGCTGTCCATTTTCTAATAGGAATTTATCTACCCTTTGCAGGTGTACATTTAGAAGGAAAAGGGAATTCCGAAGTGATCCGTCCAAAAGAATGAGTGAGGAGAGTCAGGAAAGCAATTGGAGGGTGACACACAAATGCCATCCAGATTGTTGGTCTAGAATATGGACATATTAATTGACTATCTTAGGTAAACTTAGGCCTTTTAACAGATCATGGCGCGGTTTGGTGTCAGGAGAATCTATCTGCTTTACACAATGCAGATAATTACAATTGTCATCCATTTAGGTGAAGCAAGATCTG
Organism: Ambystoma mexicanum; assembly: GCF_040938575.1. Lineage (NCBI taxonomy): Eukaryota > Metazoa > Chordata > Amphibia > Caudata > Ambystomatidae > Ambystoma > Ambystoma mexicanum. Next base: position 1,016,429,770 of record NC_090922.1, read on the forward strand.
TTAAAAAAATATTGCAGCTGTATCCTGTGATGTGAACAATATAATAAAATGTCTTCTAAGGAGGTATTAATATATGTAATTTGATGTTTTATCTGAAGAATGTCAAGGTTTATAAATTGTATGGACAGTGCTTTTTTGATGGTAAGCGTGTTATTTAATAGTATGCAGACAACAACAGTGTTTTGTTTTAGCAATTGTGCAGCATTGCTCTGCAGTTATGGGGAAAAATGACATTTAGCATATGGGCAGTATCATCTTGTAGCCACCGGTTCATGATGTAGACAGCAATCTAGAATTGATTAAAAGAAATGTAAGGTTAGAAGTTTAACACATGTTGATTGTGTGACTAGACTATGTGGCACTGATGAAGATTCATTGGAAATAGTAGCTTTCATATGTTGGGTTAAATACTAATTTGGGGTTTTACCATTCATTAAAATATGAGTGATTGTGATTTCCTCTGTTTGTTATCCGTGCCTGGAAGATTGTCCAGTATAAAGCCGAGATCAGATGTGCTCGGACAAAGACAAGGGTCTAGCGAAGTTACGCAATCCTTGTGCAAGTGAGACATGAAGTTACAAGCATTTTGACTTATATGCTTAATTCTGTGGAAGAGGTGTACAGATCATGAGATGTGGGAGGTGAAAGGTGGTGAGCCAGAGGGAGGCCAGAATGTAGTGCAACAACATCTGAAAGAATGTTGAGTGCAAGGATAGAGGATCAGCAAAGATGCCAAAAGCTGAAGAAGAAGTCTGAGAGAATTTTGCAAGGGAATCAGTTCTTGAAAGATCCAGGCGCAGATAGGTGGCCCGGCAGAGAATGACATGTCGCAGGTATGTACGATGCAGATGGGACAACGTTGAGGAGAGAGCTTTTGAAGGAAGATGCATGAGAGAGACAATGGGCCAGAGACAAAGAGGAATTGTGAATCCGAGATTGGTGAGTGACATTGTGGAGCCAAAGAGAGAAACACAAACCTAAGAGTCCAGAGCGATACATAACATCATCATCCTCATCATAATAAATACGTTATTTTAGTCAAAAGCCACAAAAGCAGCAGATAATAACAATTACAATAAGAAAATAATTGATCAATAAAATGGCACTTTCGAGATAAAAACAAAGTAAAAAATCTAGAGCTACATACTCATCATTATGATTCAGAATAAAATCACAAAAGTGGTAAAAATCAGGATTTATTTACTGTTCATTTATACAATTTTTTGGGTTTTACCTCCAAAGTGCCTAGCTAAGTCTAAATCAATCAATTGAGAGCAGCAGTAGATAAACACTTTAAATGAAGAAGACAGATTTTCTCTACAATCTCAGAATAATTTCAAAGCTGGCATGGTCCGAAATTGTTTTTTTTTATAAGATACTTGCTAAAAGAAGCCATTCACCAAAAGGGTTCTGTGAACAGACATGACAATACTGTCATCAATTGCTGAAAATCAATGATCCTGTAGGTTGTTGTTCCGATTCGCTTATCGCTTTATGCAGGATGGACCCCAGCCGGCCAAAAGACTGGGGCTTTCCAAATAGCACTTTAAGATGAGCAGCAGAACCCTTGAGATGGATGGGGATGCAGATTCATACTCTCACACCAAATCAATAATGACAACTCAATAGTTTGGCAAAGGGAGTCCGTTTAATGACAAGTACAAAAAACAGAGAGTTCAATGAATATCAGCAATCGCTCGATCTTCCTTCTTGCTTCAACTCCAATTAATTTCTGAAAAAACATAACATTTATACCAAAAACTCATCATCACTAATGTGTAACTCTTTAAACTTAGCATGCAACTTGATTGGTTCTAGGAAGGTAACTTTAATATAGGTACTATATCTGTATATGGTAATGGGGAGAGGGGATTGGATAAACAATGTTACAACAACTAAACCCTTCCTTCAAAATGGCTACTGTAAACGTCACTAAATGTACAACGTCTCATTGGTTCTACTAACTATATGACCCTCGATTACACAGTCCACTATGATTGGGTTGGCATCAACCCCACTCATACGTTTCCACTTGCACTTAGCAGTATGCAGAATAGCCGACCAGGTGCAGGGCGTTCGTCTGCACCCCAGCTTCCCTCCAATTATTGTTACAATCAATCATCACCTCAGTGGTCATGTGTCAATTATTTCTTTGTGGTTGGCCTCAAGTCTGCTTCTTGGTCTGGGAAAGTTAAGGCGTCTGGGCATGGCAAAGGTCCATGCATAGGTGTGAAAGGTTCATCCCTTCCTGCTTGTCTGGTCATGTGATTCCGACACCATGAAATCGGCCTTTCATTCATGCAATTTCGTATGTTTGATTTAATTCTGCCAGTCGTCTGCCATCTGTGGCTTATATTGACCTTCCCTGAACAGGATACTCTGTTCTTCTTCTCTTTAATTGTATCCATTGTTGGCCTACTCCAGAGGAAACGACCTTGTCTTCTTGGCATGGTTACCTTCGTCTGAGTTTCTCTCCGTCTTTAATTCTCGATTTGTTTGCTGCAAAACTCTCTTCTTGAGATCTTTAGTAACCTTTGGTTGATTCTGCTCTTGTGCGTAGTAGAAGTATACTTATATAAAGTGCTTTCTTGAGGTAGCTATATGTACAGGTGGTGCTTGCCACAATCTATCTTACTACCAAGAATAAGCAAGCTTCACAATTTCGGTGCTTCTTGCGGTTGCTTTGCATATGTACACGTTTAAACTAACTGAATATATTCATCGTGCATATGGCACATGTTTCTGACGTCTTGACATCAATTGTTTCACTTTAAGCTTAGGATGTCACTTGTCCATGGTGTTTCCTCTCGTTTATCATCATTCTCAGGTCATTATATCTTCTATATGTGAGTCAGTCCGGGTTCTTATGACGTCATCATTCGTCTTCCTTCGGTATCTTCTTAGCTTCTATGGCTATTACATTCTGATAATCGTCATTCTGTCTCACTTGTCGATATGGTTTCTCAATGGGTACCTTAGTGTCCAGGTTTTCTTAGGTGTCAGTACTTCTATAAGTGCTGTTATTCTGATAGGTACTGGACATAGCCTCACTGCAGCTCTCTGCTGGTTTATGTTCATTATACGTCACATATTCCAGCGTGAATGTTCCTGGTACTTCAAAATGGGCGGCATGAGTGCGAATCATGCTTGGCACTTCCCCTTCAGCTTGATGTGGTTTGCACTCTTAAATAAACTGCACTGAGAATGGGCATGTGTGGCTGGCTGACATACCCTAGAGCAGACGTTTGGGGGAAGCAAGAGTTGGTGGGATGCTGCTGCACACTGGGACCTACTGTGCTCTCTCCCCACCTGTTGCCTCACCGTGGTGTGGTGCAGTTCATTGCTGTGCAAATGTCCTGAAACTGTGCATTACAGGGTTGAGGACCAGTCCTTCTACGACCACATTGATGTTTCGCCAATTTCAGGCAACTGTTTCATGTGTGAAGGTGCTGAAATTCAGGGAAAGAGGTGGGGTGGCCAAATGTTATGTAGCCAGTAATGTCTGCATGGTTCTAACAGGTAGCTATGCACAATTTGGTGCATATTGGTGAAACTGTGTGGAATTGTATAAGGAACAATGCTTCGCCAAGCCACAAATCCTAAAACAAATTTAGAGCTTTGCTGGAATCCGGGGAAAGGGGTGAGGTGTCCAAATATCATGTAGCCAGTATTGTTCTGAGGGTCCTGACAGGTAAATATGTACAATTTGGCACAGATTGGTGAAACGGTGTGGAATTGTATAAGGAACAATGCCTCGCCAAGCCGCAAATCCAGCCACAAACCCACACATTTTTACTTGTATAAATATAGATAGAAAGGGAATCATTAAAGGTTCACACATTATGCAAGTTTAAAACAGCCTCAGATATTGGCTTCTTAGTTCTCCATATAATGGGCAAGAACACATTGGCATCAATCTCTCACAGTAGATACAATTCCCAGCCTCCATCGATCAGTGGAGTTTGAAACCATACCTACATGGATTATTTTAAAGGCTGGACCAACCCAAGTTACCAAGCATTATTTTAATATAATCAAGCCACGGATGTGTGTAGCATTGTGTACTGATAGAATGTAAAACTTCAAGATAGAGGCTCAATGTTGGGGGGAGTCCAGTATAATAAAGACTTTAGTGTAATTATGTTGGATGTGCCATGAATGCCTAGATCTAGTTTGGTCGGTACAGTTTGGGCTCTGCTGGGCAAACCCATAAAGTGTTTCAGAATGCTGTTCTCTTCTATCTCTAGTGATGTTGTACTAGAGTATCGCAAACTTCCATGCCATAAACGGCAGCAGCGTTTACTTCCCTCTTGTACACTTCATTGGCCTGCGAAAGTGTACGCCTGCCAGAGCACTTAGAGAGGTTAAGCACTATAATACCTCTTTTCGCTAAAGTTGTTGTACTTTTGACAATGTGTTCTATTTACCATATAACTGTCTTCTGTGAGCGTAACTCTTAATAGTCATAACTATCTATCACCTATATACGTGTCCCATTATTGGTATTAGAAGTGTGGCAGCATCCGGGAAGCTTATTTAAAGGGAAGGTTGTTGTCTTCGTTTTTATAGTATAAGTCGTCAACCCTTTTTCCTGGCATATGGTGGAAAATATATTTAACTGTCTGTGAAGCGCAGTGAGATCTTTGTTTAAATATTTGTTGTGGCCTCCCAATGATCACACGGACGATCAGGTTGGCCACAGTTGCCTCACAGTGATCATTCTAGTCCTTGGCTTACTCTTTAAGTGGCTAAGAGGGGTTGTAATAGCGGTGGTAGGCTGGCAGGAGTTGGGGCCCTACTTGCTGGTCAGAGTGTTGGGGATGAGGTGCTGTCCCTCACTATCCAGCTCCGCAAATGCCTTTTGTGCACCCTCACTTTCCTTCTCTGTTCCGTCTTCTCACGAGAAGTTGGGTGAGGTCACTCTACATACCTCCTTCTTTTGGAAGATGAAAGCAGGTGGTGCTACCCCATGCCAAAATCTGTGAATCGTGTGGGTCTCTATTTCTCCCTCTGCAGTCGACCTTCCCAGCTTTCTTCTCTTTCTTGCATGTCCTCAGCTTCCTCCTCATGATCTGTTCTTTTGTCCTGGGGTGTCTGGCTATGCTCTGCCTGCTGTCTCCTTGCTCGGGGCTTGCAGTCTTTTGTTGATCCTACATTCCTCTCCCTTTTCCTTGCTTTCATGCCCCTGGTCCCGAGTGGTGCGGCCTGGTGTTTCCTTTGGACTTCTCTCAAACAACGCCACTGATTCCATGTTCCACCTTCTCCCATCCTGAGTGCGCACAATGTTAGTCCCCCTTTTTCACACCTGGATGTGTCTGCTGAATTTGGACCCTGTGATGGGGTCTCTGTATGCAGCTTTATCTATACCCCGTCTCCTTCTCGGATTCTGATGCCCTGGGGAGCACTTCTCTTGTCATTAAACTCTTTCTTGAGTGCCTTCCCCTTCTTCAATCTCCATACCAATTCTTCCATGTTGACTTCGTTGTTTTCCCTTACTTGTGAAATCCATGGAGGGACCAATGTGGACGCTGCCCTGCGTCCTCTTAGCATCCAAAACGGGGACACGTTGGTGATTCCGTTGGGGGTCAGTTGGTGGGCTGCCACTGCTTCCTTGACTGTGGAAAAGTGATCCATCACTGACGCAGTGGCTAGTTGCATAGCTCCCTTGATTAACCTATTGGCCCATTTCACTAAGCCATTTGCTTGAGGGTAATACAGCGCCGCCTTTACTTGGTGGATGTTGTTTTCCCTCAGAAATGTGTCTATCTCACGGGAAACTAGTTGGACACCATTGTCGGTGACCAATTCTTTGGGCAGGCCTTCCCTCTTGAAGATGTTCTTCTGCACTTCTATTACTGTGGATGATGTTACGTCCTGGACAAACTCCACTTCCGCCCACTTCAATAAGTAGTCTATTAGCACAATGCCGTATTTGTGCTCATGTCTCATCGGTTCCAGTGAGCCTATGAAGTCGAGTCCTAGCTTCTGCCACACTCCTTCTGGAATCTCTGTTGGATGGAGAGGCGTTTGTCTTACATTCTACCTCGTGTGGCTATTGAGAACCTCGTGGCACTTTTCAGTCACTATTTTTATGTTGGGGTCCATAACTGGCCCCCAGTACAACTCTCTCGCTCTTATCCTCATCATATTGCTCCACAAGTGCCCTGTGTGGGCCCTCCACATGATAATTCTTCTCAACGCAACAGGTGGGATGGCGCTTGGTCGCCTCTCATCAGCCTGCCTTGGTCCTCAAATATCTCCTCTGATACTTTCCAGTATGGCCGCAGGCCTTCCGGGATCATTCTTTCATCCGGCCAGCAGTTTCAAACCCATTGTGTGAGTTTTGCAGTGGATACGTTGTTGGCTGCTTCCTCACTCCAGTGTTTCTCACTCATCTTCAGGTATTCTTTGTTTCAGAGATCTTCCAAAGAAAGCTACAACACACTCATCCTTCAGGAAGTTCTTGTTTGAGTTGTTCCGTTCCGGCAGTCTGGACATGCAGTCCCTCTGTGCATTTTGCCATCCCGTACCATTTCATATGTATATTCTTGTACTAATATTGCTAATCGGGGAAGGCGGTGGTGGCCGTCTTGTCCCTCCTGGGCTAAGCATGTGTACCAACTGATTATGATCTGTTACCAGTTGGAATTTAGTGCCCCAGACATATGTCCAGAAATAGTTGGCTGCCAAAGCTCAAGCTAGCTTTTCTTTTTCAATTGTCGAATAGTTAATCGTAGCTCGTGACAGTGCCTTTGAGGCAAACACCACTACCTGCTCCACATCGCCCTTCCTTTGGGTGAATGTCATTCCTAGGCCATAGGAACTGGCATCTGTGGTTATGATGGTCTTCCATCGCGGGCTGAACGGCTGTAGGAAGGGGGCATTTGTGATGCAATCCTTCACCTTTTTAAACTACTCCTGCTTCTCTGCTCCCCACTTATACTCACACCCCTTTTTCATTAATTTGCGCGTGGGAGCTGTGGTTTCCGAAAAATTCAGTACAGATTTAACGTAGTATTCTGCCATTCCCAGAAACAATCTCAGTTCATCCCTGTTGGACGGATCAGGTGCATTCACAATAGCCTGGAGAAGGTCTGTCTTGGGGCTGATGCCCGCTCTTGAGATTTTGTAGCCCAAGTACTCTACTTCATCTGCCCTTAGAACGCACTTGTTAAATCTTAGACAGACTCCCGCTTCTTGTAAATGTATTAGCACTTCACAAACCACCCTATCATGCGTTTGGACTGAAGAGGGAAAATCTCAGTGTCCCTTCCCTCCCGACAGGCCCCCAAACCAGAAGAAGCACCCCCGATAGAATAACCACCGACCGTATGAGGTTGCCCCAATCCCCACCACTCACAGCATGAGCACGCACCACAAACGGTACCCAGTCGCCCGACCATATAGCCCTGCAATGGACCAGCCTCTATTCAAAACAAGCGATGGCAGTCAAGACCGAGCAGGAGATGATTGTATGAACCGAATCGACTGAATCTCTCGCAAACCATGCTGCAGGTTGTTAGAGACACCATGACGACATAACTGCATTAGACAGGAAGCACATGTGAAACCTGCACATTCGGGACACTCACACACCAATCCACACGAAGAACACACGAGTACAGTTCTATGAGTTAGAGGACGCTGACATATACATACTGTCTGCATGTTTATTATTTTGCCACTTAGGTTCCCTACAGCACTGCAGAAATGCAAGATGACAGAAGAGCTCATGTATATGCTTGCAGATGCTACACGCTATTAACCCTATGGATAGACAGGAGCATTCAAGGGACCTGACCGACCATGACATTCCTTAAACCTATGGATAATTACGCCAAATGCATAACCAGAGCCAAAGTGGGCATTAGGAAAATCCAGCAAGCCAGAATCGTCTCACAGACATCCCAAGCCGCGAGATGCTGTGCAAGCGGAATAGCCCAGGCAGGGACCGCAGCCGCCAAAGACATGATGTTGCCAGTGACATTCCTCACCCACCGTGCCACGGTGAGACCGGCTACAGGAGAGAATATTCCAAGCCAAAATACAAATTAAATCAAAGTAATTCAGCCTCACCAACTGTCTCCTCACCGCTCTCATTGCATTAACAGAAGCACCCCATTGTTACACACTGTCACATAGTCCACCTTATTGATACACACTGGGCCTCATTACGACCCAGGCGTTAAGTTACCGCCTGGGCCGTGACTTTACCACCATGGCGTAAACTACGTTTACGCCATGGTGGTTGGCGGACTTACCGCCCCATTCCGACCTAGGCGGGGCGGTAAGTCCCCAATCCCCATTTACCCTTCCCCATTCCCATTTTTGCCCCATAGGGCATAATGGGAGTGGGGAAGGCGCTAATTACGCCACCGTAAATTACGGTGGCGTAATTAGCACCATGGTCCCTTAGCGCCATGGATTTTAACGCCTGCAAAAAGCATGTGTTAAAAGCGCCATGGCGCTAAGGGACCTCGTAATTGGGGGTAAGGGGTCGGCGCAGCTAACGCTGGCGTTAACCCCTTACCGCCAGGGTCGTAATGAGGCCCACTGTACGTAAGGTGGTGTCTTGCGGGCTGGGAACAACAGTAGACCCACGGTTGGGGGCCCACGGCATGACCAATGAGGACACTGGGAGCTAGCGGCTGGCAGCAGGAATCCCCAGCCAATCATTGGGCTCTCTAATGTAAAACATTTCAGGTAGCAATTTTTAGGGATGATCCAAGTATGCCACCTGACACAGTGTCCACCAGTTACAACGCGCACTATAGGTTCCTCTACTGGACATACCACTTAGGGAGCCAACCCAGAGTGCCGTTAGGTTCAGGGAAGGATTTTGGTAAGTGACGCTGATTGTGACATCACGCGTGTACAAAAGTGGCCTGCAAGCCCAAAATTGGTGAGATGTGCCTGGACTGGATGTTGCTCCATGCGCGTGATCCCTTCTTGTTTGCTATAATAAAACAGCAGTAACCCTTTCCTCCTTGTGTGGACCTCAATTCTTTGGGTCATTGGAAGGAGTTAGGGCCTTCCGAGAGCTGGAGGTCCACGGATCCCATGTATGATTCTGCCAACCCCAGAAATTACCCTAACAGGACACCTGATGAATACACTAGAATGTCGCCCAGGAAGTACACTACATTTCAAATTGTCCTCAGTAGCGAGTCCATCATGCGTTGGAAGGCCGAGGCGGCTGATGACAGACCAAACGGCATGCGAGTGAACTGGTATGAGCCACATGGGGTTATGAATGCCATCAAGGACCTCAACGCTTTGTGTAGGCAAATTCGGTGGTATGCGTCCCTCATGTCAAGGTTCGGGAAAACTTTGGCCTCTTTCATCAAGAGGAATAATTCATGAATAATGGGGAGTAGATAGCTATCCATTACCACCTCGAGGTACAAGCTGTGGAGATCTATGCATCTGCGCAGGTCATTCAAGTGTTGTTTACAGTGGGACATCCCACGTCTTGTGATTACTCTTCTGTCCTAGCTTTGTCTCTGAGTATTGCTGAGCCATTTTCCTACCTCTCCACGTGCAGTTGGCGGCCATTTGTCAGAATCTGTGGCACTTTGATCACTCTTTGTTCCTGATGGGCACTCCTTGTCATTGGCATAGTGGCTAATGCTGGCACACCTGTAGCATTTGTCCGGTTCTATTCTCACTGATCGGCTGTCCTTGGTGTCCGGCTGCCATTTCTCCTGTCTACCTTTGAATTGTAGCGCCTGAACTTGTGGCTCGGGTCTCCACCACTCTGGCTATTTGTATTGCCTTATCCAGCTGCAGCGTTTTTTCCAGGATTAACTTATCCTGTATCTTGCGTCTGTTGGTGTGCAGGATCAACCTGTTGCATACTCTTTCCGCGGACGTATCTCCAAAGGTACACAATGCAGCCAGTTCTCTCAGTTTCATAACATAATCATCAACTGGCTCAGCCCGCTTTTGTTTCTGACTGTAGAACCTAATTCTGTGCAGTACAACATTTTCACTGGATGAAAACCTCTTCACAATTTGCCTCACTGCCTCTGTATAGATGTTGCCATCATCACCTTCTGCTGCCTCGGGTTGCAATCTTGCAAAGATTCTCTGGCCTTCCATCATCAAAGCGTTAATCAGCATGGCCCTCTTCCTTGCTGCTGTAAAGTTTGTGCCACCCAGTGCTTCCACTTATGTCACAAACATGGGTTCCCACTGCGGCCATGGTATAGTTGGCCTACCTGGGGACTGGAGAAATGCTGGTGGTGTTGTGGCGACTTGCATGATGTTCGCTGTGGGTCGTCACTTTGGTCCTCGTCGCCAGTTATGTGTGGCCTCCCAATGGTCACACGGACACTTTACAGTGTGACTCTGCCTTTATTGGCAATAACATAATACAGGTTGGAGACAGTTGCCTCTGTGATAATTCTAGTCCATGGCTTACTCTGTAAGTGGTTAAGAGGGGTTGTAATAGTGGTGGTAGGCTGGCAGGAGTTGGGGCCATCACTTGCTGGTCAGAGCGTTGGGGCTGCAGTGCTGTCCCTTCCTAGCCTGTGCTGCAAATGTCTTCTCGCAAGAGGTTGGGTGAGCTCTCGCGAGGTTATACTCTACAATATTGCATCGTTGACGATAAAAGGAGCCTCCAATTTCCCCGCCAACTGTGTGGGAGCATCAGTTTTGCTATTATTCAATTTTACTGAAATATTGTTTATGTACAGTGAGAACACCAGAGGGACCAGCAGACACCTTTGACTTACCCCTCTTCCATATCTGAGGTGTTTAATGCACTCTCCTAATGGGCCCTAGCAAAGAACAGAACAATTATTAGTATACAGTAAATATACAGCATTGATTAGCCAGCATGAAATGGCTAGGTCAACTAATTAAGTCCAAAATTGATATCTTGGGACAGAATCAAAGGGCGTTTTGAGATTAATAAAATCTACAAAGAACTGGAGCCTCTGCAACAGTGCATATTTTTAGTTTGGGCTATTAGGTGTCACTATTGCAGTCAAATGCTCTCACCCCCTCTCTGTTTCCCCATCACGTCCCGCTGTGCCCCCACCCCTGTCTGGTCCCCTGTGTTGTCCTGCTGTGCACCCCTCAACCCTCAGATCCACCAAGGGATGTCCAGCTGTGCCCCCACCCCCGTATTGTTCCCTGTGTTGTCACGATGAGTCCCCCTATGTCCCTTGTGATGTCTGTTGCCCCCCCTTTCTCTAGCCCCTCATCCTGCTTTGCCCCCCCACCCTGATTTGCCTGATATCTTCTTTCCTGCCTTCCCCCTCCCATATCCCTTCTCCCCCCTTCTCCATAACTACCGTTGGAGTTGTCTTGATTCCCTATGGTTTCACCATCACCGACTTGTTGCCATCGCTTGGATTTGACGTTGTGGACACATTGACTTTTGTTGCTTCACCTTCTCAACTCTCATGCTGGACCTCCCCTGGATTTTGTACTCAGGGTGGCCCTGACCCTGTCATCTAGAATCCTTGCTCACATTATCTATTCCCTGCAACATTATGTGTTTTACTGACCTCTGCAACTGTATTCGCTCTTCCCTCTGCTTCTCCGCTATTTTTTTCAGTTTTATTCTCTGCTCTTTCCTCCTCTCCCTTCCCCCTTCTCCCTCCCTTTCTTTTCTATGCACTTACTCTATAATAATTGTCCCTGACCAAGTATGATAGCATCACATGTTTGTCTCCTCCCCCTTCCCTTACTTGTTTTGCTCCCATCCCCCAGCACTTTCTGAAATGTCATCAGGCCTAGAAGGATAGTCACTTGTTTTGTTTTTCTCCTTCTCCCTTTACTCTGACCCCCCGCCCCCTATTGTTAAATTTCCGACACTACCTCAATTGTTGTCAGGCATAGTAATGTAGCCGCTTGTCTGTCTCGTTCTCCTTCTCACCCCCTCCCCTCTTATCATTATTATCAATAGCTCTTACTCTAACACTAATGTCTCCTGGCCTGTTTGATAGCAGCTTCTTTGTCGACCTCCACCCTCCCTCGCACTCATTTGTTTTCCCCCTCCCTCTCCCCCTCCAGCACTATCTGAAATGTCACCAGGGCTAGTATAATAGTCGCTTGTTTTGTTCTTCTCCTTCTCCCATTATTCCAATCCCCCCTAGCCCCCCACCTATTGTTAAATTCTGGCACTACCTCAGTTGTCGTCAGGCATAGTAATGTAGCCGCTTGTCTGTCTCATTGTCCTTCACGCCCCCTCCCCTCATTATCATTGTCAAAAGCTCTCTATCTGACATGTCGCCCGGCTGATTACGATAGTTAATTTTATATTCTGAATGTATCAAGGACATTAAGATTGTCACTGTATTCTCCCGTGTTCCCTCTCTGCCTTGAAGTGCTTTGAAACACATTGTGTATAGGCACTATATAAATAAACAATCAATTCAATTCAACAGAGGTGGAATGGCTTCTGACCAGGGGCACACACACATGACATTTGAGGAGGGATACAGTGTTGTTGGGCTGTGAGTTTACCCATTCCCTGCCCACGGCCTTTCTAATCCCTATGGCTAATCCCACCCTTTCCTTCCTATCCCAGCCCAAACTCCTCCTCCTTTGAACTCTTTGAGCTCTTGGTCTTCTGTGAGGATGGCCATGCTAGATGAAGTTGACACATGCACATTGCATGCTAACTTTGTTTTAGGCTTGCAATAACAATATAAATAGTGCAACTTGTCACTGAAGTGTGAACAGTGTAGGTTTTGAAAACGCATCTACAACGAAATAACTATTAAATATCTTTTTTAGTTGAGTGTATTTTTTGGAACTGAACCTCGTCGAATAATAGATAATTTATGGGTATAAAAATCATGTTTCTGACCTTTTCTTTTTTCTGTCGCATGTAGACTGCAACAATTTAAAATGAGCGCCATGATTCTTTGTAGTGGAAGAGGGTGCCTGTTAGAACAAGGAAACTGTTGCTTGCTTGCCTGTCTTCAGTTAGAATGTTTAACCCTTTGTCAGTGTATGGGAGGGTCAAGTTGCCAGCGGTTGCAGTACCACCCAGCGTGTCGATAGTGTGTAAGGTACGCTGGTCTGGTTGTGGCACTGGCAATTGGAAGGAAGAAGACAGGCATAGGTGCTGTTGCTGAGCTTGTGGTGATCGTGTCTGCTGCAACAACAATAGGTAAGCGAGTCCTTCCATTCTGCTAAATTGGCCCATGAAAACACAAGAACCATTTCTCCTTAATATATGCGATGATGCAGCTAATGTAAGTACAATGTTAATGTATCCCCTTTAAAGCCTGTCTGCCCTATTTTCGTTTACGAAACAAGTTTTGATGTGCATACAGTATAGTACCCGTTGTTAGACAAGTTTGTATATATCCTCAGAGACTGATTCATAATGTAGTTACCATGAATTTACTCCTGATTTACAACTAAGTCAGGAGTAAGTCAGAGTTACCCATATTTACGCCTTTGTGAATTGAATAGCCCACTCCATGTTTTATTCAGGAGTAAGTCAGAGTAACTGCTTTGTGTATAACTGTCAAGGGTTTTGACCCATGTTGAATCCTTAGACTGGGCAGATGTGGGGATGAGCTGGCGCCGCCCATTATTCTATCCCAGAACAAACTAAATCAATAGACTGGGTGGATGTGGGGATGAGCTGTCGCCACCCACATTCACGCCAGAATCCAGAAGAACTGCGCAGTTGGCACAAGACCACTCCAAAGATACAACCTTGTTGTGGGGGGTTCCACATCACCACTCTAATGTAAGGATGCCTATCAAAATAATAGCAAAAATCTCCTGTCAAATTCAAGACAACTCAAAAATGGATGCAGTACCGACAAATTCCCCAAGGCAGCGCTAGCGGTCTAAACTCTGACAGGGAAACTGTATTTAGGAGTTGCAAGAGGGGCAGGGACTTCAAAGCTTGTTGGTTAATTGAAAATCTTAGCCACCTGCTGTTCCCAGAGCCAAGAGGCTGAGAACTCTTAACACCCCAGAGACTCACAACAGGAGGCAGGATATCACATGGCCCTTCTGAGTGAGAGGGAGGGGGTTTCCCCTTCAGCCTGGAGGAGAGAGACAATAGCCCCTTTCAGTTGAATGGGGTATGTTAATTTTGAGTGTTTCCTGTCAACAGCCCTCTGCCAGCAAGGAGAGACATGTGATCACTGACCCACCCAGACTTCTGCAGGCAGACCCAAACACTTTGGGGAGTTGAATTGCAACAAATATATATTTTATAGAAACAGTGATAACTTATTGTAACCAAATGAAAGGAATGTACAACTTTGAGAGTCTTAGTATGGAAAATGCCCTCACGATTTGAGTCCAAACTCCGATTTGTACCATGTTCTGGGGCAAAACCCCGCTAATTATGAATATTGTAGACACTGTATTTAAGCTAGAGACATGGGATATATGTGGAAGGGAAATGTACCTTTGTATAATTTTTGATGAAAAACCAATGTTGAAAAACCCACTAAAATCGAAAATAAGTTGCCATTTTTGAATGCAAGCTCCTAGAAACGCCAGAGTCGGGACAGGGACTATCTTTAGTAATATATGATGTGTGTATGTGATGCCAATCAACTGTGTACCTGGGAAATATGTATTTGGATCAGGAATAGATGTGTGTGCACATTGACCAGGGGAGTGTCATTTCTGCAGGCCATAAAAATGACATCACTCTGACACACTATCCCTTCCCAAATCAGGGACCAAAGAATCTATTGACCTATCAAATCAAGAGAGGGGCAGGCTTAGTGATGCTATCCTCTCCACCCACTTTTTAAAACACATAAAAAGAGACTGCTGGGACAGGTAGAGACATTCATTTTCCATTTCTCGGAGCATTTTGACGGCCGACATCCCATCCAGACAGAGACCAGAACCAGAGATCCATAGACTACAGAACTTTGAACCTAGAAGGCCCACTGCAAGCAAAAGTATTCTCAGCAGGCCTTCAGAAGCCAGCAAACCTAACCAAACTATTCAACAGCCGGGCAAGCTGTTTGAAATCTTTGCCAAGAACTTTTGCCAGAACCGCAGACCAGACCCAGACTGCTGTGAGCAGAACCAGAGATCCGGATCGCTGTGAGCAGAACCGGTGCCCGATTGACCCGCCGAGCAGAGAGAACCGCCGCCGGACGTATTGACCAGATCCGTGACGAGGCCTATTTCAAATTTATATTGTGAGTACCTAGCAGAACTGTGCAGAACTCTTAGTTAAAATAATCTAATTCAAACTATTTTAACTTAATTAGAACTGCCTCCTCGAAAGCTGTCATCTGTCATTCTAAAGCTGCACAACTGTCACCTGTCATTTTAAAGCTGAAAGCTGTCAACTGTCCTTCTGAAACTGTGATTCATTTCTGAAAAACTACCTTCACAAATTCGTCTGTGTCTCCGGAACCGTTTGTCCTAGGAACGTGGATTAACTTTCATTTTAAAGCTGTGATTCTAGGCTTTACAAGGAACCTAGAACCGACTTTATCCGTGATCGCAATATACGCACTCACAAAATTTAGCGCGATTTGCGATTTGGCTCAATTTCTCCACTTGTCAAAATAGCAGCTCCATTCTTTCCTTTGTTAAAATTCGTTTGTAACCTAACAACCATCCCTGAACCATTGTTAGGGCTGACCTTAACTGATTTAAAGTGTCTACCACTCACCCTGAACCTCCTATAGGGAATTATTACAAAGCACTCTTGCCCGTGTTTTAAAAAGCATACCTGTTGTCTAAGCTTGCTAGGGCGGGGAACTGAATTCCGTATTGTATTTGATTGTATTCCTGATTGTATTCCTGAAGACTGCGTGTGTTACTTCCATCTTCTTGCATTGCATATAGGGGGGGTGAATTGCCACCACGGGAAAAGTGAACGTATTATCTCTTGTGAAACCATATCAGTTTATTTTCTGTACTGCATTTATTCCACCTTGCATTTCCTTGAAACCATAAAGCATTTCAGCTACCTCATCCTCTATACTACTTCTAAGTAACCAAATCAGTTTACCAGTAGAACATTATCCATTGTTGATCACTGTCATATTTTAAGTGTGATATCCAATATTAATTTATTATAAAAGTGTGATAGATATATATTGTTATATTTGTCAAATAAACCTTTTAAATTTGCAAAACAGACCTACTTCTTGGCTCAGTGGGGTCAGGGGGATTCTAAGAGAGGGGTGTTATATAAGGGTTGTCATCCAGAGTACATGAACTGGACCTAAAAATATATCAATAAGGGTTTCCCTCAGCATCCCAGACTAGGCATTGACTTAGCTGTAGTGTTGATGTGAAGCCGCTTAACATAACTTTGAAGCTAGCAGGTACTGTGTGTAATAGATTTAGGGCCAGATTAATGGAATTTTTACGTGGGAAATAGGGAACTTGTATGCCAAACTGCGTGCAAAAGCCCGCTCATCGATTCATGGGAGCCATCCAGGGCCTTGTGCGAGACACCACTCAGAGCGTGGGCGTGCCTTCCGCAGCGGACTGGGAAGGGGGCAGAACACAGACAATAGGGAAGACCATGCGAAAAAAGTGGAAGTTCAGAGGGACGGCCTGCAGGCAGTCCCTCGCACACCCACAATTGCGCTAAATGACACATATTCATGGAAACACCCGCGCAGCCTCTTGGCAGAGTAATGGGCACACAATCCCTTTGATCTCTATGACACCGGAGGCAGGTGTAAAGGCACTTGAGCATAGGAATTCCAGCACGTAGGTGGGTTTGCATGTCCGATTAAGGGGTGCGTATATGCAACCGGGCTTCGGATCTCATTTAGGGGTACGCGTACGCATTGTAGCAGGGTGCAGGGACGGTTTACAGTGGTTCGTACACAGTTTTTCCGTGTTTTACACTAGTTACAAGGTTTCATTCGCATGTTCTCGGAGTTCCGGTAACAGTTATGGGGGACTGTGCGCAGGGTCCCCGAGGTGCAGTCCTGCTTGCTAGGGACACCACGCCCTGTTTGAAGGGTGCGTGTATTTGCGCGGGGGGCAGGCAAAGGTAGCTGTTCTGGCTGTTTATGCTTTGCGTGGGGGTGTGTCAGGGGTATTCTGGACCATGAATAAATGAGACGTGCTTTTTTAATTCTGCGCACAGGCTCGCTCAGTGACATTCATGGCACACAAAAATTGCTGGAGAAATGCACAATTTTCCCTGAACCAGGCACTTAGAACGTTTGTTGAGAAGAATGCTGGCTAGAAACGCCTTTGTTATTTCAATAGAAGCATTCTGGTAAGGGTGGTCACGTGTTTTGCTGCCACAAATTTTCTGCTAGCTGTGATGTAGAGACTAGCTAAGCACGTTCAGGAACTAATGACCCAGCTAGCCAATGAAAGAAGGTTTAATACATTAGGTGTAATCCTGGACAAAGTCCACTGGCCTGAATGAGAAGCGTGGAGCAGTGTCACTGAAAGAGCAACGCATCTCTGTTGTAACGTGAAGCCGTCATTTGCGCACAGCAGAAGGTCCTTCGATTTACGAAAGTAATTAACAGCCTATTTTTGAATGGTAATTTGAAAAGCTCCCACATACAATGCACAGGGTCAGTCATGCGTTGACGAGTGGAACATATGGAAAAAGGGTATTTTTTTAAAAGAACTTTTCATTAATTTAATTAGAAACATAATTTGATTGAACTGGTTGGCAAAACTTTGTGTGAAAATTATACAATAGAAATAGAAAGCATAACACGCCAACCAAAAAAGGTAACAGTACTGCCAATGAGATCTAGAAAAGCGCATCATATTCTAAACCAATATTCACCTGCTTGAAAATACTTCTGAAAATACTTGCTTCTTTAACAGCCCTGATAGTTTATTATGGAATATCACGTGGAATAGTTAGGGCCTATTGTACTCTGAAAGACAATGCTGTGTATAAAATATCCCTCCAATAATGACGTAAAAATAATAAAGTACAGTGCAATGTAGTTGGGTCGTACATTCCGATGGCATGTTTGAGAACACCAGAGGAATGCGAACGCAAACAAAAACAAGCATTGTCAATGTCAACAGTTTGGGCTTTTGTGTAGGCAAGGGAAAGCCACAGCCATTCCCGAATTAACTGTTCATTAATGGTAGCAGGTGCAAAATGGTGCAAATACCTGGGCATCTAATAGCAGAGCCTGGCAAAAACCTAAAAATACTTGTTGACACACCAACGCTGTTGGCTTTGCCAATGCTTGTTGTAAAGCGATGACAACCTTCCACAGCTCCTGATAAAAAAAATAAAAAAAACGTTGGGTGTTCATAGAGAAGAATGCAAATCCGGTCCAGTGCATTGTCACCTGTGGAAATCCGTGCACTAGGCTTGCAAATTCAGTAATTGGATGGATCACTGAAATGTAATGCTCAGTTAGTGCACTTTATCAGCCACCCTTGGACTACTTTATATAAGTATTTACAATTCTAATGGATGCAGCTTTACACTGTGTCGGCAGTGCAAATCGCTTTTCAGCAGTGCAAATTCACTTTGAACCGGGCAAATATTCCATGAATCAGGCCCACAGTGTATTAGGTGTTGTTTGGTTACAACCCGTCCCATTACCTTCCCTTAGCCATGCTAGTCTCTGTGGTTAATCCCACCCCTTCCTTCTCAGCTCTGCCCAAAAGGAACTCTTTAAAGCTCCTGTTGTGGCTGCCATGTTGTGTGCAGCGTGCTGACATAAGGTGCAGGCAGACACAGGTTACATAGAAAGGCCACTATAGGGGGCTGCTGCAGAAATGTGCAGCTGTATGTATGTATTTATACAAAAGGAAGGAACATACAACAAGCTATATCAAACAATAAAAACAATTGTGTACCCTCAGATAGCAATTTCTTATAACAGCCACTTAACAAATATGGGCTGTATTCTGTGTTCTAAATAATCATCCAAAACAGTGTTACCCAGAAAAATATCATTTTTAATATATCAGTCTCTTTTCAGCACAAGTAATACAAACATTTGTTTAAAAAACATATACACCTCACCTAGTCATATACATGTTAAAATCATTCCACCTCACAATATCAAAACATGACAGACATTTCATCAGCATATCACAACAATGGCAACTCAATTCTTCTCATTCCCCATTGTGTGAACCAACCCAACTTATATAAGTTTCTGTCCTCTGTGTTCCCAGTAACCGGACATTCATCAGGGGCAGAAGTAGTCCTGTGCTTCAGGTAAATTCTTCCTATTCACACACCCGATTGCTATCTCTAAGGGTAAAAAAGACAAAAATGTATCACTAATATGGGCATTATCGGTTTAATTAATCACCATAGCCAAACCCTAATCACCACTAGGGTATCAAGTATACAGTACATCATATACCTGATCTAAGGTCTAAAGAAAATATATGTCTAGGACCTCAACAGCCAAACCAATTCTGGCACTTCACTACTAAAGCATATAGAATTCAAAATTGAGTGCCTCAAGTAATCTACCACGGACTGTAATCTTGTTACTGTCCTCACCCCTGCACACATGGGGTTTAGGAGTATTCATCCACAGTAGAACCCAACAGAACAACAAAATATAGCTCACGCTGGGAAGTCCAGCGCCATGGCTCCCTGAGCCTGAGGCAAAAGCGATAGTAAGGACCACGTCCTGCAGTGTTTTCAGTGAACATGTAGTGATAACCTATCACCACTGGTAACCGTTCAAAGATGGCACTGTATGCTCAGGCAACCCTGTTTTTCTGCGGACGCATTACCTCCTGTGTAGTCTTCTCCAGAAGACTACACAGACTATGCGCTGGCAGTAATTCTGACCCTGGTTGCCGGTAGAACTCGGCTACCCCTGGGAGACCCCGCACACAGGTCATGGGGTATAGCTGAAACCTGAGCAGGGCCACTGGAGGTATGGCAGGATCTGGATGGCAAAGGGCGGGGTGCGATGCCTGCTGCTATCGCCGCACCTCCATCCCTCGCGGTGGCTGATGCTATTTCAAGTGTATGCCCGGGGTTCTACATGTGACCTTTTAATTATTCACGCGGCTCCGCATTGTTCTCCCCTTACGTACACCATGCATAAACAATATGAATGTGCTATCCTACAGAGTCAATGTAGCACATACCCGCAAATTCTAGGAACAAATGTGCAAAAAACTATACAATTCATGTAGACGTTCTTCCACAACACAATGTTAGTTTATGAACAATCAATCATGGGTAATTGGGGTCTGGTCGAAATGGCAGTGCCTTGTTTTAGGCCGTCAACAAAGGGTATATGCTGCATTCAGACAGACCTGCAATTAAACAAGACTACTACATTACCACTTGTTAGTTGCAGTCAGTGCTTTAAGTGGGGTGAGAAATTGAGGGGAGGGCTGCGATGAAGGGGTGTGGCATATATTATGGGCGTGGCTTGAAGTGTCCCCAGCACAGGACAATAAAAATGAAATGTTATTGGATTACTTTTTTATTGTCCCGCACTGGGGATTTACCCGAGCCCTGCCAATGACAAGCCTGTGTCCAATTGCACGGTGCTATTTCATTGGTGCTCAATTCATTTAGGGCCTCATCACGACTTCGGCGGTAACCCTTAAATCCGGTGGTAGCGCTATTACCGCCGGATTTAAGGGTCTGCCAAATCAGGGCTTCGGCGGATTTCGCCCCAGCTCTGAGCTGGGGTGAAATCCGCCGAAAATTTGCGCTATTACCGCCGGCGGGAAATCCGCCGGTGGTATTAGCGCGAAGATTCACCATTACAAGCAATGAGCCCAATGGGGAATGGGGCATTCCCGAATGGGCTCAGTGGGGAATGGGGACTTACATTACCACCGAACTCGTGATCCGGCGCTATTAGCGCCGGGGAGTTCGGCGGTAGGGCTAATACCGCCCACGCTAATAGCGTTACTGTTACCGCCCAAGTCGTGATGAGTCCCATAGTTTCATTCAATGGACTGTGTCAAGCAGTCAACTGACTGAAACGAATGGAATGTAGCACCTATGAAATAGCACAGTGTGATGCATTTTAGTATAGGTGCCTTGCTTCACCCTGCTACTCCAGTGCCAAGCAAAACAGATGTGCCCAGCCCCTCCTCCCCTTCCCCCCACCAATCAAGTTTCAGGGTGTCCATTGGTGAGGCTCACTTCCCATTATGTAGTGAGCATCACTTGCTAATTTTGCAAGATGCATGTTAACATATCAGCAAGCCTGTAGGAGATGAGACAGAAAGCCTGTCACAATCCATGATTTCGAAATGAGTATTGCAAGGAGAACCCTCTGCCACCATGTTCACAGCACCTATACATTGTTTTGAAGACCTAAAAAAAGTCTTACTCTGACTTCCTCAAGACATCCCAGATGAATAGGCTCTATCACACTATAGGCCAATCTTGCAGAAGAGGCAACCTGACCTGTCTACCCTAGGACCAATTCCTTCCCTGACATGACAAATCCACAGATAGTTGCATTACACTAGCCAGAGCCTTGATACTATCCAAATTAGATTATTGTAATGGACTTTACATTGGAGCTAATAAACAGACCATCCACAAAATTCAAGTGCTCCAGAACAATGCTCTGAGAGCAGTACTCAAGATCAATAGAAACGAGCATATTTCCTCCACAAGAAGAGAACACAAATGGCTCGCCACCGCAGACAAAATTCATCTCAAAATCGCCTCCCTCACCCACAAATGTATCAACAACAAAGCTCCACCTTACCTCATGGATAGATTACGTAAAAGGACTTCTTCCAGACCTACCAGAATAGCCAACGCATACTGCCTCCAAGTCCCGCGTTTCAAACTTGCCACTATAGGAGGAAATAGCTTCCCGGTCAAGGCTGCGCAGTTATGGAATTCCCTCCCCCATGACGTTAGAGAACCTCAGCCTTTCGCAAAATTTAGACAAAAACTCACCAGGTGGCTGAGAGCCAACGACAGCTAACTACTCCACCTGTCACATTGTACATTACTGTATATAATTATATATTACGCAAACAGGAGCAAACTCCTTGTTCCCCTGTCCTTGATCTCCCCTTGGCATATCTGCTTGCTGTAATATTGCTGATGTCTGTCTACTCTTCCTGCCTCTTCCTGTACGTGCAATTAGCCGAGCATATCTGTAACCAAGCTCGGCGCTTCTCTGTACCTTCATCTGATTTCTATGTACCTGTAACTAAGTTGAGCATATCCTTATCTGTTTGCGCCCTGATACTCCAGGGTTTGGCGCGCTATACAAATAAATAAACTAAACTAAACTAAACTAAACTAAACTAAACTAAACTAAACAATAATATACGCATAGGCATAGGTGCTGCTGAGTACATGGTGGCAGAAGATGCAGTTGCCCCAATTCATTGCTGTTCTCATCTAAAATACTGGCTGTGAAAGGGCTTCTCTCTCCCCCCAGCTGTGAGCTGGGGGGAAATCTGTGGCAAAATCGCTGATTTTCGGCATGATTACCGCCAGCGGGAAATCGGCCAGCGGTAATAGCACACATTTTCCCCATTGGGCCCAATGGGGCAGGGGGAATTCCCGAATGGGCCCAATGGGGAATGGGCAATAACCCTTGCGCCAAACCCGTGATCCGTCGGCGCTAATAGGGGTTGGCGGTAGGGCTATTAGCACCGGTGCTAATAGCGCCGGCATTACCACCCAACTCGTGATGAGGCCCAAAAGGTTTTATCTCACATGTTTCTTCTAAACTTACTCTTGCATGTAGTTTTGAAAGAGAATTTAATAGCGATATGGTACAGTAATTAGATGATTCGTCATGGCCAACCTTGTTGTAGATGGGGACAATGATAGCCCCTTGCCAACTAGCCCCTTGAACTGAGTTCAGCTCATTACAACGTTCTTTAAAAAACAAGCCCAAATATCTACATTTTCTTTAAATAGAACAATGGGCATACAATCTGGTCATTGTTTTTATTAAGTTCCTGTAAACTAAGTTGAAACTGCACTTCTTCTAAGCTAAAAACCATAGTTTTGGAATATAATCAACAGATTTATGGGGACACATTGCAATATTACTTTTGGGTCCCTCCTTATTTGACGTATCTCTGGTGATGCAGGTGCCAAGACGCAGCGACTGGAAATAGTTAAACAATTAAGATTCAGTAATCACATACCCACGTGTTTTTGGGGAGCGTTTTGCAATGATACGATTCTCCAAAATTCTCTCTGATTATTATTTAGGACCACACACTTCAGGGCCTCCCATTATTGTATGTAGAAGGACTCTTTCTATTTAGTCAAAGGTTAAAGTTTCTCTGATTTAAAGCTGTCTGCGATTGTTCCTTAGCCTCATTTTACTTTAGACCATAAATTAACACTTTCTTGACCTGTCTACATTCTTTGTCAAACCTAGTTGATACAGGTTTAGAGGGAAACATAGCCACAACATGTTTGATAATAGTCACAAATATTGTATGCAAAGTCATGCGGGCAGTGGTCGATTCAGCTGCAATATACTCAGTAAGGACTGGCAAGAGTATTCCATTCTTGGAAGAATCAGAGTCCTATTTATCAAAGATCACCTCTGAGTTTGTGGGTTCACAACAGCTGCTTGGCCCGAAAGCGTACTTTTGTAAATTTGGTGAAAATCTGTCCAGTAATTTTTTAAAAAATGACCAAAAAGTAGGTCACAAAAAATTAGTGATATCTATGTTCGGTCGTGGACACTTTTCCTCTTCGCTCCACGGACAGTGTCCTGATCGGTCAAACGGCTTGCGTCATGTCCGCTGATTGGATGGTGAAGAGCATGAAGTGCGTCAGATTTTTGGAAAAGCCCGCCATCTTGTATCCACGGACGTCTGCGGACAGCGCAGTGTCAAATGGTGGAGAAATACAATGGTGTTGTCTGTAAGATTGTTTGGGGATGGTAGGGGGGTAAGAGATGGTTCAAATATTGTATCTATTTAGGTGGTAGGCACCTCTGTTGTGTTTGTTGTGTCCGCGGACAGTACCGCTGTCCTTGATGTCCGCAATCGTCCCATATGGGAATGTTCTAAGGACGCTACACCTGTCCGTGCTGCTCGTAGGCAAGTTGAACTGTTCTAAGAATAGACACACAGGGTAATTCATAGAATTTCGCAGAAAAGTGTCGCAAGCGGCTGGCGCAGAGTGTCCGCGTGCGATTGACTGCGCCAGGCACGTGCGCTAAAACCGATTTCCGCGCACAGCGTATTCATGGATTTTAGGCTCCCAAACCAGCCGTGGCGCAGAGTATCGCAGCGACCCTGCAGCAGCGCCAGTAACGCCCCCAAGAACGCCCTCGCGCAAGGAAAAGCCATCAAAATCGCTAAATCATCGCAAAGGGCTGCGCTAACCCTGGACCAGTTTACAGGGCTGCCAAACAAGGAACGCAAAGCGGGTAACGTGCATATCAGGGGTACGCGTGAAGTTATACACGCGATTAGCCAGGGTACGTGTATTACAGGGGTACGCGGGAAGTTTAACACGCGATTGGCCAGGGTACGTGTATTACAGGGGTACGCGGAAGTTTAACACGCGATTAGCCAGGGTACGTGTATTACAGGGGTACGCGGGAAGTTTAACACGCGATTGGCCAGGGTACGTGTATTACAGGGGTATGCGGGAAGTTTAACATGCGATTAGCCAGGGAACGTGTATTACAGGGGTACGCGGGAAGTTTAACACGCGATTAGCCAGGGTACGTGTATTACAGGGGTACGCGGGAAGTTTAACACGCGATTGGCCAGGGTACGTGTATTACAGGGGTATGCGGGAAGTTTAACACGCGATTCGGCTGGGTACGTGCATTACAGGGATGCGATTTGGCCAGGTACGTGTATTACAGGGGTGCGCAGGAATTATCACACGCGATTTGGCTGGGTACGTGTATTACAGGGGTGCGTGGGAATCATCACACGCGATTTGGCTGGGTACGTGTATTACAGGGGTGCGTGGGAAGTCACACGCGATTAGGCTGGGTGGGTCCTCACAGGTGTTCCCTGTACACCCTCCACGGCCCCTGCAGGCAGCCTACAAAACAGGGGACTACCCTGCACACCTGCTCATGTCCCCCTGCACCCCCACCCCCCAGCAGTGCAGGGGCAGCCTCCACCAGGCCCCCACTCATGTCTCCCACCACCCCCACCCTCCCGCCACCAGGGGCAGCCTCCACCAGGCCCCCACCCATGTCTCCCACCACCCCCACCCTCCCGCCACCAGGGGCAGCCTCCACCAGGCCCCCACCCATGCCTCCCACCACCCCCAACCCCCAGCAGTGCAGGGGCAGCCTCCACCAGGCCCCCACCCATGCCTCCCACCACCCCCAACCCCCAGCAGTGCAGGGGCAGCCTCCACCAGGCCCCCACCCATGTCTCCCACCACCCCCACCCCCCCGCCACCAGGGGCAGCCTCCACCAGGCCCCCACCCATGCCTCCCACCACCCCCAACCCCCAGCAGTGCAGGGGCAGCCTCCACCAGGCCCCCACCCATGTCTCCCACCACCCCCACCCCCCCGCCACCAGGGGCAGCCTCCACCAGGCCCCCACCCATGCCTCCCACCACCCCCAACCCCCAGCAGTGCAGGGGCAGCCTCCACCAGGCCCCCACCCATGTCTCCCACCACCCCCACCCCCCCGCCACCAGGGGCAGCCTCCACCAGGTCCCCACCCATGCCTCCCACCACCCCCAACCCCCAGCAGTGCAGGGGCAGCCTCCACCAGGCCCCCACCCATGCCTCCCACCACCCCCAACCCCCAGCAGTGCAGGGGCAGCCTCCACCAGGCCCCCACCCATGTCTCCCACCACCCCCACCCCCCCGCCACCAGGGGCAGCCTCCACCAGGCCCCCACCCATGCCTCCCACCACCCCCAACCCCCAGCAGTGCAGGGGCAGCCTCCACCAGGCCCCCACCCATGTCTCCCACCACCCCCACCCCCCCGCCACCAGGGGCAGCCTCCACCAGGCCCCCACCCATGCCTCCCACCACCCCCAACCCCCAGCAGTGCAGGGGCAGCCTCCACCAGGCCCCCACCCATGCCTCCCACCACCCCCAACCCCCAGCAGTGCAGGGGAAGCCTCCACCAGGCCCCCACCCATGTCTCCCACCACCCCCACCCCCCCGCCACCAGGGGCAGCCTCCACCAGGCCCCCACCCATGTCTCCCACCACCCCCAACCCCCAGCAGTGCACGGGCAGCCTCCACCAGGCCCCCACCCATGTCTCCCACCACCCCCACCCCCCCGCCACCAGGGGCAGCCTCCACCAGGCCCCCACCCATGTCTCCCACCACCCCCACCCCCCCGCCACCAGGGGCAGCCTCCACCAGGCCCCCACCCATGCCTCCCACCACCCCCAACCCCCAGCAGTGCAGGGGCAGCCTCCACCAGGCCCCCACCCATGTCTCCCACCACCCCCACCCCCCCGCCACCAGGGGCAGCCTCCACCAGGCCCCCACCCATGTCTCCCACCACCCCCACCCCCCCGCCACCAGGGGCAGCCTCCACCAGGCCCCCACCCATGCCTCCCACCACCCCCAACCCCCAGCAGTGCAGGGGCAGCCTCCACCAGGCCCCCACCCATGTCTCCCACCACCCCCACCCCCCCGCCACCAGGGGCAGCCTCCACCAGGCCCCCACCCATGTCTCCCACCACCCCCACCCCCCCGCCACCAGGGGCAGCCTCCACCAGGCCCCCACCCATGCCTCCCACCACCCCCAACCCCCAGCAGTGCAGGGGCAGCCTCCACCAGGCCCCCACCCATGCCTCCCACCACCCCCAACCCCCAGCAGTGCAGGGGCAGCCTCCACCAGGCCCCCACCCATGCCTCCCACCACCCCCAACCCCCAGCAGTGCAGGGGCAGCCTCCACCAGGCCCCCACCCATGTCTCCCACCATCCCCACCCCCCCGCCACCAGGGGCACTCTCCACCAAGCCCCCACCCATGTCTCCCACCACCCCCACCAGTGCAGGGGCACCCTCCACCAGGCCCCCACCCATGTCTCCCAACACCCCCACCCACCAGCACTGTGGGTCACGTGGCCAGCAGGCAGTCAGGCAGCAGCAGATGGCAGGTGGGAGCGTGCTCAGGGCTCTGGGGGGCAGTAATTTGGCCTCCTGGCCAGGAGCGTGGTCTCTCGTGTGTGAACGCGTGGACAGCCTGATAGGGAGTGAAATCCCACACATCAGCAAAGGCCCTTAGCGCGTAAACCCGTCAACAGCATATGCGCGCCTATAGTCACCTGCACGTGCAGGAAATTGTTGCGTGACACGTCCCAGTGTCAAAGCGTGTGATTGGTGAAAATGGATCTACACGCAGAAGTGACAAAGCGTGTGATTGGTGAAAATGGATCTACACGCAGGAGTGACAAAGCGTGTGATTGGTGAAAATGGATCTACACGCAGGAGTGACAAAGCGTGTGATTGGTGAACGTACACGCCGCGTAAGTGACGCTGTACGTGTGGGCCTGTATATAAGGTACATGTAGAACACCATTTCCTTGTACGTGCTTTTCGTGGAGAGCGAGTTGGTGAATTCTGTACTTCTTGTCGTTTCACACGCGATTTACTTCACGGCGTTTCCAGTTCGTATTCCCTGTTACCTCTGACAGCTTTTTCTCTTTTTTCTCTTTTACTGGTTTACCTGGGCCTGTTCCCTCAAACAGTGTCCCCTTCTACTGTTGTCCTGTCTTCTCAGACAGCGTACACATCTTCTTTTGGCGGGGGTTTAGCCAGCCAAACGCGCTAATTTTTCACGCTCTTTTACCTGGCAGACGGTGAGTCACGCACGTATCCAACTTCTGTGCTTGCCCCGTGTGTAGCCTACCCCTTCAGAGGTCATTCTAGGCTGCGTGTGACACGCATACGTTCATTCTTGTGTTACTGGGTGCCACAGCGTAGTGCAGGTTTTTCTTTCTGCACACGTGGTCTAGGAGGGGTTGCGTGCACGTCATCTCCCTTTTTTGGGCCTCCTGTGCGTTGCGTGACCCGTCATCTTTCCCCAGGGGTTACAATCAGCCGTGCTAGAGCACTAGGGTACAATTACCATCTGGTACCCAACCCCTTTGACCCCCAAATGCCCAGGACAATTGTCTACAGCCACTCCCATACGCACATTAATATCAGTGCCATGGCTGGGAGGCGAGGATTCCGTAAGGGTGGCAAAGGTGGAAGAGCCACAAGTGGTGGCCGTGGTGGATCCGGTAGGGGACGTGGTCGTAACTTGCAGGGTGAGCCTGTCCCCCCATGTGTGGAGGACCAGTCAAGGGCACCCATCATCCCCCCCCCTCCCCCCCTCCCTCCCTCCCGTTGAGGCTGAAGTGGCTGACACCATCCATGCTCAGCCCTTGTTGGACCAGCCCATTGTGGCACCAGACCTGGCTGACTTCCAGGTCAGCAGGGCTACGACACGTGCGCTGGTGCACGTTGATGCCATCATGCCACGTGGATCTGGGGCAGCAAGGTCATCTGCTGCACCAAGGAGGCAGGGCGGAGAGGCTGCAGGGGCAGCTGCGGCTCCATCCACCCCAGCCCTCACACACCCAGCCAGGACAGTGTCGGTCCTAGTCCATGCTGCTGACATTCCCCCTGACACCATCACACTAGAGCCAATGCCTGCACCAACTCCCATGCTGAGTGTGCAATCCCACACTCCTGATACAGAGTCCACCAGGGCTCCTGCCCCTAGTGTCCAGAGCGGCGCAGGACACTCAGGATCACCACCACCTTCCAAGCGGAAGAGGAAGAGTGCTCGTCCGGCACAGGCTGATGCCCCAGACACGGCTACACAGTCCGGCCCGTCCAGGAAGCCCAGCTTCACGGATGACGAACTGAATGCACTTGTCGAGTATGTGTCCGGACATGACAACGAGATGGTCATTGTTGCAGGATCCAAGACCACACCTGCACAACGCCAGGCACACTGGCAGACCGTTGCGGACATCGTAAGTGCCCTTGGAATCGTGAGGCGCACAGCCAATGATTGCTATAAGCGCTGGAATGACCTAAAGCGCAGGGCAAAGAGTAAGCTGGCCTCAAGTCATGCCGCAACTCTAGTGACTGGAGGTGGGTCTCCAGTAGTAGACATGGAACTCACTCCACATGAGTCAGTCGCTGGGACCTACGTCACGGAGGAACAGATCCAAGGCGTGGGAGATCTGGCTGATTACGAGGCATTGTCCGGTGAGTGCACATGCATGTGTGTGTCATCCATGTGCATGGTGTGTGTGTGAGGGCTTCTGTTTGGGTGCCAGGTGAGAGTGTGTGCGCCTGAGTCGTATGGGTCAGCCATGTGCTTCATGCAATCCTTCCTGCGCAGCTGCATTTGGCCATAGCAGTATCCCTTCTGCCAACAGTAGACATCTAGCACAACTGCACGCCAGTTGCCCTTGAAGTGTCACCTTGACACAACATATTTGCTTCTTTTTCACTGTTCATTCAGTCAGTTTGTTTGCATTCCACCACTTTCACTAGGCATGTCGCTGTCCACTAGTCACATGTCTGACATGGGTATGGTAAAGTGGAGTGACTTTGTTACCTGGATATCATTTGTACACACATGTCCCTGTGCAATTTGACCATTTCAGACTGGCAGCTCCAGGTGAAAAATCTGACCTGTTAGAATTAGAAAAGCTATTACATGCGGGAACTGGACTGAATGAATAGGTGCTGCCCTCCTCTCCATCTTCACTCAATAGCAATGGTACATGCCATCTGTGTGATGGCATGTGTGTTTCACCTGCCAATCACAGGCCAATGTGTGATGCCACTGCCAGGCAGCATGCAGAAAATTTGTTCATCTTCCATCTTGGTGTCATCAGTGTGTGCCATTTGCCTGCACTTCATACGCAGTGAGGGTGCATGCATGGGAGGGTTTTAGTCATGTGGGACATGTGTCAATCAAGTACTGGTTCTCTTGCTTCTCAGCCCTCAATGTGTGCCATGGTGCTAATGCCTGTTTCCATTTCTTTGTTTTCATGTCTTTGCAGGCGAAGACGCACCTGATACTGCTGGGGTTGTGGAGATGGTGCAGACCCAGGAGGTGTCCCAGGGCCGACCAACCACCAGTGAGGGACGTGGTGTGGTGGTGGGGGAGAACCCACAAGTGCTGCAGGTCGTGCTCTCAAGGGGTGTCTCTGGCTGCACCTCCCCCGAGCTGTACTCAGGTGTTGATTCGGATGAGACCTACGTGCCGTCGCAGGTGAGTGTTCCAGGGAGGGATTCTGTTCTGTCTCACCCACCTGCACCAGGGTCAGTACCCTCCATGGGGATGTCAGTGTTGGCAGCTACGCCTTCGGTGGTTACGGATGCAGGGTCACACTCCGCGACATCTGTTCCTGGGCCAGCAGATCAGAGGGGGAATGCAGTCCTGCAGCCTCAGGCAGTGCCGGCACAGCAAGGCGCAGTTCGCCTTGCCCCAGACAGGTGTGGTGCCCGCCAACGTGGTGGCCGTACGCCACCCGGCAATACCGCATGGGAGCAATCCATTTACGGTATGGCTACCCAACAGGCTGCATCATCCGAGATGATGGCTCAGGCCATGGATAGGGTGGCCACTTCCATTGTCCCCCCAGAAAGGCTGATGGAGCGACTAGAGCAGGCAACCGACTCCATCTGCCAGTCACACAGGGAGGACATGTTGGGGTCCAACAGGGACAGGCGGGCGGCACTGGCGACTCTGCAGGAGGCCATTTCCATTGAGTCCCAGGGCCACAGGGAAGCCCTGAGGCAGGAGCTCCTACACCTCAGGACGACTCTTGTTGAGCTTGAGGCTTCAACACACCAAAGGACAGAACAGCAGCTGGAGCGTCTCACCCGTACGCTCTCAGCTGAGATGCAGGCAACGAGGGCGGAGGTCCGGGCATCCCGTGAGTTGTTGCATGGGGACCTCCGCACACTCATCCTCCAGAACCAGACCTACCACACCCGCATGCTTGCAGCCATGGAGGAGCAGACTAGGGCCTTGCGTGGGCTGCCTCCCATAGTGCAACCACCTCCGGATGCAGCTGCACAGGGTGATAATAGCGACAGCAGTGATACTCCCACAATAGGGTAGCCGTGTGGGCCATGAGCCCATGGAGGTGTTTTATCTTCCCAGGATCCACGCAGGTGGGATCTGGTGTGCATCCTGTCCTCGGACCTCCTGGGTGGCCTCCCCAACCCCCCCGGGCCCATCAATGGCCATTTTTTATTGTTTCTTATTTTTATTTTTATTTTGATTTCTTTTATTCCCAATTTTTTTGGGACGATCTGTTGGCTTCGATGTGTTGGCTTCGATGTGTTGGCTTCGATGTGTTGGCTTCGATGTGTTGGCTTCGATCTGTTGGCTTCGATCTGTTGGCTTCGATGTGTTGGCTTCGATCTGTTGGCTTCGATCTGTTGGCTTCCGTGGTTCCTGTGGGCATACGCTGCATTGTGGCTGGGCACATGCAGGCTTGTAATGTATTTGGTTCAGATGCTTGGGTTTGAGTCACACACACCCCTCCTGCTTCCCGTTTCCATGGGTTTGCAAAGGGTGTGCCCAAGTGACAGTGAATTACACAGTGACGTTGGACTCCCATGAGCTGTGTGGCCAGTCTGTAGTCAATACTGTGTATACATTCATAGTGCATATTGCTGTTGTGTTGTACACTGCATGTTGCATTGATGTGTAACTCTTCTTCTGTGTCTACCTCCCAATTTGCAGGTCCCTTCCTCAAGTCCACACAAGGACCTCTAGTCTGGAGATGGGGACCATGTTGGCAGCAGTGCACCTACAACTCTACATGGCGCCAACACTGCACAGTTGGTAGTGGTGGGAGTGCAGGCATTTCCAGGTGGTGAGACTACTAATATGTAACATTTGTGATGTCATGTTAATGGTACTACGTGCTCAAGTATGTTGTTGGTCCGGCATTGCTGTGAGCATTTCAGGTGTTGCAGGTTTCTAATAGTGCCACTGTACATAGTGAGAGTGATGTCATGTTGTGGGGATTACTTTGTTTACCTGCAATTAGCATGACATGGCACGGTGTGTCGTGTGGCAGTGCTGGGGTTGGGTTGGCTGACATGGCACTGTCCTCTTGTTGCATTTTGCAAGTGGGTATTCATTTTAGCTGCTTCAATGTGTAACTTCACAAAACTGCATTGGTGGTGTCTGTGTGGGTAGGGATGCACACATTGTGACACTTCCAGGTGAACAATCTCAGGCTGACATGGAATTCCCGGTTCATTCTCCAGACATTCAGGATCAGTGTCAGGTTGAGTCATCATTGATTGTCAGATGGAATGTGCCAGGGCAGTGTGCACTCCACAGGGGTGTGATTTCTATGTGAAGTAATTAGCCACTAGCTGTGTACGAGCTGCCTCCCCCCGTGCCCTTTCCCCTCCCATGCGCAGCGGCTGTGCATGTGGTTGGGGATGTGGGGCCACCACCATGTCCACGGCCAGGCCCCGGCGTGTTGCAACGTTGTGCAGGACACATGCTGCCACTATGATCCTGCACACTACTGGGGGAGCGTATAACAGCTGCCCGCCAGAACGGTCAAGGGAGCGAAAGCGTGACTTTAGCACTCCGAATGTGCGCTCCACTATGCCCCTGGTTGTAATGTGGGCTGTGTTAAATCTTACCTGGGGTGGCGTGGTGGGGTTCCGAATTGGCGTCATCATGTGGGGGCTGAGAGGGTAGGCACTGTCCCCTGTGGAGGTGGGGATTGGTATCATTGGTGAGGTTGTGACCTTGCTCAGTATCCAACATGCATGCATGTGCAGTGGCATACATACTCACCAAGCAGCCATGTATCGCCATGCCGCCCAGCTTCTAGGTCCCGGCTTAGGGTGGACATTCGGTAAATGAAGCTGTCGTGGGTGGAGCCGGGATAGTTGGCATATACTGAGGTGATGATTCCCTTGGCATTACATGCTACCTGCACGTTGATGGAATGCCAGTGCTTGCGGTTCCTATAGATGTGCTCAGATGCCCTGGGGGGACGTAGAGCCACATGGGTGCAGTCGATGGCACCTAGCACTTTGGGGAATCGTGCCACTGCGTAAAAATCCAGGGCGGCAGCATGCCTTTCTGCAGGTGTTCTGGGCAGGTATATGTGCCTGCGGACTGATGGGCGTGCAGTCATGATGTTCAAGACCTGGTGTAGGCAGCGTGACTGGGTGGCCTGTGACACCCCACCCACTATGGCACTTGTCCGCTGAAATGATCCAGTGGCTAAGAAGTGCAGTACATTGAGGACCTTCTCCAGGGGGCTGAGTGCTTGGGAGCACAGGGTGGGTGATGTGAGGTCATCCTCCCACTCACTCACCAGGTCCAGTATGATGTGTGGTGGAAACCTGTACCTCCCATACACCTGGTCATCAGGCATCCCGAAAAGGCTGGTTCTGGGTGTGAATATTCTGGCCCTGACTATCCTCCTCCTCCTCCTTTGGTAGCCCACTGCCACTGCTGCTAGGAACGGTATGTTCATCCTGGCGTCTGAGCTTGTTATTGTTAAAGTCCGCAATTTATGCTTTGCGCGTGTTCTAGGCGAGCGTGTGACCCGCGCACCCCTGGAATCCAGTTCCCAGTCCAATAGCGTGTGGAAATTCACACGCACCACGGGATACAGCGTGTGACCCGCGCACCCCTGGAATCCAGTTCCCAGTCCAATAGCGTGCGGAAATTCACACGCACCACGGGATACAGCGTGTGACCCGCGCACCCCTGGAATCCAGTTCCCAGTCCAATAGCGTGCGGAAATTCACACGCACCACGGGATACAGGTTCGCTGACGTACTTGCGTGTGTAAGTGGCCGCGCACCCATTAAATACACGTACATAGGCCAATCGCGTGTACGCGCACTTTTGTCCAATTACACGCGATGACACTCTGACGTGCAGTATCTCCACGTGTGCCCCGTCATCACGTGCTGAGTGGGGAACACCCGTGCGGGTCACGTCACAGACGCGCCTACGCGCTGAGGGACTCTGGTCCAATAGAATCGCGTATGCGTGCTGACGCGCTTACGCGCTAAGGGCCTTTCCTCGGATTTCACGCTGACGTGCAGGATATTCACGTGCCAAATCACTCCGTATCAAGCTGGCCACGCGAAAACACACGGAAGCCCACGCTCCTGCCCAGAAGGCCGAGTTACTGCCCCCCAGTGCCCCGAGCAGCCTCCCACGTGCCATCTGCTGCTGCCTGCCTGCCTGCCTGCCTGCTGCCACCGTGCCCTGCCATTTGGTGCCTGCACATCAGCCATCTGCAGGGGTCCAGTTGCTGTGTCCACCCCTGCTGGAACTGTAGACTCCCGACTGGGATTACATCGCTCCACAGCCCAGCCCCAGGACCCAGTTGCCCACCCACACCTGCCTCTGCGGTTGCCATGTCGGGCACTTCCACATCTGGCACCAGTGGCAACCCCAGGCCAGAGGGGCAGAGGGGCACCAGCTTCACTGTCACCGAAGTTCGTGTCCTGGTGGAGCATGTCCTGGGGCAGTATGATGCCCTCTTTGGATCGTCCCGCGCCAGCAAGGAAGGACGGCAGAGGATCTGGGCCGACTGTGTGGTTGCCATCAACGCGGAGGGGGTGGCAACCCGCGACGTCCTGAAGATCAAGAAGCGCTGGGAGGACTTGAGGTCCAGGACCCTTGTGAAGGCCCGGCGCCTCATGGAGGGGGGCCGGGGCCACATGAGTTCCATCCAGATGAGGGTCCTGGAACGCATACGCCCAGCGCTCCACGCCCAGATCCTTGAGAGGGAGGCCCGTCTGGAGTTGAGCGGTAAGTGTCCATGCATTACTGTGTGAGACAGGGCATGTTGCGGTGTGCTGGTTCTATGATACTTGCCTGTATGTGTGCCATAGGCCATGTATGCATGTATGTGTGCAGGGACATCATGGTAATGCATGTGCGACCAGTGATGTGTGATGCACATGGTTGTTGCATGTGTTGAAATGCCGCATGGGGAGCCCTATTCAGATTTTGAACATGAGAGCATGCCAGTCTCTGTACCTGGACATGGGTGGGGGTGAGGGATGGGTGCTGATGCCAGGTACATATATGGTAGCCATGTCTGTGTGCCTGACCTGCGTGTCTGTGACTTGTGCATGCCATGGATGCATGACACATGTGTGTGACAATGCAGAGATTCAGTAAAGCAGCCAAATTACCCTTGTATCCGGTGTGTTTGGTGTGTTTGGGGCCAGATGGATGTGACTGAGGTGAAGTGTGTGCATGTGATGGGCATGAGCCATGATGCATGTGAGTTACATATCATTGAATGTTTCAAGAGTCCATTGGACATGCATGGAAATGTCCATGGCATGCACCATGCCTGTTACTGTGTGTGTTTTGCCTGGACTGACCCATGTGTTGTGGAGGGACATGATGGAAGTGTACTTTGACAGTGGTGCTCATCTGCTATTGCTTCCTGTCTAGGGGACCATTGTACAGTGCCCTGATGCTTGTGTTCTTTGTCTCCCTCTACGCAGCGGCTAGTGAAGAAGAGGGCGGAGACGGCGCTGTGGAGCAAGGCGGCGGGGATGCCCCCACGGCTGCAGCGGAAGGGGTGGGTGAGCCCCCACACGGGCCTGCTACGGTGGGAGACGGTGAGGAGCCATCCAGGTTGGTGGTTTGCACAGAGGAGGAGGAGGCCGCCACTGGGGCACACATGGGGCCTGGTGGGGGCATCCCTGCTGGTGCAAGTGGTGCAGTCCAGGGCCAGGGGCAGGAGGCAGCACAGGTCACCGTGGAGGGGCCTGTGCATGTCGCTGTCCCTGACCCTGTGAGTGCACCACCATGCACCAGCAGGGATGCCCCGTCCCAGGCCTGTCCGCAGGTAGAGGGGATGTCCATGTCACCTGACTCCCCTCCACCTGCGGACGTGGGAACCCCTGGCCGTGCGGAGAAGGTCCTGATTGGGGTCGCGATGCGCACGGCTGTGATTCGTGATGCCGTGCGTGCTTCCCGGGAGGAGCACGCACGTCATCACGAAGTGCACCGTGCCGACGTGGCCCAATTGGGATCGGCCATGTTCGGGGGTTTCCTGCATGTGTTGGCCAATGTGGCGGCCCTCTCCTCCTCTGTGCAGGCTATCCACCAGTCGTTCTCCTTGCCGTCTTCCAGCCCAGATGCCACCAGGGCCCCCTGTGGACCTGCCCCGACCAATGCAGCCAGCTCGGTGGGGATCCCATCCCTGCCACAGTCGGGAGTCAGAGATCCAGCAGGGGTGGACACCAGAGCAACTGGACCCCAGCAGATGGAGGATGTGACGGCATCATCGGGCAGGGCACGTGCACGACGGCGTCGGTGGTTTCCATCAGCCTGGATGCCGTCGTGCTGGCACAGGCAGTTGCGTCGGAGGCAGCAGCAGGCTCAACGTGGGAGGCATCATGGCTCGGGGCCATCAACATCAGGGGTGCAGGCATCGGCCGGAGGGCAGGAGAACCCTGGAATGGGAGTGGCTTCCGTGTGGGAGAGGTTGTGCCAGCGGATAGGTGCGGAGCGGCAGCGGGCAGAGGAGGAACGGCTCACGATGGTCAGGGCGGAGGACTCCATGCGGAGGGCGCTGAGGCGGGCTGAGTGCCTCGAGGGTCTTCGCAGGGAGTTTGAGCTTGACACTGCGTTATCCCTGCGGGACCTCGGGGCCAGGGAACATGCCCGCCTCCAAGCCATTGACCAGGAGTTCGATGATGCCCTGGCCCATGACAACAACCAGTGAGCCGTCCGAATAGCCCGCTGCCTTTGTATATAGTTGTATAGTTAGGGTTAGGTTTCCTTTGTTTTTTTGATTTTTTTTTGGTTGCGATTGGACAATGCACCACTTTTTTGTATATAGTTCACTTTTTAGTTAGTAGTCAGTTAGGTTTAATTTGGTAGGGCTCATGGACCCAGGATGATCTTCTTCATTGGCTTATTTTAATTTTTCAGATTATTTTCTTGGACATTCATCTTGTTTTGTTTGATTTGCTTTGTGTTTTTTCTTATTTCATTTCCATTCTACTTGCTGTTAAATACATATTATTTTTTTAATCTTCAATGTGTCGTATCATCTCATTGCTTTCAGGCATGTTATGTTTTGTCATTCACTTGCAGCCATTGTGTGTGACAGACATGTGTTAAATTGCATTATTTAAATTGGGGGTGTAACATGTAATTGCCTTTGATATGTGGGTGGGTGTGATAGTTGGTTGGGCCTTTTGGCAGGGGAGGATGGGCATTACGGACATGATTGGGGAATGTTGGGACCCAGGTGCAGGGGGGCATGGATTGGACATGGGTGGGGGCCTGCTGGCAGGTGCCCCACAGTGCTGGGGGGGTGGGGGTGGTGGTAGACATGAGTGGGGGCCTGGTGGAGGATGTCCCTGCACTGCTGGGGTGTGGGGGTGGTGGGTGACATGAGTGGGGGCCTGGTGGACGGTGACCCTGCACTGCTGGGGTGTGGGGGTGGTGGGTGACATGAGTGGGGGCCTGGTGGAGGGTGCCCCTGGTGGCTGGGGGGTGGGGGTGGTGGGAGACATGAGTGGGGGCCTGGTGGAGGCTGACCCTGGTGGCTGGGGGGTGGGGGTGGTGGTAGACATGAGTGGGGGCCTGGTGGAGGGTGCCCCTGGTGGCTGGGGGGTGGGGGTGGTGGGAGACATGAGTGGGGGCCTGGTGGAGGCTGACCCTGGTGGCTGGGGGGTGGGGGTGGTGGGAGACATGAGTTGGACATGGGTGGGGGCCTGCTGGCAGGTGCCCCACAGTGCTGGGGGGTGGGGGTGGTGGGGGACATGAGTTGGACATGGGTGGGGGCCTGCTGGCAGGTGCCCCACAGTGCTGGGGGGTGGGGGTGGTGGGAGACATGAGTGGGGGCCTGGTGGAGGGTGACCCTGCACTGCTGGGGTGTGGGGGTGGTGGGTGACATGAGTGGGGGCCTGGTGGAGGGTGACCCTGCACTGCTGGGGTGTGGGGGTGGTGGGTGACATGAGTGGGGGCCTGGTGGAGGGTGCCCCTGGTGGCTGGGGTTTGGGGGTGGTGGGAGACATGAGTGGGGGCCTGGTGGAGGGTGACCCTGCACTGCTGGGGTGTGGGGGTGGTGGGAGACATGAGTGGGGGCCTGGTGGAGGCTGACCCTGGTGGCTGGGGGGTGGGGGTGGTGGTAGACATGAGTGGGGGCCTGGTGGAGGGTGCCCCTGGTGGCTGGGGGGTGGGGGTGGTGGAAGACATGAGTGGGGGCCTGGTGGAGGCTGACCCTGGTGGCTGGGGGGTGGGGGTGGTGGGAGACATGAGTTGGACATGGGTGGGGGCCTGCTGGCAGGTGCCCCACAGTGCTGGGGGGTGGGGGTGGTGGGGGACATGAGTTGGACATGGGTGGGGGCCTGCTGGCAGGTGCCCCACAGTGCTGGGGGGTGGGGGTGGTGGGGGACATGAGTTGGACATGGGTGGGGGCCTGCTGGCAGGTGCCCCACAGTGCTGGGGGGTGGGGGTGGTGGGGGACATGAGTTGGGCATGGGTGGGGGCCTGCTGGCAGGTGCCCCACAGTGCTGGGGGGTGGGGGTGCAAGGGGACAT
The DNA here is from genome assembly GCF_040938575.1 of Ambystoma mexicanum. Taxonomy (NCBI): domain Eukaryota; kingdom Metazoa; phylum Chordata; class Amphibia; order Caudata; family Ambystomatidae; genus Ambystoma; species Ambystoma mexicanum. Next base: position 1,016,468,175 of record NC_090922.1, read on the forward strand.
GAGTTGGTGTTCATTAGTTCAAGGAGACATGTGCCTTTGCTGGGGGGCATGCCCATGGTGGGTGGGCTGCCTGCGGGACATGACCAGGGATGCAGGGTAGTCCCCTGTGGTGTGGGCTGCCTGCAGGGGCCGTGGAGGGTGTACAGGGTACACCTGGGAGGACCCACACTGTCAAATCACATGTGGAACTTCACGCGCACCCCTGATATACACGCGCCCAGGCTATTCGCGTGTGGAACTTCCCGCGCACCCCTGGAATACACGCGCCCAGGCTATTCGCGTGTGGAACTTCCCACGCACCCCTGAAATACACGCGCCCAGGCTATTCGCGTGTGGAACTTCCCGCGCACCCCTGAAATACACGCGCCCAGGCTATTCGCGTGTGGAACTTCCCGCGCACCCCTGAAATACACACGCCCCCAGCCTATTCGCGTGTGGAACTTCCCCCGCACCCCTGAAATACACGCGCCTAGGCTATTCGCGTGTGGAACTTCCCGCGCACCCCTGAAATACACGCGCCCAGGCTATTCGCGTGTGGAACTTCACGCGCACCCCTGAAATACAAGCGCCCAGGCTGTTCGCGTGTGGAACTTCCCGCGCACCCCTGAAATACACGCGCCCAGGCTGTTTGCGTGTGGAACTTCCCGCGCACCCCTGAAATACACGCGCCCAGGCTGTTCGCGTGTGGAACTTCCCCCGCACCCCTGAAATACACGCGCCCAGGCTATTCGCGTGTGGAACTTCCCGCGCACCCCTGAAATACACGCGCCCAGGCTATTTGCGTGTGGAACTTCCCGCGCACCCCTGAAATACACGCGCCCAGGCTATTCGCGTGTGGAACTTCCCGCGCACCCCTGAAATACACGCGCCCAGGCTATTCGCGTGTGGAACTTCCCGCGCACCCCTGAAATACACGCGCCCAGGCTATTCGCGTGTGGAACTTCCCGCGCACCCCTGAAATACACCCGCCCAGGCTATTCGCGTGTGGAACTTCCCGCGCACCCCTGAAATACACGCGCCCCCAGGCTATTCGCGTGTGGAACTTCCCCCGCACCCCTGAAATACACGCGCCTAGGCTATTCGCGTGTGGAACTTCCCGCGCACCCCTGAAATACACGCGCCCAGGCTATTCGCGTGTGGAACTTCCCGCGCACCCCTGAAATACACGCGCCTAGGCTATTCGCGTGTGGAACTTCCCGCGCACCCCTGAAATACACGCGCCCAGGCTATTCGCGTGTGGAACTTCACGCGCACCCCTGAAATACACGCGCCCAGGCTATTCGCGTGTGGAACTTCCCCCGCACCCCTGAAATACACGCGCCTAGGCTATTCGCGTGTGGAACTTCCCGCGCACCCCTGAAATACACGCGCCCAGGCTATTCGCGTGTGGAACTTCCCGCGCACCCCTGAAATACACGCGCCCAGGCTGTTCGCGTGTGGAACTTCCCGCGCACCCCTGAAATACACGCGCCCAGGCTGTTCGCGTGTGGAACTTCACACGAACCCCTGATATACACGTAGCCCGCTCCCCCAGACCCGATCGCGTGTGAAACTTCACGTGAACCCCTGTGATGCACGTACCCTGCTGAAATCGCGTGTTAGACTTCCCGCGCACCCCGGTATACACGCACACGTATTTTTTGTCAGCGGGTGTCCGTGTTTGTGGGTACCCCTTTGCACGTCATTTTTCCTGGAGGGCCACAGTATGGGACATTCATCATGGCAGTATATAGGTGCGATTTGTTGGCGCACCTTTTGGCGCACATTTCTTACAGCCGCAGAGACGCTACCGCCTGCTTTCTTGTGGCGGTCGTGTTTGTGCCTGTGCGCTGGTTTCAGCGTGCGCTTTTTTCCCCTATTCTATTCCATGAATACGTGTTGTAGGCGAGCGTGTGGGCGTTCCGCGCACTTGTGCCCTGTACTTCCCCCGTGACGCCCACGTTTTGGCAAGTTGTTCCCCATTCCGAGTGTTACGCCCGTGTTCCGCCTACTTTTGTTGCGTGCGCCGCGCTATGTGCGATTTTTGCTGTGGCCTGTGCGATTTTCGCAGTGACCTGGCGCACGCTGTTAGATGGCCTGTGCGCCAACGTGCGCCGCGCACTTTTTATCGCACATCCGCTGGTTTTCTCTCGCACGGCCTTCCATGAATCGACGTGCGCTGCTTTTCGTGCGATTTTCGCAATTGCACTGCGATTTTCGCTATTCCACTGCGATTCGCACATTTTTGCCCACTTGCGCCGCGCTAATTATTCCATGAATCGGCCTCACAGTGTTTGGGATGTCCACAATGAAACGAAAATGGGGGTGTCCTAAGGACAGTATACCTGTCCGTATTGTTCGCAGGCAAGTTGAAACTGTTATAAGAACACACGCCGTATCCGGGATGTCCGCAAATAAATGAAAATGGAGGTGTTCTGAGGACACTATACCTGTTTGTATTGTTCGCAGGCAAGTTGAAACTGTTCTAACAACACACGCAGTGTCCGGAATATCTGCAAATAAATGAAAATGGAGGTGTCCTGAGGACACTATACCTGTCCGTATTGTTCGCAGGCAAGTTGAAACTGTTCTAAGAACACACGTTGTGTCCGGAATGTCCGCAAATAAATGAAAATGGAAGTGTCCTGAGGACACTATACCTTTTCGTATTGTTCGCAGGCAAGTTGAAACTGTTCTAAGAACACACGCGGTGTCCGGAATGTCCGCAAACAAATGAAAATGAAGGTGTCCTAAGGGAACTATACTTGTCCGTATTGTTTGCAGGCAAGTAGAAACTGTTCTAATAACACATGCGGTGTATGGGATGTCTGCAAATAAATGAAAACAGAGGTGTCCTGAGGACACTATACATGTCTGTATTGTTCGCAGGCAAGTAGAAACTGTTCTAAGAACACACAAGGTTTCCGCGGACATAAAAAATGCCATGAGGCTTAGTTAAAAATGTTTGATTTTATGGGTGTGATCTATGGGTGTTATATGCTGCAGTGGGTGCAGCCAGGGCCTACGGCCTTCAGCCATGCACCCAAGACTCTAGGCCCTGGCTGCAACCACTGCAGCATATCACACCCTTAGATCACACCCATAGAATCAAACATGGGTGTGATGTATGGGTGTGATATGTTTTGGAGTTGTGGCCAGAGTGTACCCAAGATCGAAGCTGTCCTTGATGTCCGCAATCGTCCCATATGGGGATGTTCTAAGGACGCTACACCTGTCCGTGCTGTTCGTAGGCAAGTTGAACTGTTCTAAGAATAGACACTGTGTTCAGGATGTCCACAATGAAATGAAAATGTGGGTGTCCTAAGGACAGTATACCTGTCCGTATTGTTTGCAGGCAAGTTGAAACTGTTCTAAGAAAACCCAAGGTGCCCGCAGACATAAAAATGCCATGCGGCCTAGTTAAAAATGTTTCATTCTATGGGTGTGATCATAGTTAAAAATGTTTGATTCTATGGGTGTGATCTATGGGTGTGATATGCTGCAGTGTTTGCAGCCAGGACCTAGAGTCTAGGCCCTGGCTGCAACCACCGCAGCATATCACACCCATAGATCACACCCATAGAATCAAACATGGGTGTGATGTATGGGTGTGATATGTTTTGGAGATGTGGCCAGAGTGTACCCAAGACTGAAGTTATAAGTACTGAAGTTGTAAGCTACTATGGGTGTGATATGTTGTGGTGGTTGTGGCAGGGTGCATGGGTGAAGGCTGTAGGCTGTAGGCTGTATAATCAATATTCTAGGTCCACAACCACTGCACCATATCACAGCCATAGATCACACCTATAGATTTGATTATCTTTCAAGTGGTTTCAATAATACTTACTGCATGATTTGTTGACATTCGATACATTTTTTACATGAGTTTGGTACCTGGAGGAAGTATTTTTTTTCAAGTTCTGTGATAAAAGAAAAGAGCATGTTAGTGTATGTATTCTATAAAGACTTATAACATTTCATAATAGATATTTCAGCCTATTTTTTTTATCCTCATATTTGGTTAACAAACCAGTGTACTGTGCATTTTGCTCAGTTTCTGTGTTTGTTTTTGAAATAATTGGGTCTGTGGAAAAAAAAATCCTTGTCGGATTAAAAAACCCTTTTTTGTTATGCTACAGTCTTTTTGCTTGTTTCCTTTCAGTGTTTACTTCTGCTTTCTGGTCAATGTTCTATTTGTTGGATTATTGCAGATTTCTGAAACAGTTAGATACCATTTATCCCTTTGGATGTTATAAAATCTTGTGCTAGTTAGATACCTGTTGGTGTATTCTAACTGTTTATAGTTTTTTAATAGATTTTTTTTTTAATGTTGACGTACAGATTAATTATTAAATTTTGGTTTTAAGAAGATTAAAAAAGCATTTGTAAGATTTGCTGGTAATATCTGCTTTAGAGTAGCCATCCACATTTTTGTTGCAGATTTCTGAAGCAGTTAGACACCTGTTGGCGTATTCTAACTGTAATTATTATTATTTTTTTTAATTCAGTGATATTCATTTATCTGTTTGGTTGTTGTAGGCCATGCACCCAAGACTCTACGGCCTAGCCGCAACCACCGAAGCAAATCACAGACATAGATCTTGTTGCAGATTTTTGAAGCAGTTACATATCTGTTGGGGAATTCTAACTGTCTATTTTTGTTATAATTTAGTGGTATTGATTCATCTGTTTGGTTGTTCCAAAATCTTGGGGCAGTTAGATAACTGTTGGTGTATTCTAACTGTTTATAGTTTTCTAATTGAAGTTTTGTTAATGTTTAAGTACAGATTTGTTATTACATTTTGGTTTTAAGAAGATTAAATAAGCGTTTGTAAGATTTGCTGGTAATCTCTGCTTTAGAGTAATGGTATTATCATTACATTCGAACCATCCACATTTCTTTTTTATATATGCAGTGTAGTGACCTGCATTGGTTGTGGCTCCTGCGTGGTAGATTATACCTATTGTTGTGAAGGTTTTTTTACCAAGTGATAATTGACCATGTGTGAATCCAGTCATCTTGCAGTTGTTTTTGGTTCCATCTGCAGTGTAACATAGAAGCATTAGAATTGAGTATTTATAATGCGTTTGTATTATGAAGGTGGAGCGATTATCTGAATTGCAGGTAGTACATAATCTGCCATGGTTTGCAAGTTGTAGAGGTTGCTGAAATCGAATGGATTCACAATTTGGTACGGATACATACACAAAGCGCTCGTTAGGGATTTCTTCTTGTGTAACATTGTTGCAGAGAGTGCAGGTATGTTTCCACATGTATGAAATCTGGAAGATTTCATTTATAGGTATGTTTCTGTTTTCCAATACTTGTAGTTAAGTACATTAGAAATTCTTGTGGATCTTCTTGTGAGTTTATAGTGAATTTCACCATTCCAGCACAATAGTCCAATTTTTGTTTTATTCCGTGAACACTATACGTGTTGTCAGGATTGTTTGTTGCGTTTTTATGAAGGACTAACATTTGCAAACACAATTGGTCTGTACTGTGTAAGTAAATGTTGGCAACAATTGGTGGCAATTGAAATAGAATATTAATTGCTACATTTGCGTAACAACTTACACCAGTTACATTTGAAAATTTGAATGGACCAGGTAGTTCTGTGTCCAAATCATTTTTTTGGAGTGTATATTGCCTCTCTGAAGAACTACCTGAGTTACTTTGACTAATAGGTTCTTCTTTACTTATGGTAAATGATGAAGAATTAGCTTCTTTTACTTTCTTTGGAGGATTTGTAGTCAGATTTTGTTGCATTTCTGTTTGAATTAGTTTTCTTTTACAATGTTTTGCTTTTTGTGGAACAGGATATGCTTTTAGATTGGGGGTGTATAGTGAACGAAGTCTATTGTATTCTAGAATGCAAGGAATATCAGTGTTGACTTTACTTGCATCAAAGTTGATTAGAAATAGACTGTCAAGTGTACGTAAGCGTGATAGCGCTATGTAGCTCACGCCTTCTTTAAAGACTGTGTTACCAATATCTATCAATGCTTTGTCTATGGTAAGACCTTGGGATTTATGAATGGTGACTGCATATGCAAGAGTTATAGAAAATTGTTCTATGCGTACATACATGTCTTTGAAGAGAAGGAATCGAGCTGTTGAGCGCTCTATCCTTTTTACTTCTGAATGTTTGTCAAAGAGTATATTGACAAACTGAATGTTGTTGTCACGTGGGTATGTTTGAAAGCCAACAACTGTACCCAGTGCCCCATTAACTAGTCCTTGCTCCACGTCCAGGTTACGCTTAAGTATTACTGTACAGTTTAAGGATAATTTTAATATTTTTTACAAGCCAGCTGTGTTGGAGATAGAATTTTCTAAGGTATTTAGTCTTGTTGTGGCTTGTTGACACATTGGTAGTGTAAAACCATGTACGTCCAATTTGTCTGTGGAGCAAATTTCAATTATTGGTTGCATTTCTTTTTTTAACAATGGTTTCATTGAATTTGGAGCAGCTTGCAAGAGTTGGCATTAAGGCCATACAATTGACATTTTTCTGTGCTAATTGTTCCATAACATCAATAGCACATGAGTTATCGCCATAAAGTGCATGGAAGTGCCGGGTTTTTAATAGTGTTTGTGCTTCTTGAGATAGTACACCAACTCTAATACTTTTTAAAATGTTGGCGTAGGTGAGGTCTGTAGATTGGCACATATTTTCTGTTAATTATTTGTATTGGAAATGTTGCCAAAGGTTGACATTTACTATGCTGCCAATAGTTTTATGGCAGAGTTTGTGTCCTAAGGTTTTAAAAATAGGTTCACCTTTCACTGGTGTCAATTGAAGAAGATCTCTGAAAACAATAATGTATTTTCCTCCAAAATAGTAGTTTGTTTTAAGTACTTCTTGCAATCTGAGAAGAATCAAAGCCAACATTAGGTTGGAGACCATGCTCACTTCATCTATTAGTAGCATTTTCATTTGTTTTAACACTCTAGTTCCATTGCAGCTTCTTTAGAAAGTTTGTAATAATCGAATTTGTTTTGGTGTTCTACTGGAAGGAGTAGTAATCGGTGTAAAGTGACACCGCCTATGTTGTAGGGAGCTAAACCTGTGGGGGCAATTACAGCAGCTGACAGTTTTTGTTTGTCAATTGTTGAAGGAACTTGCTGATGATTTTGATTAAGAATGTTTTGCCTGAACCAGCTTCACGACTGACGTATAGTAGTATATGTTTGTACATTGACTATTTGTCCTTTGACTATGTGCAGTCTTTATATTTTATTTAAAATATGTTAGTTCAACATGCTATGCAAATGAGTAGAATAGAAAGTGTATCTAACACGCTTAGTTTCTTAAGGCTGTGTTATTGGATGTTAGGAGACAGAAAAAATAATGATATACTTATTTTGCAATTTTTATAAAGTAAATGGCAGACATTGTATAGAAAAGCATGGAATGTATACATTTGTGAAGGTGTGGGTAATAAATCAGAAGGATGCGATTTACAGGTAGTGGTGTTATTGCAGTCAGTAGTTTTTCAATGTTAGTGTCTATCTGTGTGAGCGTATGAAGGTGCATGACCTTATCCTGGCTGTGTTTAATTTTATAATACACTACTTAGTGTTTTTCTACAATTATACTGTTAGTTATCCCATTTTCTAATATTATAATTGTTTAGGTAGCTGTGTGTGTAAAAATTTGTTTAGATAGCAGACAGGTTTGGAAGTTACAGTTGATTATAGCAGATGGGAAAAATGACAGTTAGTTCATTTGATAGGTTATACAGATTAAGTGACAGTTACTCTGTTTATATGCATTCGTAAGAGTTGTACTTGTACTGTGCAGAAACTGTGCATACTTGTAGTTTGTATTCATGCATGTGGATATGCATGCAGCTGCAAGTAGAAATCTTGGAGACTTGTACAGTAGTTTTTGTAGTAGGTGTTTTCCAATTTTATGAGACTTGTACTCAGAGTAATCTACAGTACATTTGAAGTATTGAACTCTGATGATACAGTTAGATGTAGAGGTCTTGAATGTGATTGGTGGATGGTTGTGTGACTGTTTAGCTGTATCCAATGAGGGAATGGCACAGAGAGTGAAGTGGAAAAGGTAGAAGGGCTGTCTTGGTTACAATATGTCTGCGGATATCACGGAAGTCCACGGACACCGCGTATTACATACAGGAATTTTGGGGTGGAGAGGCATGCAAATGAGAATGAGCAGAGGAATTGATTGGTCAGTAAAGTTTGGTGGGCGTGCTGTGTAAGAAGACAGTTTGTCAGAAGGTCTTTTTCATGAGAGAAGAACAGTTAGCTATGGCTGTGTGTTTCAGAAAACAGATTGGGCCTCATTACGACCCTGGCGCTAAGGGGTCTGCGCCAGCGTTAGCTGCGCCGACCCCTTACCGCCAACTACGAGTTCCCATAGCGCCATGGTCACTCTTCCGCCCGCTTTTTGCGGGCGTAAAAATCCATGGCGCTATGGGACCTCGGTGTTAATTACGCCACCGTAGTGTACGGTGGCGTAATTAACACCTTCCCCACTCCCATTGAGCCCTATGGGGCCGAAATGGGAATGGGGAAGGGTAAATGGGTCAATGGGGACTTACCGCCCCGCCGACCTCGGAATGGGGCGGTAAGTCCGCCATCCGCCATGGCGTAAAGGGACTTTGCGCCATGGCGGAAAAGTCCGCCGATGGCGGAAAAAATCCGCCAGGGTCGTAATGAGGGCCATTGTCTGGATTTTGGGAGACTCATGGATACATTGGTTGGAGGTGCATGCACAACGCTGTGGAGTAGCTACAGATCTTGGATTCCTTCATGTGGAAGTGCACTGGCATGCAGTACGGAGAATGAAGTGGGTTTACTCGCTACCTCTCTTTGCTAGTTTGCAGTCAGACCATCATCCAGACATAATTATAATTCATTGAGGAGGAAACAGTTTGGGACATGTGTCAGGAATTTCTTTGCAATTTGCGATGAAAGAAGGACTTGGGAAGGTCATGGACATGTTTCCAAATTCCCAAGTAATTTTTTCTCTTATTGCGCAGGGACAAATGTGGCTGCATTCTTCTTCATTTGGTCCACAAATGGAGAAAGCGAGGTGCAAAGTCAATAAGGCTGTTTGTGCCTTTCTAAGAGATGTTGGCACGTCCTCTTTTCACAATGAAAATATTATGTTTCGTAGCACAAACATTTTTAGTAGAGATGGAGTCCATCTTACTTATGCTGGTAATCTGATTTTTCGGAGAAATGTACAAAATGCATTGCGTCCTTTTGTGCAGTAGGTGTTGATTTTTTTAAGTTTTTCAAATACAAAAAAATACCACAAAAGGCTCTTTTCAGAGCCACCACTTCCTCCCAGAGAAAAGTGCAATAATTCTGATAGGGCAACACCCCAACATTTTTGATGTTCGCGAACTGTCCACAGACTTCTAAAAAAAAAAAACAGGAGCCTGCTCAATTTATTTCCAACTTCAATTTTTTTACTGTGAAAGGCAGCTCTGAAAAGAGCCTTTTTAAAATGTTTGTTGTTTTGTATTTTTTTTTGTTTTTTTACACACGACACACTAGAAGAGGAGGGGAAAGGAGGGTAAGGGGGACACCAACCACAGGGATAAGAAAGGGCGGGTGGGGAGAGGAAGATATAGGGTCGGCCTTACTTAGGTAGTGAGCAGGTCTTCTCGTGCTCTGAGGCCAGAGTCTCAAAAGCACTTCGAAGTCTCTCCCCCCTGCAGAGTACTGCGTTGCAGTACATACACAAAACTGTAACCCTCAAAAGGTAATGGTCATCAACATTGTGAATGGCCTGTGAGGCAGCTGGAGAGATGCGCTCTCCCACAGGAGTGTCTCTTGTGGTGAGAGGAGCAGAAACAGAGGATGAAGAAGAGGAACTCAACCTACTACGCTTTTTGCAAGGTACAACCTTACGAACGGCCCCACCATGGAACGACTTTAGGTGTCGCTTCATATTAGTAGTACCAAAGCTGTACGAACCAAGCCTCCCGCGACTCAGTACCATTTTGCACTCATTGCAGGTGACTTTGTTCGCACGCACCTTGGATGTCAGTCATCTTTGATGTCCTGGGTGTTAGTCTTAGCAGTGCACATTGGTGGCGCGAGTTATGGTTGTTTAACTTACCATAACTGGCGAATTTCAGGGGTTTTTCAGTTTTACTTGGAACCGTAACGTCCCTTTACCAAAGTTTTTTTTTTACTAAATTTCATAGTTTTTTAGTAGCACAACTTAACCATAACGTCCCTTTAACAAAGTTTTTTTACTGAATATTCAATATAGCTAAGCGATAAGGTGGCTTTGTAGTTGGGGCTTGAAGGGCAATCACTGCTAATATGGCAATTGTATGCGCTGATACTCTATTAGGCAATTATAGTTGCGAAGCGATTAGAAACAGGGCAACCACTTGGGGAATCGTCAAAGTGCAACTCAGGGATTAATGGTTTGTATTGCATATGCCAACTCTCTAAGGTAAGCATTCAAAAAGTGTAAAATATGGCCCCCTTTAAATGTGAGCCCCAGAAATGAATTCATACCAGTTGCGGTACTCTAGTTTGCTGCCTAGCCCACAGATGTTCCATGAGATGATTGAAATAGGTGCATCCTTGGTGTGCTTGTTCCAACATTCTGTTCAGGAGGCTTCATTGCCCCTGAAGTAAGAAATCATATAAAAAAACAGACCCGAAAATTGTTTCTGAGCATCTTTTATGAGTGAATGATTTGATATACAGTTTATCCCCATTCATGGCTCTAAATGCAAAGCGGGACTCATCACACATCAGTTGTGGAAATGCCAGCATGAAGTATACACCAGAGCTGTATGGAAAATTCTTGATAATGGTAGAACAGACACAAGGATGCTGGAAACAGGAACACCTAAGTCACTGCTAAACATGCAAGCTGTTATACAAATCGGTATTACCCAAATTGTTCATTTACAAATGAGCATATGGTAAATCTGCCCGAATTCGGCCTGTACCATTCCATAATTTGTAAACATCAGTTTGGGTAACCACTAGCAAGCATGGGGAGCAGGGCTTCTGGGGGTGTTCCCCATTCCCCATGTTTGGCAGTGATGGCTTTTGAGGGTAGCAGGCGTGTCCCCTGCTTCCAGAGATATGGAGACGGGGAACAGGGGGGGAAAAAAACAGAGGACCATGCGGTGTCGGATACAACCCACATAAGAGGGACGGATTTGATGAAGCAGGGTCAGCAGATGAGCAGATGCCGAAAAGGTAAGTAGGGTGTAGGTGTTTTGTTTTGGCAGATTTGGCAGCTGCTAAATTGGCTTCATGGCCAAATTGACCACAGTCAATTCGGCGGTGAACAATTGTGCACCAGCCGAACCGTATACATCCTACAAATCAGTGGGCTGCAATGACCTGTTCCCAACATGGTGACCCAGTCTTTAGTAATTTTGAATACTGTGCCTGTGGCATAAGATGAATCCAATTAGAAAAGCACAATCCCCAGCTGGTAAGAAATTAGAATAGAGGTCGATACATATTGGGTGTGCAACCGCCAGCATGACGTGTGAGCCACAGCTGTGTGGAAGTGCATGGCAATAGCAGTTCACATTGAAGGTAGTTGGGAACAGGGAAACAAACTCACAAAAAAACGGAGTAATACATGATAGCAATGGGTTGCCATGACACTGCTGCCTGATCCCAACATGGCAGACCAGATTTGCATTAAAAAGAAACTCAAACATCCTTATTTTTAGGGTGTTAGGACGGTGTTTCAGAAAAGAAAGCAATGCTTCAGAGAATGGAGAAGAGAAGCAAGCGTGAGTCAGAGAGTGGTAACCAGTGTTGGCCAAAACAAAATGGGCAAATGTGTATTAAGACACAGAAGAGTTAGTATATGTCCCACGTGGGCCACACTATAAAACACTATACAACAGGTCAAGTTGAAGGGACAGGGCAGATTCAATATGCAGACCTTTACAGAAGCAACCAGAAAATAACCAGTTGGGGGCTCCAGCACAGGCAGTGGAGGAAGCTGCAAGGCAACAAGCCCTTCTTAATCAACCTGCAACCATCCAGAAGGGGAAGTTACATGTCATACCCTGAGAATGCAGTGAAGAAATCAAAAGGGTACAATTTGAGACTTGCGCCAGTAGCAGTTTCTAGGAAACAACCCTATCAAAGAGGCAACGTGATGCCAGGGTCATCAGGCAAAGAGACTGTGAGCGTTTTCAAGGACAGCGTTTTAACTGCAGGCACCTTATGATATGCACATTTAGAATAGTGTTTGCACTCAGGACATAAGGTCCTTATAGAATAGACCATATTTATTTTAATTGTCCAACATAAGACTTATTTATTATGTCCTTTAGATCTTGTAGGAGTTTAGCTAACCCTTCCCTTACCAAGAGGCTCTAGATGGGGGAATATGAACTCTGTATCTACAAGCTAGATAGGTTGCAGAGCTGGAAGACATATCCTATTGAGCCTTGTGTTCATTTTCCTTATCCTTAGCCAATGGATTCCACAGGAGAGACCACCTGGTGGTAAAATAATAGACTATTTAGCTGATACTGATTGAACAGGGCCAAGATAGACCTCTATTTATGTTGAATCTCTTTATTTTCCACTGCATTTATTGTTAGTTGTATCGTAAAATAAAACTGGTTAATCATTTGGCTACAATTGTTCTGATCTTACCCCTTTGTGTTAAATGGTGTTAAAGGTGGGTTGAGGAAGGAACTGTAGAATAAGGTCAGACCCACACTCATAACCAATCTTTAAAGGCAGAGAGAATTCAGAATAGCCAGGTAGCCAGACTATCCCAGACCTCTCCCAATTGGTAAAGTTGGACTGGTGAATCACCTAAGCTAGCTTTACTAATATGGTGCCCTATTCACCTGCATATACAGACTGTTCTACTTATGACCCATTGTAAGAAAATGCCTTTCGCATGTGTGTGTACAAGCCCAAACATTTTTGACTTTTACTATGTTTTTCGTTCTCAGAAAGTGAGCACTGCTACAAGCCTCACTCTCTAAATGCTCCATGCTGAAAAATATAGCACACGTGTCGTCTTGCATGGACCCTATCTACTAACATACGAGCAGCTGCCATTTACTTTGGCAACATTGCAAGCACACAGTACAATAGGCATCCCGGACAACAGCATACTAGAATCCAAATTAATTCTAAAAGCCATGTGTTGTGGTTAAAAGCAGACACCAATGATTTATATTGTAATATAACTGTGTACCCTCAAGGCCTGGTGGCAGTTTGATTAAATATAAAGGTAAAGCTATGTCTGGTTTGATAAAGTGGCCTGTCAAGAAATACAATCAGGGGTTGGCGGTCACCTAAAACAGGTTTCTGGGCCTAGCCCTGGAGGCCTCCTTTACTCTCTGTCTGGCAAGGTTTGACAGTGAAGGGGAAGTCCACAGTGCCACCAAGAATATGCTGCTGGGTGCTAAAACCTATGATGCACAATGCAACGAACACAGTAGCAGACTGTCTGTCCAGACTACCAACTACAAGTGACCTAAACTGAGAACAGGAGGAAGAAGAGGACAACATGTGGATGCAATGATTACAATAATCCAGTCAGGTATCAGTGAAACAAAAGGGATGGAAGCTTGCAGGCATGACACTGATGACAGTCACCTTAACAATGGCCTCAGGGCGGATGGGAGGCAGTCAAAGAATATGTGCTTTAGTATCCGCAAGTGTCTTCGAAAATCTCAAAGGACAGTGGCGCAACCACCTCTTTCATCCCATGTACTTATGCCCTAGGGCCATCTCTCTGGCCCATGAGAGACATTAGCAGAGCTGCAGCAAAATGCTGCAATCAGGAAAAATATGTTTTGCCTGGCATGTTCTTCGAAGTTTAATTCTTGGTAAGGGAATGCAAATTGTGTCAGCTCAGTGACACGAGCAAGTGGCTGTTGACCACACCTCTTTAACATGTTCAGCTACCACACACTGCATGGAAAAAGTGGAATTGGACATGTATGGCCCTTTCGAGATACTAGGATAGGTCACTGTTTGCATATTGGACTTTGCAAACTATACCACCAATCCGCTGGAGTGGGGAGTCATACAAGGTACTGAGTCTACAAACAAAGACGCCACATTCTTGGTGATGGTTTCTCAGAGGAAATCAGAACAGATCATCTGCTAATGTTCATGTCGGAAGAGATGCAAAACATTCTGAAGGATCACATCACATCAACCATTCATGCACATCCTTACAATGTTTTTATGTATGCCAACAAATCAAATCTGTCACCCTGCCACCTCCCTAAACATGGCAGTGGTTACTGTGCCGTTGCCTAATTACGGCGGCAGTTCTGCTTTGTGTGTGGCTGATGCATGTCCTCGGCTTATCGGAAAGAAGGTACTGTCAGTTTCAACAGTGACAACCTAGAAAATGGGGGCAAATAGTTTTAGGATGATGTCATAAAAAGTAAAAGCAACAGCGATGCTGCTGCGATTTTGAAGCAGCTCACCTGTCCTAGGTTCACTGAAAGGCAGGAGAAGATCATTCTCCCACCAAAGCACTGACTTTGTAAATTTGTAGACATGCATTTGTCTTTCCGGTTTTTCCTGTCCCCTCATATACTGTTTAGGTGAGATGATGCAATGGCATGTTACTAGTATGTGGAATGGGTGTTCCAGTGGAAAGCATGACATCCATTCTATAGTCTGCATGTATTTGAAGGGTTTATGCTAGCCAGCATCATCAGCAGCAGAAAACTGACGTGGACATTGGAATAAGCATAGATGTATTCACATATAAGCGCCTGCAGAGCTTTTATCATAAGACTATACTAACTTTCTCAGTTCCCCACTGTGCAAAGACACTAAATATGCACCCTCAGTGGGTGGAATCCCTCCGCGCTGCCTATGCTTGATTGCAGAGGGATTGAAAAGAATGATCACCTTTGGTGTTGGTATCTTATTCAACACACACATTCCATTGGATTTCACACTGTCTTCTTCACTGTTATTGTGTCAATCTGACCTCTTCTAGATGTGGCGCACTGAAGGTACCATTCTTAGATGTTCTCCTCGTGTTACTTTCCTATATTTATGTCCTCACCCTACTTTCAATTCTACCACTCGTCTTCCTTGTGTTCTCTGTGCTTTTGTCTTAGTATTTCTTGATATTATTGTCACCTTTTCAGTCACTGTTCTCCCTACGCATATTTCATTTCTTCTCGATCCCCCAGCCCTTTTATCTATTATTCTGTGTTCTCTCATTTCGTATCGCTCAGAGGTCGAAGTAGGTGGGAACTAAAGAGTGTGAAGTTCCTCTACTTTTATACTTTGTTGCTTACATTTCGTGGTT
Organism: Ambystoma mexicanum; assembly: GCF_040938575.1. NCBI lineage: Eukaryota > Metazoa > Chordata > Amphibia > Caudata > Ambystomatidae > Ambystoma > Ambystoma mexicanum. Next base: position 1,016,483,447 of record NC_090922.1, read on the forward strand.
GTTAAATTGAATATGTAAAAAGACTGAGAAGTGTGATATCTGGCTCCCTTCCCATAACTGAATGTTGAGTAGGGTGTATATGCTTTTTTATATAACTGATTGCAGTCCTTGCCGGCTTTTTCTTCCTAATTTGGTGATTTCTAAGTGCAAAGTTTAGTTATTCATTTACCTAGATGCTGCACCATTAAGTGTATATTGCGACTGCTGCAATATTTTATTCAAATTATCTTTTTTACTAAAACACTTATATAGAGTGCGCTTCTGGCAAGAAACAGTATCGTCACAACAACAAGATTATTTCTTAAATAGTATTTATTTTTTGCATTAGTATCATGCACTTTCTTTCTTCATACATTAGTTTGCATATTCATTTTCATATTTGTTTCCTCTTTTTTGCATTAATGTCATGCACTTTCCTTCTTCATACATTAGTTCGCATATTCATATTCATATTTGTTTCCTCTTTTTTACATTAATGTCATGCACTTTCCTTCTTCATACATTAGTTTGCATATTCATATTCATATTTGTTTCCTCTTTTTTGCATTAATGTCATACACTTTCCTTCTTCATACATTAGTTTGCATATTCATATTCATATTTGTTTCCTCTTTTTTGCATTAATGTCATGCACTTTCCTTCTTCATACATTAGTTTGCATATTCATATTCATATTTGTTTCCTCTTTTTTGCATTAATGTCATGCACTTTCCTTCTTCATACATTAGTTTGCATATTCATATTCATATTTGTTTCCTCTTTTTTGCATTAATGTCATGCACTTTCCTTCTTCATACATTAGTTCGCATCCTAGTATATTTTTTCTCTCTTCATACATTGATTAGCATACTAGTATATTTTTTCTCTCAACACGTGTTTCCCCACGTCTTATGCACGTGGTTCATCAGGAGAGATGCTAAGTAGAGAAGGACATTTTAGGAAAAAGAAATAAGAGAAAGAGAGAATTATCTTTTAGTTATATTGTTCATATTTTGGTGGTGGTGAGATGCGGTGAGCAACTATGATTACATTGCTTGTAAGTTATCCTCACCTACATTTCTTAGTCATCTTAGTCATATTTCTAATTTATTATTCCTTTTTCATTTTTATCTCTTTCATTTATTATATAAGTATATTTCAACTGGTTTCTGTAAATTTATTTATTTATTTATTTATTAAAATTTATTTGATTTAGTTGAATATCAACTTTACAAATATATAAAATATTCATCATTATTACAATATAATCAATTAATTTACATCATTCAAGTTACACAATAAAAAGAAAAAGTAAAAGCACATAATGGATACAATTTAGGAGATAATACAATTATCTTCCAAAGACGTCAGATGTTATCAGCACAGTTACATTTTTCCTTATCACATGACCATTATGTTATTTCTTTTGATCAAATGGAAATGCAGCATCAAGTATGTTAATGGTTGCAATTCTAACCGAAATCTTTTTAGTGCTGAAAATTTCGGCCCAGATTTCATTTGCAGATCTTGTATTAAACTTATGTTGCATGCATTTGGCCAATTTAATTTGGTTTTCCACAAAAGCCTCACATTCTGTGACAATATGATAAAGAGTTTCTATATGAGATAAATTCTTACAGAATCGACAATAGATTAGATCTTTTTCCACTAACCCTCTTCTAAATAAAATCTCATTTACCGGCCATAGGTTCAATCGAAATCTTAGAATTTTCTGTCTGAGGACAGCAGACGGGCATTTCACAAGATAATCAGCCATCAAGCGAAATCTCTTATGACCAAAGACAGTCCTATCAAAATCTTTCAGCTTCATGCATTGATCTTGAGTGAGTATCCAATCGAACTGATATAATTTGCTCTTAGCTCTAGACGGATTTGTGAGCAATAATTCAATTGAGATTTCTGCATTGGCAAGTGCATTTAATACATAATTTCGCCATTTGGACGGAAATAGCTGATTTGAGGTCAATAAATGGTTCGCTAGGATGGCTAGACTATTTCTGTTAGATATACCCAGCATACATTTTCTCAACAGTGTGCACATTTTCCAAGTAATTTGCGAATGCATAGACAAAAGCCCTAATTCAAATCTTAATAGCATAGTAGGAGTACTTTTTGGAAGATTAAGCACAGATTTCCAAAATTTAGCCTCTATTCGGTTCCAAAATAGTGGGGTATTGGGCAACATGGATTCGATAAGTAATCACAGGTATGACCTTTTGTTGGTAGTAGGACATAATTGGATTACATGTAAACTTACAATACTTCGCCAAAATTATTTTTGCTTGTGATGTTAACATAGTAAGTTTTGAAGATATTATTATTTCTATCGATTTATCCGATTTTAAGTTGTTAAACATCATCCCCAAATCGATTTCAACTGGTTTCTGTAAGTAACTAAGAGAAAAAGTATATGTTTTTAACCTATAACTTTAACTTTAACTTTAATATTTTTCCGCAGGTTTCTGTAAGTAACAAAGAGAAAGGATATACATTTTTAACCCAAACGTTTTTATTTTCCCAAACCTTATTTGGGAAAACCTTTTTTGAAATAGTGGAAATCATTACAAAATTGGAGTCACCATTAATCTCTCCATTGTATCCCAAGCTATATACTTTCTAGCTTAGGGTGTATATGGGTTTGCGTGTGTGTATGTGCACTGAAATGTCACAAGTGTGCATGGAATGCAAGTGTATCATTTACCTGGCACCATAAGCAAAAACATCCTCCTATACCAGAATTTCTCAACATTTCAAAACATTTTAATAAATGAAATCTCATTGCAACCACATTTAATTGTAAATCATCTGAAATTGAATGCCGTTTTGATTGGATTGATGATCATAATATACATATGATGCAAAAAACATTCTGACGCAATACATTGCAATTAACCGCATATAATAATACTACATTTAAATCCCATAAAGTTGCCAAAAGCCCTAAAATAAATATCGCTTACAGCCCACAGCACCCCACACAGACATTTAAACAACCTCTTACATTCACCACATACAATAAATACATACAAACATATGATGTCACTGCGTCCAAAACGCTGTAATTAGTGCAAAACACGCAAATAGTACAGATAGTGCAGATAGGCCAAAAATCGGCTGCACTTAAATTCAGCCTCCCAACATTCTAAATATAGTGTGCCAAATTATTTTCCATGCCGCTACGTGACTACAGCCAAAACCATGCTCTGCATATATTTTTCATATCTCGATCTGCCAGCTTGCTCGAGTTTTGGCTGATAGGTTTAATAAATAGCACCAACCCAGCCTTCCTCAAGGCAAAAAGATTGTCTTCTTGGGCCGTCGTGGTGAACACATTTTATTTACAATTTGGACTTATTTGTATGTTGAAATCTTGCACCACGGCTGCACAGTGGTACCAAGAGGTCATCCGGTGCGAGAGAACACACTGTGAAATAATGCATACTTTCAAAACACTCTCAGGATACAACTCTCTCAACACAAGGTCAAAAAGACTCGATTGCTGCGTAAGTTACTGTCCACTTGCTGCCTCAAGGATGAGTGATGGCACTCAGTTCACACTCAATTCTCCTCTCAGGGTAATATTCATATGGATGTGAGTTCCAGCCTTGCCTTCTCTGTATTTCATAAATGGTTTCTACTTCTGCTGCTCCTACGTCTTCTGCTTCCAATTCTTCTGCTTCTAACTCTTCAATACCACTTTGGGGCCCCTGCACATCCCCGACAACCAGTGTACCTGCTTGCTTGGGCCACAGTAGTTTTGGTTCTTCCAAGGCCCCTGCCGTCTGCTGTGGGGCTCCCCAATCCTCATGGTCATTTGGTGGCTTGTAGCGGCTCCACACTGTTTACCACCTTCTTGAGGTTGCAGGACTTCCTTCCCGCGTTCCCCCTTTCAGGAACATCAGGAGCATCTTCTGCACTGGATAAGTGGCCCTTCCACTCTGGGTCCCTCTGGTGCCTTCTTACTCCTGCTTCGGCGTCCCGGTCAGCCAGCTTCCTTCTGTTCATCTGCCAGTTGCACTTGAAGTTCCTCCAGGGAGGGCTTGACAAATTCTTGAGTCTGTCTTCCTTTTCTGCTGGCTCTGGCCAATAGGACTTTTGAAGACACTAGACTGCTGAACGTGGTTCTTACTGTTAATCCTAAATAAATGTATTGAGTTACATGACAATGCATCCCTCATTCATCTGGAGGTACCATCTATATTACAGTATGATTGGACACAACGTGGTAAGGTGAAAGGGACAAATGCTGGGAACGTGTCCCCTTGTTCAGAGATTGTACCAGATGGCTTCAGCCCAACCTAGGAAGGCCTTTGTTTTCCCAGGTTACTTTTTCATACTTCACCAACATGGCATGTGAGGGTGATGACTTTAAACGATTGGAATGAACACAAGACATATCCAAGGAGAATGTTCAGATGAGTGTGATCTGGGAAAATTAATACAATTGAAAGCAGAGTCCTATTTTATTATAGAGGCAAAGGGTGGGAGGACTAAAACAGCTTGGGAGTTCTAGGACATGAAGGATCCACATCTTGGGAACTCCTAGTATGCTTTGTTCTGTCATGCAGCATCTCCATTGAAAAAATGGCACTCTGCGAATTTCTGCAAAAGAGGGAAGGCACTCCACAAGGGAGATGTGCCAATTGGATGCCAGTAGGTGGCTTGGGGTCCGCCAAGGCTTTGGAAAAAAATCTATAAATGGAAGGCGTGGAAGAGTCCAATTCTGTTGGTTACCTTTTGGAACTATTGATAATTTAAATTCCATTCCAGAGGGATGAAGGCAGGTGAGCAGAGGTGGAAGAGACACACCCCCCTTAATAGCACCAGGGAAGAGAAGCGACACAGCTGAAAGATCTTGGAGTTTTCCTGAGCTGAGGGCCAGATATCAGGATACCTAGGTACCCATGGGAGACAGCATGCCTAGTTAACCTATGTTAACTTCAGACTTAGGGTGAATTAGCCGAAGAGAGTTCCAGCTCTTTTTAATTCGTGGCAGGAGATCCTGAACACCCCTAGCTCCAGAGGTATTACTTCTGGCTACTGCTATTGCTTATCAGACTCAACAAAATAATCTTGAACCCGTTTAAAGTGATTGAACACCTTCAAATAGTTATTAAACAGCACGTAGACTTTGAGCAACCGAAAGCCACCTGTGCCTCTAAACATGGATTCAAAATTTGAGAAACACAATTGTGCCATCTAACCTTCAAATTAGTCCTGAACGAGCCCCATCCAGCTGCCGTGGTTCCTATTTACACTCTATCATGGGCACTTTCTTCTTGTGTCATATTTTGCAGATAATCCATTCAATGCATGTCATTGGTTTCTTTTCTTTTGGCCTTTTAGTCAGGATTAAGATATGGCACATGGATAGGAGCATTAAATAATTACACTGTTGAACAACAGAAACGTGAGCAGCTATAGACAGATGGACAAACTGGAGGTCATTTAAATAAACATTGAAAGAGTTTCTACTGAACTATGATTCATCTAGACCAGCTTGTCATCAGAAAGGTTGTTGTGCATTCTAATGTTCTGATGGTGTTTACAAAAAAACAAAGTTAAATATTTGTAGAACGGGGTTGATCATCGATTATCGAAGCTCTGATTTTCTCTGCAAGCCTCGTTTGAAGGAGTATTTTATAGAAGGTAAGTCTGTGGATATCTCAGACAGGGCATAATATATATTCAGTGAAAAAACTTTGTTAAAGGGACGTTATGGTTAAGTTGCGCTACTAAAAACCTATGAAATTCAGTGAAAAAACTTTGTTAAAGGGACGTTATGGTTCCAAAAAACCCTTGAAATTCGCCAGTTATGGTAAGCTAAGCAACCATAACTCGCGCCACCACCGTGCACTGCTAAGCCTAACACCCAGGACATCAAAGATGACATCACAAATGTCATTGATGACATCACTGATGACATCGCATGTGCATTTACCTTTCATGAAAAGTCTGTACAAGGGATTCTTAGTGTAATGTTAATAAAAACAGTGTCAAGGATTATTGGAATAAATATCAAGTGCTAATCAGTGCATTAAGCTATGCATTGATATAAATAGCATTCTATTATTAATTTCAATCCAGTATACTAAGATACTCATGTAGAAACATAGGCATTGTGTGCAGCATACATGATGGAGATGCAATATTCATAAACTTGCTATGTGGAATAGTGAAATGATAACTGTTTTCATATTAGAGTTTTGCGTACAGTGAAACTTGTGATAAGTAGGTAATAAAACACAGTTACTACATAATTGCATTATTATAGACAAATCACAAAGAGACAACACCGCATACAAATATGAATATATACAAGGGTATTGAAGTAAGAAAAAAAAAACAGCAATAGTAGCAGAAAGTGTTCATAACCTAACTGATTACCTTTATGCAGAGAAATGATTGCTCTGTTTCAAAGCTGTTACTTACCCTATCTATATATATCACATGATGTGTTTGGACCCTAAGGAAAATAGTGTGAGAACAACATATAAAAATATGAGCATATACAGGGAAAGTACAGTAATAAAAAAACATCAAAACTATCAGAAAGTGCTGAGAAATCTACTGATAATTTTAATGCACAAAAAGGATTGCTGTCTTTCAAGGTTGTGTCTTCCCCTATGTATATGTTTTCATATGATATGACTGGACCATAAGGGAATTATTGTAAGAACATACTTGAAGGATAAGGCTACGAATATAGTACATTTTCAATCTTTAGTTCCTGACTGTTACTGAAGAAAATCATGTGGTCTAGATATGTCAGGAAAGGAAAAAAGGGAGAGTCAGACATGTGATGTCATCAGTGATGTCATCAATGACATTTGTGATGTCATCTTTGATGTCCTGGGTGTTAGGCTTAGCAGTGCACGGTGGTGGCGCAAGTTATGGTTGCTTAGCTTACCATAACTGGTGAATTTCAAACTGTTATGGATAACACGCTTGACAGCATAAAAGAAAAAATTGATTTATTGTTGACCAATTTTAATAATTTGATAACTTTTGTTGAAGATCATTTTAAAACAAAAACCTCATACTATTGCCCCACATGTACTTGTCCCCCTCACCATATCCCAGTCAATTATCCCCAAACCCTTTCCATAACCCAAAACGTTTTGATGAGACTTCCATCCCTTCTTCACCTGATACCAATCATGTTAAAACCCCTAATTCTCCTGTTTTTGTTTCCGTTTCTGCCTCACCTTCTCTGTCATAAATTATTAATATATGTTAAATAAAGTAACATTTTTATATTGTGTTGTACTTAGTTTCTTTTTTTTGTTTTAAAAAACAATGTAGGTGTCCGCGGACAGCGCGGGTGTTCTAAAATGTTTGTAAATAAATGAAAATGGAGGTGTCCTGAAGAACACTATACCTGCCCGTGGTGTTCGCTAGCAAGTTGAAACTGTTCTAAGAACACAATTGGTGTCCTGAAATGTTCGTAATTAAACAAAATGGAGGTTCCCTAAAGAACACTATACCTGTCTGTACTGTTCGCTAGCAAGTTGAAACTGTTCTAAGAACACAATTTCTGTCCTGAAATGTTCGTAAATAAACGAAAATGGAGGTGTCCTGAAGAACACTATACCTGTCCGTACTGGTCGCTAGCAAGTTGAAACTGTTCTAAGAACACACACGGTGTCCTGAAATGTTCGTAAAGAAACGAAAATGGAGGTGTCCTGAAGAACACTATACCTGTCCGTATTGTTCGCTGTCAAGTTGAAACTGTTCTAAGAACACAATTGGTGTCCTGAAATGTTCGTAATTAAATGAAAATGGAGGTGTCCTAAAGAACACTATACCTGTCAGTACTGTTCGCTAGCAAGTTGAAACTGTTCTAAGAACGCAAGCGGTGTCCTGAAATGTTCGTTACCCGAACAGTGTCCGTAGAACATCAACGCGCATGCGCAAAGCAATGTCCGTGCATTTGGTGTCCTGCGGACAGGCGCTTCCTTCGCGGACATATTCGCGAAGGGATCATGTTCTGAATGCGGATACTGTTCGTGTCCCCGAACAATTTAAAAGTACATTTTCAAGTAATCCACAATATTTTTCAATAAAAACTCATCATGGCACAAGTCCTACATAGTAATCCTGAGTTTCTACATACCTTTTGAAAGTTTTTGAACCCTTTTTTGTGTTCGATCTGTCAGCGGACATCGCGCTTGTCTGCGGACCGCGTACAAGCACCCCTATAAAAGACCACGCCCTAGAGCTTATTCTCATTGTGTTTCTGACTATTCTTCAGAGCACTGCGATTTTTCCTGCCACTTGCAGATATCCATCATCACATCATCAACCTGATGGCAAATATGGCTCCACTGCTGCCAGCCGGTGCTGTATCTGCGTCAGTACCACCCCCACCCCCTCCACCACCACCACCTTCCCAAGGGCCTGAAGAGGGGAACAGAAGTGAGGATGCAGAGGAGGAAGAAGAGGATGAGGAGAATGAGGTAGAGGAAATCCCTACTACATGCACTAGGCGTGAGTCTTGGGTGTGGCGGTTGTTTACCATTCATGGGAATGGTCCTAAGGCTTGTGCGAACCGTGTCACCTGCAATGAGTGCAAAATGATACTCAGTCACGGGAGGCACGGTTCGTACAGCTTTGGGACCACGACCATGAAGCAACACCTGAGGTCATTTCACTCTGGGGCTATTCGCAAGGTTGTACGTATCAAGAACGTAGTAGGTTGATTTCCTCTACTTCTTCCGTGTCTTCCTCAAGCAGCCTCACAGGCCATACAGAATTCTGATGACCCTTACCTTTCGAGGGTCGTAGTTGTATGTATGTACTGTGACACAGTACTCTGCAAGGGGGAGCGACTTCGGAGTGCTTTTGAGACTATCGTCTCAGAGCACGAGAAGACCTGCTCACTACCCAAATAAACCCCACTTTACATCTTCCTCTTTCAGCTCGCCCTTTCTTATCCCTGTGGTTGATGCCCCCCCCTTTACCCTCCTTTCCCCTCCTCTCCTAGTGTGTCGTGTATAAAAAACCAAAGAAAATACAAAATAACAAAAATAAAAATAAAAATAAGGCTCTTTTCAGAGCCGCCTTTCACAGTTAAAAAATAGAAGTGAAGATAAATGAAGCAGGGCCCTTTGTATTTTTTAGAAGTCCGCGGACAGTTCGCGAACATCTAAAAAATTGGGGTGCTACCCTATTATAATCATTGCAATTTTCTCTGGGAGGAAGTGGTGGCTCTGAAAAGAGCCTTTGAGGGGTGTTTGTATGTCAAAAATTATAAATACTTAACACCTACTTCAAAATGGATGCTGTAATTCTAAAAAAGGTCGCAATGCATTTTGAACATTTCTCAGAAAAATCTGATTGCCAGCATAAGTAAGATGGACTCCATCTCTGCGAAAAATGTATGTACTATGAAACATAATATTTTCATTATGAAAAGAAGACATGCCAAAATCTCTTAGAAAGGCATAAACAGCCATATTAACATTGCACCTTGCTTTTTCCATTTGCAGACCAAATGAAGAAGAACGAAGCCACATTTGTCTCTGCGCAATCCGTGAAAATATCACTTGAGAATTGGGAAACATGTCCATGACCTTCCCAAGTCCTTCTTTCATAGCAAATTGCAAACAAATTCCAGTGACATGTCCTAAACTGTTCCCTCCACAATGAATTACAATTATGTCTGGATGTTGCTCTGTCGCCAAAGTAGTACAGAGAGGTAGCAAGTCCAACCACTTCATTCCACGTACTCCATGCCAGTGTACTTCCACATGTGGAAATCCAAGATCTACAGCTACTCCACAGCTTTCTGCATGCACCTTCAACCAATGTATCCACGAATCTCCCAAAATCCAAACAATATGTTTTCTGAAACACACAGCCATAGTTCTCTCAGCAAAAAGAGTATCTGAGAAACTCTCTCCCGGCACAACACACCCACTAAACTTTCATGACCAATCCCTTTCAGTGCTCAGTCTCATTTGCATGACTTCCGAACCAAAAAATCCCTGGATGTAACTCCCGATGTCTGAGAACTACCGCCATGTCCGCAGACATATCGTAACATGAACAGCCCTTCTACCATTTCCACTTCACTCTCTGTGCCATTCCCTCATTGGATGTAGCTAAGAAATCACATGACCATGCACCAATCACATTCAAGACCTCTACATCTAACTGCATCATCATAGATCAGCAATGCAAATGTACTGTGAATCTCTCTGAGTACAAGTGTCATATCATTGGCAAGCACCATCTACAAGAAATACTGTACAAGTCTCCAAGATTTCTACTTGCAGCTCCATGCATATCCATATGCATGAACACAAACTACAGGTATGCATATTTTCTGTACAGTACATGAACACATTTTCAAACTGACTTTCAGCTTGTGTAATCTGTAAAATGAATCTACTGTCTTTTTTCCAATTTCCTAAAATCAGCTATTTACTTTCTTTATACACACACACTCAAATCATGTTAAACTAACATTTTTGAAATGAAACATATAGACTACATATATTCAAACAAAATTGCATGCATGCACACTCTATGTTCAAATCTCAAAAAATAATACTTATACAATTACATATTTTTTTTTATTTAATTACTTTAATTTAAGCATGACATTGAGGCACTATTACCTATAACAGCTTAGTTACAGAAATAGTGGTATTCAGTGGTACATTATGAATTTCACAAGACATAGTAAAGATATTTTGTTTGCTACAGTTAGTCATTGCAATACAATTTGTTCATTAAGAAAATATGATATGTATTGAACTGGTGCGACGTATCTTATGTAAATAAGATACTTTCACTGGTTTTGAGGAAGGCGCTGAGGATTTCAATTAAAAAAATCAATGTCTAAATTAAAAACAGTGCTATATACAAACAAAATTACTAATTTGTTTCTTTTACAATTGCAGTGAAGACCATTCTCCTGAGAAGAAGCAGCCGAATTTGAAGAACAAAGAGAACTAAGAAGTAACCTGTTCATTTTAGAAAAAAAGTAAGTAGAATATCACCATAATATTTGTATTATTACTCAAACACACTGTAAAGTTAATACATGCTATTTCTGTGCCTAAAAATAGAGATTGCCCACCATTCTGTCCAAAAATCCCCATGTCTTAAACAGCGATTGACAGCCAGAATGCCCCACAAATTCCTATTTTTGGACACACAAATTACCCAACTCAACCGCTACAATTTTGATTTTATAGAACAAACAACTGTTTTAATTGTATACATTAGATTTACTATTTGTACTTCTTCACACCACTAGCTTACTTTTTTCTGTCATCTGAACCCCAGTTTAGTAGCACATCATTTCAAGAATACCCATCCCTACTAGTTGTAGGTCCCAATGCACAATCACACACCATTACATACATCTTTATCATCTTACTCAAACATTCATGCACACAGCACACATACATTGCAGAACACCCCAACCCATAACATCTTTATTTTTTTCAACAGACCCTAAAGAATGCCTACCAAAAGTCAAGTCCGTAGAAAGCAACGCAGAAGTAGAGCAAATTAAAATAAAAGTGTCCAACATAAGCATCCATCTCTAGCAGAATTTGTAAAAAAAAGTTGAAACCAAACAGCTAATACAGTCATTTAGTGAAACACAAGAAGTAAGAAGTTTCAAGTACAAAAACTTTGCCTCCTCTATCAAAATGTAAAACAAACCAAAAAACAATTAACAGAAAATCAGCTATCACTACAGATAAAACTGCTTCTTTAAATTTTGATATAATGCAAAGTAAGCATACCAAGAAAAGCCAAAATGTACCGTGACAAAGTCCTTCAAAATCTTATAAAAACAGAAGAGAAATCAGGTTCAATGCTTAAAAACTATCGTAGGAAATTAATCTTAGAAGCGTTGATAGACAGTGCAATTCTTCTCAAAAGAAAGTTATTTATTTTAGTGTTAAACAAAATGAAACCACTAACAAAACTAATAACTAAATTACAAAAGAGACTTCTCAATAAACGAAATGTCAACAGAAAGAACTTCTTAAGTATATGCAGGGGTGAATGGAATCACACTACGAGCACAGAACCATACTTTAATGAAGAAGTGTACAAACAAAAGCAAACAAATACAATTGCCATACATAGCAGTGGTCAAGGTTATGAAAAAGTGAATAATACCATAATGGAACAAGAAGTACTCCTTACAAAAATATGCCCTGAAAACTTAGAATTACCCCTCCATTCAACTGAATCAGAACATCTAGTGTACAAATGGTCACGCACGTCAATGTGTAACATTCCCAAACAATTTTTCAAGTCTTTACGCCAATTCCTCATTCAATATGTAAAAAGCAAAGACAAAATCAAAATTAAACTACTGCAAAATATGGATACCTGTCCAGTGCGCAAGTACACAGGACTACAAGGACATTCATTGGCCTGCATTACAGGACCTACTTGTAAAACCACCTTCCATGATATCAAAAAGGATATCAACACATCATACAACTATAAGAAATCTAGTATATAAACTGTACTATGCTAAAAGTCCTGCTTTAGCACTAGCAAATTTAAATAACATTCTTCTACATGGTACAGCAAAAGACCTACTTGAAGAAATTGACTATATCCAGAAAAAATATTTTGGAAGTGAAAGCCACTTACAGAATGAAATAGTTTTAAACCAAATTAGCAACAATTCTACACATGGCAACCTTTTACTAAACACATCCAAAAAAGAAATGATAAAATTTAAAAATACATCAGCTGAAGTACCAAACCATGTGTGTGTATGTTGCCACAGAACTTTTTATAAAAGTAACAAAATACTGTAGACCTAACATACAAAATAGAAGACAATGAAGATTCTAAATGGTTTAAATTAGCTCTCTACCTTGTAGCAGAAAACAAATATGAAATAACTGACCCCTTAATACTTTGCAGTTACTGCACTACAAACAACCTCCTTCACGTGCTATCACAAATAATTTGGAATTATACCCACTGCAAAAACCCCTACAACAACTTAATGTATATGAGAGCATCATAATTCAAACAGTGCACCCATTTCAAGCAATAATACGCCTTCAACCAAAAACAGCAAAATTACCTCCCTCTGAATTGGTAAAAGGCATTCGTGGAAAAGTACTTTATTTACCATTAGATCTAAAAGAAAATGGGCATACTCTAGGCGTGCAACGTTCAATGCAGCAATTATTAATTATCTTAGTAAATGGAGTACCTACAAAAGACAAAAAAATATGGCAACAGCTGGTAGATTTACATAAAGTTAGACAAGCCTTGCAATATCTTAAAGAGAATAATGAATATTACAAAGAAATGAATATTGAAGAAAACTTGAAGGATATAAATGAAATAATTCAAGAAACACAAGAAACTGGTCAATTTGAGCTCCTAGATCCTGCTACAATATCAAATACTTTAGACTATTATACAATTCATCCTTTGCACTATAATGACACCATAGAAGATGCACTGGAAACATACCAAATGCGTCAAACAAAAGGATCACCAATCAGCATATGGTAAAAAAGTATAGAAGCACGTGCTTTTCCTCTACTCTTTCCTACTGGCAAAGGAGGAAGGTACGATGATAGACCTATTCAAATATCAGCATCAGAATACCGCCCATACGGATGTATTCTGAAGATCCCAGATTTAGACAAAATGTGGAACACATATTCCACCTACTCTTTGAAAGTGAACTAGCAACTTTATGTTACGGAGTTGCACACATATTAAAATCAGGATCACATTTTCAAAATATGACAGCTACACAATTATTACAAAAAGTGCAACAAAAGGATGAGGTTTTACAATCAAATATTACAAATCTATTAGCAAATATGCGTGGTACTAAAGAGTACTGGTTTCGACGTCATGGAGATGTCTGTTGTATGATCAGAAACCTTGGCCCACCCACTTGGTTTGTTACATTAAGCTGTGCAGAATATGCATGGGAAGATTTACATGATTTCCTATGCATATCAAACAAAAACAAAACAAACATAGATATACTAACACCTGGAGAACTTTGTTCTTTGGATCCTGTTAATGTTTCAAGATATTTTCGCCATCGCTTTATTGCTATGCTACATTTTATTTGTAATAAAACTGTTCCTCCCCTTCGAGAAGTGCAACACTTCTTTTGGAGAAAAGAATACCAAGCCAGAGGAGCACCACATATCCACATGCTTTTATGGATTAAAGATGCTCCTAAATTTGGTCAAGACAGTGATGCCACAGTTTTACAGTTTATTGAAAAATGTCACTTGTGAAATTCCATCAGAAGCCACAAATAGTGATCTTCATGTACAAATTTTACAATTTCAAAGACACAAATGTGGAAAATATTGTTGTCGCAAATACAAAAAAACAAAGGGAAATACTACACCAAATGCCGATTTGGTTTCCCTAGACCAGTTACAAATGCAGGTCAAGTGAACAACCTCATGTCTTCAGTTAGACATAGTGTTAAAGGTAAGTCACCTAAAAATACATATTACATAAAAAGAAAAGAAGAAGAAAAATATATCAATGATTATAATGCAATCATTGCCCACTTATGGAATGCAAACATAGATGTGCAGTACATTGCAGACAATTCTACTGCAGTTGCACGATATGTCACAGCATACTTAACCAAAGCAGAACAGACAGAGCTCCAAGACCTCTGGAATGACCTGTCATCAGATAAAACAGTATCTCAGAAACTATACAGCTTGGGCATAAAAATGCTCTCCCATAGAGAATGTGGATCATATGAAGCGGCTGATCATTTAACTGGTACTGCATTGTATGGTAAATCTGAAAGTATGGCTAAGTCTTGGTACAACTAAATCTAGAAAAAGAGTTCTAAAAGATATATAGAAACAATAGCCAAACGTGATCCCAACAGCCAAGACATTTTAAAAAACAATGCAATGGACACATACTACCCAAACATAAGTAATACTTTGGAAACCATGTGTCTATACCACATAGCCAAAAACTGCACATACAAAAATAATATAAAACCTGATGAAAAAAAAGGTAAATACAGAGTGACAAACTGTGAAGGCAGCTTAGTTAAACTCACTAAACCAAATTTAATTAATCATATCAAATTGTCATTAAAGACTCCTCAACATAAAGAAGTATATTACATGTCCCTGCTACAACTCTTTAAACCATGGAGAAAAGAAGAAGAAAATACTAGATAACTATGACTCATATGAAGATGCTTTCAAAGCAAATGAAAGCACTATAACTGATGTAAACTTTACACAATACAAAACGATGTTGCACAATGAACAGCAACACGAAGAAGAACTCCAGGCCCAACTAGATAAGGACACTCCTGACAGTAGTCAACCTTCTGTAACAGGAAGCCAAGAACCACTGGGAGAACCACTAATAATAAATGAGGCAGAATTAGCTATGATAGAAGTAGAAACACCATGTGTCAGTATGAAGATAAAGAAGACTTAACTATACTACAATCAGAACTAAACAATGAACAACGTAGCATTTTTCAAGAAGTAACAAAACAAATTGCACATGGTGTGCAACATGAAAATAAAGAATGTTCCTGCTATAATTATAAACTTATACTACTGTACGTCCGTGGGAAAGCTGGTTATGGCAAAACATTCCTAATCAAAATCATCAGTAAGTTCCTTCAACAATTGACAAACAACAAACTGTCAGCTGTTGTCACTGCCCCCACAGGTTTAGCTGCCTACAACATAGGTGGTGTCACTTTACACCGATTACTACTATTGCCAGTAGAACACCAGAACAAATTAGACTATTACAAACTTTCTTCAGAAGCTGCAATGGAACTACGCAGAGTGTTGAATCAAATGAAAATGCTACTAATAGATGAAGTGAGCATGGTCTTCAACCTAATGTTGGCTTTGATTCACCTCAGATTACAAGATGTACTCAAAACAAATTATGAAGAGCTCTTTGCAGGAAAACACATTATTGTTTTCGGAGATCTTCTTCAATTGACACCAGTAAAAGGGGAGCCTATTTTTAAAACATTAGGACACAAACTCTGCCATAAAACTGTTGGCAGCATTGGAAATGTCAACCTTTGGCAACATTTCCAATACAGAGAATTAACAGAAAACATGCAGCAATCTGCAGATCTCACTTATGCCAACATCTTGAAAAGTATCAGATTTGGTATACTTTCTAAAGAAGCAGAAGCAATATTGAAAACCCAGCAAATTAATGTACTTTATGGAGATAATGCATGTGCTACAGATGTTATGGAACAATTAGCCCACAAAAATGTCAATTGTATGGCCTTAATGCCAACTCTTGCAAGCTGTTTCAAATTCAATGAAATAATGTTAAGTAACGAAATGCAACCAATAATGGAAATTAGCGCCACAGACAAACTAGATGTACATGGTATGACACTACCCATGTGTGACTAAGCCACAACAAGACTAAATAGTTTAGAAAAATCAATCTCAAACACAGCAGGCTTAGAAAAGATATTAAAATTATCCTTAAATTGCAGAGTAATACTTAAACGTAACCTTGACGTGGACCAAGGACTAGTTTATGGAGCACTGGGTACAGTTGTTGGCTTTCAAACATACCCACGTGACAACAAAATTCAGTTTGTCAATATACTCTTTGACAAACTTTCAGAAGTAAAAAGTATAGGACGCTCAGTAGCTTGATTCCTTCTCTTCAAAGACATGTGTGTACGCAGAGAACAATTTTCTCTAACTCTTGCATACGCAGTCACGATTCATAGATCACAAGGTCTTACCCTACGTAGCACTATCACGCTTACGTACACTTGACGGTCTATTTCTAATCAACTTTGATGCAAGTAAAATAAACGCTGATACTCATTGCATTTTAGAATACAATAGACTTTGCTCACTATACACCCCGCATCTAAACACATATTCTGTTCCACAAAAAGTAAAACGTTATAAAAGAAAAATAAATCAAACAGAAATGCAACAGGATGTCACTGCAAATACTCCAAAGTGAGTAAAAGAAAGTAATACTTCATCAAGTACCACAAGCAAAAAAGAATCAATTAGGGAAAGTAAACCAGGTACTTCTTCAAAGACGGAAGACAAACTCCAAACAAAGCAGTCAGATACAGAACTACCTGGTCCATTTAAACTCTCAAATATAGTTGGTGTAAGTTGCTACGCAAATGTAGCAATGCATATTCTATTTCAATTACCACCAATTGTTGACATTTACTTACACAGTACAGACCCATTGTGTATGCAAATGTTAGTACTTCACAGAAATGCAGCAAACAATCCTGACAACGTGTATAATGTTTATGGAATAAGACAACAATTGGACTACTGTGCTGGAATGGTGAAATTCACTATAAACTTACAGGAAGATCCACAAGAATTTCTAATGTACTTCCTACAAGTACTGGAAAACAAAAGCATACCTATAAATGAAATCTTCCAGATGTCATACACGTGGAAACATACGTGCACTCTCTGCAACAATGTGACACAAGAAGAAATCCCCAATGAACGCTTCATATATATATATCAATACCAAATTGTGAATCCATTCCATTTCAGCAACTTGTACAAAATGCAAACCATAGTAGATTATGTTCTACCTGCAATTCAGATAATCGCTCCACGCTAGTAATACAAACACATAGTAAATATGTAATACTAATGCTTCTACGTTAAAATGCAGATGGTACCAAAAGCAACTACAAGCTGACTGGATTCACACATGGTAAAATATCACTTGGTAAGAAAACCTTCACAACAATAGGTATAATCTACCACGCAGGAGCCACAACCAATTCAGGGCACTACACTGCATATATAAAAAAGAAATGTGGATGGTTTGAATGTAATGATAGTACCATTGCTCTAAAGCAGAAATTACCAGCAAATCTTACAAACACTTATTTAATGTTCTTAAAACCAAAATTTGATAACTAGACTGTACTTAAACCTTAAGTAAATTTATAGTAAAAAAATATAAACTGTTAGAATATTCCAAAAGCTATCTAACTGCCCAAAGATTGTACAACAACTAATCAGATAAATGAATACCACTAAATTAGAGCAAAAAATAGACAGTTATAATAAGCCAATTGGTATCCAACTGTCCCAAAATTTAACAATATCAAAACAGATAAATCAATACCACTAAAATATATTAAAAAATAGACAGAATACGCCAATTGATATCTAACTGTCCAAAAATTTAACAATATCCAAACAGATAAATCAATACCACTAAAATATATCAATAAATAGACAGTTAGAATACGCCTGCTGGTATCTAACTGCTCCAAAATTTCATAATATCCAAACAAATAAATAATATGTTACTGCTTCAAAAAAATGCTACAACCCGATGTATAAAGCATTAGCCAGAAGCAACAAGTGAACACTGAAAACAAACAAACAAATAAACTGTAGCATAACAACAGAAAAAGGTTTTTTTTTTAATCCAACATGGATTTTTTTTCTCCCACAGACCCAATGATTTTAGCAACGAACGCAGAAACTGAGCAAATTGCCCAGTACTCTGGTTTGTAATCTACTAAATATGAGGGTCCAAAAAAAAAAAAAATGTTGATTATACAATGTAATAAGTCATTACAAAATACTAATACTAACATACTATTTTCTTTTATCACAGAAATTAACAAGAAATACATGTACTCCAGTTACTAAACCAAACAGTAAGTATATTATACACTTTATGCCATGGCCACAACCATCGCAGCATATCACACCCATAATACCTTATAACTTTGTTTCTTATAAATTTGTTTTTGACCCAAAGTTATAAGCAACTATAAGGGGTCGATTCATGGAGCAAACGTGCGCCGAAAATCCCAGCGCAAGCAGGCCCAAGGTAGCGCAAGCACGAGAAACGCAGCGCACGCGCACGTGTGTGATGCAAGGAAGACGCTGCGCGTGTTTCCCGCTGTCTGTGCCCCCAATCCAGCCATGGCGCATGCAGGCATACACGGCGTGCGCTACGCGCACAGCAAAAGCGCACATAGCGCGGCGCACACAACCAAAGTGGGCAGAACAGTGGGCGTAACACGCGGAATGGGGAATAACGCGTGAAAAAGAAGGCGTAACTGGGGAAGTACTGCAGGGAACTACACGGAACGCCCACACGCACGCGAACAACCTGTATTCATGGATTCGAATACGGGAAACCCGCGCACGGCAAAAGACGCACACAGGCGTCAACACGTCCGCCACACGAAGGCAGGCGGAAGCGTCCCCGCGCACAGTATAAAAGTGCGCGCAAACAACAAACACGTATATACAGCTACGATGAATGCCCCATTTGTTGCAGCATTGATCGTGGGACACCGCAGGAGGAGGAGAATAGCCAGGGCACGCATTTTTGCACCACGGACAAGCCTTTTTGGGATGCCTGACGACCAGGTCTATGGCAGGTATAGGTTTCCACCCCACATCATCCTAGACCTGGTCAGGGAGTGGGAAGATGACCTTACATCCCCCACCCTTTGCTCCCAATCATTGAGCCCCTTGGAGAAGCTGCTCAATGTCGTGCATTTTTAGGCCACTGGGTCATTTCAGCGGACTACTGCCATAGTGGGGTGGGTCTCACAGGCCACGCAGTCACGCTGCCTACACCAGGTACTGGCAATCATGACAGCGCGCCCCTCAGTCCGCAGGCACATATACATGCCCAGAACACCCGCAGAAAGGCAGGCCGTTGTCCTGGATTTTTTCAGGGTGGCACACTTCCCCAAAGTGCTCGGTGCCATAGATTGCACCCATGTGGCCCTACGTCCACCTAGGGCCCCTGAGCACATCTAGCAAAACCGCAAGCACTGGCATTCCATCAATGTACAGGTGGTTTGCGATGCAAAGGGAATCATCACCTCTGTCTATGCAAACTACCCTGGCTCCACCCATGACAGTTTCATATACAGAATGTTCACCCTGAGCCGGGCCCTGGAAGCTGGGCAGCATGGCGACACATGGCTCCTAGGTGAGTACAAATGCCCTTGCACATCCATGCATGTCACACACACACACACAAATAAACAAACCCCAATAATCACAACCATTTACACCTCCCCAGGGGACAGTGCCTACCCTCTGAGCAACCACATGATGACGCCAATCCGGAACCCCACCATACCACCCCAGGTAAGATACAACGCCGCCCATATTGCAACGAGGGCCATAGTGGAGCGCACATTCGGAGTGCTCAAGTCACGTTTCCGCTCCCTTGACCGCTCTGGCGGGCAGCTACTCTATGCACCACCAGTAGTGTGCAGGATCATTGTGGCAGCATGTGTCCTGCACAATGTTGCAACACGGCAGGGCGTCCCGGTGGACATGGTGGTGCCCCCACATCCCCAACCACAGGCACAGGCGCTGCCCATGGGAGGGGACAGGGCACGTGGCGAGGAAGCCCGGACCCAGCTTGTGGCCACATTTTTCACCTAAACTCCCACCCCTGCGGAGTGCACACAGGCCTGGCACATACCAGGTGACAATCGATGATGACAAAGAGACAGTCAACTGTCACAACCCTACCACCCTGAGATAGTTGCCATGGAATTGCCACATTGTCTGCATCCCTAGCTACTTAAACACAAGCTATCCTGTGTGACCAAAAGGCACACATATGACATGACATGATATGGCCTATACACAAGTATTTCAAGGTGCGATGAGGCAGGGAGGGGGGAACAAGGGAAGACAGACAATGGTACTACTAGCCCAGGTGTCATTTAGATTGTGCAAGTGCAGGGGTAGGGGGAAGGGAAAAGTGCAAGGGGAAGGGGAGGGGGGAGTGCAGTACAGGGTAAATAGACCAAAAACCAAATACATAGGCCAGCTGGTGGCAACTGCAAAGGTAAGTGCAGACAAGTGCTGGGAAGGGGGCGCTGTAGGGATAGAGAGACAGTACCGCAGTGCAGGGGTTGCCAGGGAGGCAGTGCAAGTGGAGAGTGGCTGGGCCAGGGACCAAGGTCGGTGAGAGTGGCCCAGTTGCAGATCCAGTGCAGTTCCAGTGAAGAATTTTGCAAGGGAGAGGCAGAGAGAAAGCAGAAGCAAAGAGGAAGGTCTTCAGGTGCTTCCCGAACCGGAGATGGTTCTCCTTAAGTTCCAGTGAGGCAGGAAGGCTGTTCCAGAGGGAGGGCCCTGCCGCGGAGAGAGATCTACCCCCAGCTAGTTGCTTTGAGAAGCGGATGACCCTGACATGCAAGGTGTGAATCACACACACCTGCAAAACAGGCCATGGCCATCACTGTTATGTCACTCAAACCCTCCCAAACCACAACATGACATGGCAAGCAATACCCATACACCAACACAGTAACAATAAGGTATACATTGCCATGTCCAAAATGTACAGTGGCATCAGACAATGATGCCTGACCTGGAATCAGATGAAATGACTGACCAACAACCTCCCACCAAAATAAGTCATTTCCAAATGCATTACAAGAGTTGTAGACGTAACATAACAATGAATGCCTGTCTACATGCACATTGTGCATTGCAAAATCAACACTGCAGCTTATGTGTGCTGTGTCCTACTCCTGCAACACACTGCTCAGCGCACAGCACAGTGAACAGCCATTGTGTGTGATGCACACCCTGAGCATCACATCTAAGAGACAGACCACATCAAAAAGCAAATTAGGCATGTACAGGATCCATAATTGGTCACAGAACATGTGCTGCATGGACACAGTGGGCACCAGAAGGCAAACAGTGTACACGTGGATATGCAAGGGTGGTAGTACATGTAGTGCATCAGAGTGCAAGTGTGTGGGTCAGCAAGGACATGCACTCAACATATGCAAGTGCAATCAAGTGACTATCAGGGTTCTCTACACATCACATGTGAACATTCACCATGTGTACACCTCAGCATGTCAAACCACAACTATCCCCTCGCACCTGAAAGGTAAACACAACACATGAACAGGCATTGATCAGCAGAACACAACATGCACATAGGATACCACCATTACAATGTCAGGGTTCCCATCGCACTGCAGGGCAAGGCAACTATCAACAACAACCCCCCCTCCCTCACAAATGACCATGACCCACTGAACATCTGTACCTGTGTCATGGAGCCTTCAACCCTCAATTCCACCTGGCCACAGGATCACCTTTACCCTTCGTCACCAGCTCCCACCTTGTGTGTAAAAAGGTGCCTGCACCCTCAGAATCCACACTCATTTCCAAAATCACAAAATCCAAGGCATAAAAACGAACCAGAACACCCTCCAGTAGATGACTTGACGTAGCAGTACCTCACAAAGGCCAAGTACTACCACAATGATGCAACAACCAAGGTAGCACAGTAAAACAATGTCACAACACAACAATGTGTGGTACATAACATAGAATGATGCACCATGAACGGATGTGTACTGTCAAAGGTCCCGTGTACAGGCGTGGGAGTGTCACGAAAACCCCACCCCCACCATGTCCCGGGTGCCTGCAAGATCAAACTCACACATGCCCCTGAGACCCTGGTGGGGAAGGAGGTTCAGGGATATGCAGTCGGGACAGGTGTTGGCACACTGGATAACTGGAATGAGTGGCAGGAGAGGGGAGGAGGAATGACACATGAAAGTAGGGAATGCACGAAAATGTACTACCTGCATGAACACATACACAATCCAAACAAACTTGGACATCATTGTCATTGCCTTCTGTAGTCCAGGCTTAGGAGTGGCACGAAGCAACCACCCCCTCTAGGGTTTTGGCGCCTGCAAGTTTGGGGCTTACACAGGCATCCGCAACCCCAGCGGGGAAAGAGGGATAGGGAACGTTGCTTGAATAGGTTCGGGAAGCAGGAACACCGGGTAGAGGGTACAGAGTTCAAAATTGCATAGGATTCCGGGTGATTAGGGGGAAAAAACATACCAAATTGAATTACACATACACCCATGCATTAGTGCACCCCCCAGCAAGCCTATGCAGAGCAGTTTGAAAGAAAAACAACAAGACACTTAGCTCTGGTTTTGAGTGCTGGCCTCCTGCCTGCGCACTCTCAGGTCCGGTTAAAGGAGCACTGCAATGCTGCAAAGAGAGCCACAGTCAACAACCTGTACGTGTCAATTACACAAAAACACACCACCAAACATGCCCCATAGCAACAAACTACTCTACAAACAGACAATCTGATGCAGATGCTTCGTACCCATATATAACATTACCCCTGTGATGGGTGATACACAGTCAATGCAGTAAGTCAGCCGCCGGTGGGTGCGTGGCAAATGAAACACCAATGTGTCACAATTCACACAACATGCAATGTTCCCTGGGTAAGCAGACATACCCATATATCAAGCCATGACTTCAGAGAAAGTTGTGTACCACCATGACCGAAACAAAGTTGGCAGTGCATTTATCATAATGTACATGGAAATGAAATGCACTGCACCCGAGTATGTCCCTTGCTGTATGTCCCTGTGAGCTGCCCCTTTCCATGTCTCGGAAGGCTACATGGTTGATACAAGTGCCTCAATGGACCTTGGTGTACCGGAGGGTTTGTGCCACTGCCCCTGCAGGTGTCCCAGACAACCTTACAATCAACAGCCATCAGTCCACCAACACATCTGAGCTGCATTGTGTGTTTCAACACCAATATTCGTCCAAGCTCACCCCCAGTGCTGTGACTAAGCCTGCATGTGCAACTCGCCTGGTGCAAGCTTTGCTGTGTTGTGGCCCCCCTGTGCTGCTCACCTTGCCTGGAGTTCCTTGGAACACGTCA
Organism: Ambystoma mexicanum; assembly: GCF_040938575.1. Classification (NCBI taxonomy): domain Eukaryota; kingdom Metazoa; phylum Chordata; class Amphibia; order Caudata; family Ambystomatidae; genus Ambystoma; species Ambystoma mexicanum. Next base: position 1,016,507,192 of record NC_090922.1, read on the forward strand.
GCAGTTCTAGGATGTAGGTCTGCAATCCCTGTGCCTCTGCGTGTGCACACATGTGCATGTGGGCACCAAAAACGTGTCCAGAATTCCGTCGTCCAATGGGCTATGTCTGCTGGCAAAGGTGCTCTGGAGGCTCATCCCCAAGCAGAAAGGGCATAAAACACATGATTAATGCTTCAAAGTCATCTGTGTGTGTCTCTTCAGGCATCTCATTACTTGACCATGTCAGAGAGTCACATCATAAATCACACCATCAGTCCGTCTTTCACATCCAAAGTGTGGAACACTATCTACAGCATGAATTGCAACAAGCACGTGTACAGTAAAGATAAGAAACATACTACACAATGCATAGCAATGAATGTACACATTAATCATGAAACACCCCATCTAGCAAAAGCTGAACAGTGGACAGGAGTGGCATATGTGAGTCAAGGACCCCAAGCAGCAAACACATACACAAGACAAGCCTGAAGGGCCCAACTGGAACAGACAGTGGATGCCTTCAAAAGCCACAAAGCACCGCACCGTCACATGAAAGCACAATAGACAAGCAATTTTAAACTATATTAACTAATTACACTAACTATGGAAAACCTACATTACCTAATTAAACTAACTATCAAACAGAAACTTAACTAATTAAACTAAAAGAAAAATCAAAAATGGCCACATATGACCCGGGGGGGAGGGGAGGCACCCAGGAGGGGGGAGGTACAGGGTGCTGCCCAACATCCACATGCGATGATGCTGAGCCAAAAAAAAAACCTCCATGGGCTCAACGCCTGCACAGCCCAACCTATGTGGGAGATAGATGGTCGTCCGAGTCTGGCTCATCCTGTAAAGGAGGACGTGGCACAGTAGCCTGGCCATGCCTAGCCGCAGCTTGCCCCTTGTCGGCAGCAAGTCTGCCGGACGGGTGAGCCTGGTTCTGTGTGGCGATGTGACGTAGGTCTGCATGCAGAACCTCACGTGATACACGTGCTTCCTCTTGCAAGGTAGCACGTGTAACACAGAGTTCCTTCTGCAAGGCCTGGCTGGACAACCGCTGCACCTCCCGGCAAGCCTGTAGCTCAGCCGAGATGGTACGCTCAAGATCTGCAAACCTCTCCTCTGCCTGCTGCCTCTGGGACATCATAAGGACACCCAGAGTGGATCTGAGGGAAGCATACTCCTCCCTCAGGGCATCCATGTGCGCCTCTGCGTGAGCAGCAATTGCTTGACGCAGAGACGACATTTCAGCCTGGCGTGCCCTGTCTGAGGCCGCCATGCCCAGCCTGAGCGAGCGGGCCGTGGACCGTGCTGCCTGCTGCTGGAGAAGCACCTGCCTAGCAGGGGGGAGCACAGATCGGGCCACACGCTCCATGCTCTCAGCGCTGTTCTCTATTGCTGCCCCCTGCCGTTCTGAATTGGCAGTCATGTCTTGCTCCCACTCAGTATACTGCGGTTGCGCGTGGCGACCGCGTTGCCGGGCTTGACCCCTGTGGGACCCAAGGACTGGGGGTCCTTGCTGTGTTGGCACCACCCACGGCTGCACGACTACATGCCCCCATCGACGTGATGTCCCAGGCACATCAGTGACTGGTGTGGAGGGTGACCCTGCGTCCCGATCCACCATGGGCGGAGGAACCAAGACTGTCTGATCCCTCAGTGCAGGTGTCGCAGACAGAGGAGTGTCCACATCAGAATCACTCACCCCTGACACATGGACTTGATGCTCATCCAACTCAACATGGACGTCAGAGTCGTCATCAAGGCTGGACTCATAGGCAGCCAGAGACAAGATGGGCTGTAGCACTTGGGGGGTTTCGTGGCCTACCACCCCACGACCCCCACTAGTGCTGGGTTGATGTAGTGGTAACAACCCTGTGTCTGGCATGACAACACCATCCTCCGCCTCCATTGCGTCATCAACTGAAAAATAGAGAGAAAAAAGGTCACTACACATGTCAGAAGCACACACAACACACACTCACACCGACAGCAAACGTATCCGGCAGACATGTGACACACAACATATAACCTGGCATGCATGCTGGGTCAACTTTGAATTGCTTCTGTGATCAGACCTGTTGAAAGGTGGCAGTTTCCATGGAAGTGGGTCTATGCAGTGCAGAAAATGTGTACGCCACTCACTACCTACATGTACAAGGACTCCATGGTGTGTGCCAGGAAATGTGAAGGCAGTGCAATGTCAAATTCAGACATCACGTGCATTGTGCATTCAATGTGTACCATATCTAGAAGCCAAGCACCCCTCCACCCCAGTACCAAAGCAGGGATGCCTAGCATGGTATCAAAAGGCTGACCATACACCTGTGTATTGACAGGCAGTGTTGACTGGCATCAACAGCTTAATGTGATTCAAGTGACAACACTGCAAATGATGCTGGGACAGTAAGCAGGACACATGATGAAAACTCTGGATTCCGCCCATGTGTGAAGAAGACACAACAATAGTTGGACAGAGTCATTGGCCATTAAACAGGCTGAGGCCTGTGAGCCACACAGATTGTCAGACCCTAAACATGTGTGCAACGCAGGACTGAGCCACAGTTGACATGGGAAGGCTGATGAGATGGCAGGCAATGTATGTAACCAAGGATTTGTATTACAGTGATCATCCAGTCAAGGACACATAGGGGCATGCGTGCAATGCACATGGAGCATGAATGGGCACTCATGTCCCTGCGGGACATCTGACCTATGCACAGTACAAGTGAGATACCCTGCATCAAGTACTAAGGCTGTACCACATGGCATATGTTTGGCAGATTCTACGCTGGAAGTTAGCATCTACACAGGACGCATGAACAAGAAAGTACACATTGGCAAGATTGAAGATCACCAGTGCAAAGGTGGAACTGGGGTGCAGAGTGGCGGAGGAGGGGCAAGGGAGCATGCCTACATGGAGTCCCCGCATGTAGGCAGAGGAGACATGCATGACGGAAGCATTGCATTACTTACACATCAGAACCATGTACACGTCACATGTAGTGGCAATCATGCACAACACATCCCACAAGTGAAACACACACGTCCTCAACAAACACGCATCAACACTCACTGGACTGGGCATCAAAGTCCAGCATCTCTCCCACTCCTTCGACCAATTCAGGTGGTATGAACTCCGCAACGAGTGCCTCATTCGGAGTGAGCTCTTCCTCCTCTGGTGCAGGCCCACCGCCAGTCACCAGAGTCAAGTTGTAATTAGAGGCACGCTTAGCCTTAGTGCTGCATTTGATGTCATTCCAACGCTTTTTGCACTCTTGCGCCGAGCGCACCTCATGGCCGAATGAACTGACATGTTCCGCAACATGCTTCCAGTGGGTGTCACGTTGGGCAGCCGTAGTCTGACTATTGGCACCCACTAGCATGTCACGGCTGTGGCCCCACACATAGTCCACAAGGAAGTCCAGTTCCTGCTTGCAGAAAGGCTTCTTCCTCGACGTGCAGGAGGTCGTGGCTGTGTGTGGGGTCCCAGCCTGTGCTGCAGGTGCAACCTTTCTCCTCTTGGACTGTGGCCCAGACCCTGGCTGGCTAATGCCGCCCTGACCAGTATGGCCAGTGGGTTCGGTGGACTGAGCCAAGGGAGTGGCAGGTGGAGGAACGACCAAAGGCCTGACTTGTGTCAGTGGCAGCTGGGTGCCCACTAATGGACCCTGCACAGCAACATCAGCTGTGGCAGGGTCATTGACCGCAACGGTCCTGGTTGGCAGACTCACAACCGGGGTGCATCTGCCCCTGCACTTGCCAACACCCAGCTGTTCGGGGCAGCAGATGACATGACTGCCCCAGGGACACGTGTCTTGGTCTGAGCAGCCCGGCCTGCCCCTATGGTTTCCCTCCTGGCCTGTTGGAGATCTACCAAGGGCTCCTCAAGGGCCAACGCAGCCTGCGCTGGCAGACCCTGAGCCTGGGTGGCGGTGTCCACAGCTGCACCTGCAGCTACCACTACCCTTGGGCCCGTGGCCGTCGATGGAACGGACTGCCGGGTCACACGGGTGCCAGTGCCAGATGCAAAAGCTGCATCCCCCGGAACCACAGGGGGTGGTGGCATGACTGCACCGACACATGGCACAACATTGTGCTCAAGTGGCGCACCCCTTCCTCTTCCCCCTCTGTGGCCGCCCTGGACACCCTGGAGTCCCCCTACTCCCTGGTCACCACGGCCATGTCCCCGACCACGCCCGCCACGAGGAGGACGCCCAGCTGAGGCGCCCCTCACCTTTGGTGGCCTCCCAAACATGGCACAGATGTAGTAGTGCTGGCACAGATGGAGTGGTGCCAATGGGAGGTGTACACCACAATTGACCTGGGCAATTGGGGTGAAGGGGGTGGGAAGCAAGATGTTAACAGCCCCCCTGCACCTGCAAGGCTGTATGTGACCCCGGTGATGTAGTGACGGGTCACGCAATGCTCAGGCACCCCAAAACTGCAGTAAAACCGTCCACGCAACGCTGATACTCATTGCATTTTAGAATACAATAGACTTTGCTCACTATACACCCTGCATCTAAACACATATTCTGTTCCACAAAAACTAAAACGTTATAAAAGAAAAATAAATCGAACAGAAATGCAATAGGATGTCACTGCAAATACTCCAAAGTGAGTAAAAGAAAGTAATACTTCATCAAGTACCACAAGCAAAAAATAATCAATTAGGGAAAGTAAACCAGGTACTTCTTCAAAGAAGGAAGACAAACTCCACACAAAGCAGTCAGATACAGAACTACCTGGTCCATTTAAACTCTCAAATATAGTTGGTGTAAGTTGCTACGCAAATGTAGCAATGCATATTCTATTTCAATTACCACCAATTGTTGACATTTACTTACACAGTACAGACCCATTGTGTATGCAAATGTTAGTACTTCACAGAAAGGCAGCAAACAATCCTGACAACATGTATAGTGTTTATGGAATAAGACAACAATTGGACTACTGTGTTGGAATGGTGAAATTCACTATAAACTCACAGGAAGATCCACAATCATTTCTAATGTACTTCCTACAAGTACTGGAAAACAAAAGCATACCTATAAATGAAATCTTCCAGATTTCATACATGTGGAAACATACGTGCACTCTCTGCAACAATGTGACACAAGAAGAAATCCCCAATGAACGCTTCATATATATATATCAATACCAAATTGTGAATCCATTCCATTTCAGCAACTTGTACAAAATGCAAACCATGGTAGATTATGTTCTACCTGCAATTCAGATAATCGCTCCACGCTAGTAATACAAACACATAGTAAATACGTAATACTAATGCTTCTACGTTAAAATGCAGATGGTACCAAAAACAACTACAAGCTGACTGGATTCACACATGGTCAAATATCACTTGGTAAGAAAACCTTCACAACAATAGGTATAATCTACCACGCAGGAGCCACAACCAATACAGGGCACTACACTGCATATATAAAAAAGAAATGTGGATGGTTTGAATGTAATGATAGTACCATTACTCTAAAGCAGAGATTACCAGCAAATCTTACAAACGCTTATTTAATGTTCTTAAAACCAAAATTTGATAACTAAACTGTACTTAAACCTTAAGTAAACTTGTAGTAAAAAAATATAAACTGTTAGAATATTCCAAAAGCTATCTAACTGCCCAAAGATTGTACAACAACTAATCAGATAAATGAATACCACTAAATTAGAGCAAAAAATAGACAGTTAGAATACGCCAATTGGTATCTAACTGTCCCAAAATGTAACAATATCAAAACAGATAAATCAATACCACTAAAATATATCAATAAATAGACAGTTAGAATACGCCTGCTGGTATCTAACTGCTCCAAAATTTCATAATATCCAAACAAATAAATAATATGTTACTGCTTCAAAAAAATGCAACAACCCGATGTATAAAGCATTAGCCAGAAGCAACAAGTGAACACTGAAAACAAACAAACAAATAAACTGTAGCATAACAACAGAAAAGGTTTTTTTTTTTAATCCAACATGGATTTTTTTTCTCCCACAGACCCAATGATTTTAGCAACGAACACAGAAACTGAGCAAATTGCCCAGTACTCTGGTTTGTAATCTACTAAATATGAGGGTCCAAAAAAAAAAAAAAAATGTTGATTATACAATGTAATAAGTCATTACAAAATACTAATACTAACATGCTATTTTCTTTTATCACAGAAATTAACAAGAAATGTACTCCAGTTACTAAACCAAACAGTAAGTATATTATACACTTTATGCCATGGCCACAACCATCGCAGCATATCACACCCATAATACCTTATAACTTTGTTCCTTATAAATTTGTTTTTGACCCAAAGTTATAAGCAACTATAAGGGGTCGATTCATGGAGCAAACATGCGCCGAAAATCCCAGCGCAAGCAGGCGCAAGGTAGCGCAAGCACGAGAAGCGCAGCGCACGCGCACGTGTGTGATGCAAGGAAGACGCTGCACGTGTTTCCCGCTGTCTGTGCCCCCAATCCAGCCCCCAATCCAGCCATGGCGCACGCAGGCATACACGGCGTGCGCTACGCACACAGCAAAAGCGCACATAGCGCGGCGCACACAACCAAAGTGGGCGGAACAGTGGCCGTAACACGCGGAATGGGGAATAACGCGTGAAAAAGAAGGCGTAACTGGGGAAGTACTGCAGGGAACTGCACGGAACGCCCACACGCACGCGAACAACCCGTATTCATGGATTCGAATACGGGAAACCCGCGCACGGCAAAAGACGCACACAGGCGTCAACGCGTCCGCCACACGAAGGCAGGCGAAGCGTCCCCGCGCAGAGTATAAAAGTGCGCGCAAACAATAAACACGTATATACAGCTACGATGAATGCCCCATTTGTCGCAGCACTGATCGTGGGACACCGCAGGAGGAGGAGAATAGCAAGGGCACGCATTTTCGCACCACGGACAAGCCTTTTTGGGATGCCTGATGACCAGGTCTATGGCAGGTATAGGTTTCCACCCCACATCATCCTAGACCTGGTCAGGGAGTGGGAAGATGACCTTACATCCCCCACCCTTTGCTCCCAAGCATTGAGCCCCTTGGAGAAGCTGCTCAATGTCCTGCATTTTTTGGCCACTGGGTCATTTCAGCGGACTACTGCCATAGTGGGGTGGGTCTCACAGGCCACGCAGTCACGCTGCCTACTCTAGGTACTGGCAATCATGACAGCGCGTCCCTCAGTCCGCAGGCACATATACATGCCCAGAACACCCGCAGAAAGGCAGGCCGTTGTCCTGGATTTTTTCAGGGTGGCACACTTCCCCAAAGTGCTCGGTGCCATAGATTGCACCCATGTGGCCCAACGTCCACCTAGGGCCACTGCGCACATCTAGCAAAACCGCAAGCACTGGCATTCCATCAATGTACAGGTGGTATGCGATGCAAAGGGAATCATCACCTCTGTCTATGCAAACTACCCTGGCTCCACCCATGACAGTTTCATATACAGAATGTCCGCCCTGAGCTGGGCCCTGGAAGCTGGGCAGCATGGCGACACATGGCTCCTAGGTGAGTACAAATGCCCTTGCACATGCATGCATGTCACACACACACACACACACAAATAAACAAACCCCAATAATCACAACCATTTACACCTCCCCAGGGGACAGTGCCTACCCTCTGAGCAACCACATGATGACGCCAATCCGGAACCCCACCACACCACCCCAGGTAAGATACAACGCCGCCCATATTGCAACAAGGGGCATAGTGGAGCGCACATTCGGAGTGCTCAAGTCACGTTTCCGCTCCCTTGACCGCTCTGGCGGGCAGCTACTCTATGCACCACCAGTAGTGTGCAGGATCATTGTGGCAGCATGTGCCCTGCACAATGTTGCAACACGGCAGGGCGTCCCGGTGGACATGGTGGTGCCCCCACATCCCCAACCACAGGCACAGGTGCTGCCCATGGGAGGGGACAGGGCACGTGGCGAGGAAGCCCGGACCCAGCTTGTGGCCACATTTTTCACCTAAACTCCCACCCCTGCGGAGTGCACACAGGCCTGGCACATACCAGGTGACAATCGATGATGACAAAGAGACAGTCAACTGTCACAACCCTACCACCCTGAGATAGTTGCCATGGAATTGCCACATTGTCTGCATCCCTAGCTACTTAAACACAAGCTATCCTGTGTGACCAAAAGGCACACATATGACATGACATGATATGGCCTATACACAAGTATTTCAAGGTGCGATAAAGCAGGGAGGGGGGAACAAGGGAAGACAGACAATGGTACTACTAGGCCAGGTGTCATTTAGATTGTGCAAGTGCAGGGGTAGGAGGAAGGGAAAAGTGCAAGGGGAAGGGCAGGGGGGGAGTGCAGTACAGGGTAAGTAGACCAAAAAACAAATACATAGGCCAGCTGGTGGCAACTGCAAAGGTAAGTGCAGACAAGTGCTGGGAAGGGGGCGCTGTAGGGATAGAGAGACAGTACCGCAGTGCAGGGGTTGCCAGGGAGGCAGTGCAAGTGGAGAGTGGCTGGGCCAGGGACCGAGGTCGGTGAGAGTGGCCCAGTTGCAGATCCAGTGCAGTTCCAGTGAAGAATTTTGCAAGGGAGAGGCAGAGAGAAAGCAGAAGCAAAGAGGAAGGTCTTGAGGTGCTTCCCGAACCGGAGATGGTTCTCCTCAAGTTCCAGTGAGGCAGGAAGGCTGTTCCAGAGGGAGGGCCCTGCCGCGGAGAGAGATCTACCCCCAGCTAGTTGCTTTGAGAAGCGGATGACCCTGACATGCAAGGTGTGAATCACACACACCTGCAAAACAGGCCATGGCCATCACTGTTATGTCACTCAAACCCTCCCAAACCACAACATGACATGGCAAGCAATACCCATACACAAACACAGTAACAATAAGGTACACATTGCCATGTCCAAAATGTACAGTGGCATCAGACAATGATGCCTGACCTGGAATCAGATGAAATGACTGACCAATAATCTCCCACCCAAAATAAGTCATTTCCAAATGCATTACAAGAGTTGTAGACGTAACATAACAATGAATGCCTGTCTACATGCACATTGTGCATTGCAAAATAAACATTGCAGCTTCTGTGTGCTGTGTCCTACTCCTGCAACACACTGCTCAGCGCACAGCACAGTGAACAGCCATTGTGTGTGATGCACACCCTGAGCATCACATCTAAGAGACAGACCACATCAAAAAGCAAATTAGGCATGTACAGGATCCATAATTGGTCACAGAACATGTGCTGCAGGGACACAGTGGGCACCAGAAGGCAAACAGTGCACACATGGATATGCAAGGGTGGTTGTACATGTAGTGCATCAGAGTTCAAGTGTGTGGGTCAGAAAGTTCATGCACTCAACATATGCAAGTGCAATCAAGTGACTATCAGGGTTCTCTACACATTGCATGTGAACATTCACCATGTGTACACCCCAGCATGTCAAACCACAATTATCCCCTCGCACCTGAAAGGTAAACACAACACATGAACAGGCATTGATCAGCAGAACACAACATGTACATAGGATACCACCATTACAATGTCAGGGTTCCCATCGCACTGCAGGGCAAGGCAACTATCAACAACAACCCCCCCCTCCCTCACAAATGACCATGACCCACTGAACAACTGCACCTGGGTCATGGAGCCTTCAACCCTCAATTCCACCTGGCCACAGGATCACCTTTACCCTTCGTCACCATCTCCCACCTTGTGTGTAAAAAGGTGCCTGCAACCTCAGAATCCACACTCATTTCCAGAACACCCTCCAGTAGATGACTTGACGTAGCAGTACCTCACAAAGGCCAAGTGCTACCACAATGACGCAACAACCAAGGTAGCACAGTAAAACAATGTCACAACAGGATATGAACCATGTGTGGTACATAAAATAGAATGATGCACCATGAACGGATGTGTACTGTCACAGGTCCCGTGTACAGGCATGGGAGTGTCACGAAACAACCACCCCCACCGTGTCCCGGGTGCCTGCAAGGTCAAACTCACACAGGCCCCTGAGACCCTGGTGGGGAAGGAGGTTCAGGTATATGCAGTCGGGACAGGTGTTGGCACACTGGATAACTGGAATGAGTGGCAGGAGAGGGGAGGAGGAATGACACATGAAAGTAGGGAATGCACGAAAATGTACTACCTGCATGAACACATACACAATCCAAACAAACTTGGACATCATTGTCATGGCCTTCTGTAGTCCAGGCTTAGGAGTGGCACGAACCAACCACCCCCTCTAGGGTTTTGGCGCCTGCAAGTTTGGGGCTTACACAGGCATCCGCAACCCCAGCGGGGAAAGAGGGTTAGGGGACGTTGCTTGGATAGGTACGGGAAGCAGGAACACCGGGTAGAGGGTACAGGGTTCAAAATTGCATAGGATTCCGGGTGATTAGGGGGAAAAAAACATACCAAATTGAATTACACATACATCCATGCATTAGTGCACCCCCCATCAAGCCTATGCAGAGCAGTTTGAAAGAAAAACAACAAGACACTTAGCTCTGGTTTTGAGTGCTGGCCTCCTGCCTGCGCACTCTCAGGTCCAGTTACAGGAACACTGCAATGCTGCAAAGAGAGCCACAGTCAACAACCTGTACGTGCCAATTACACAAAAACACACCACCAAACATGCCCCATAGCAACAAACTACTCTACAAACAGACAATCTGGTGCAGATGCTTCATACCCATATATAACATTACCCTGTGATGGGTCATACACAGTCAATGCAGTAAGTCAGCCGCCGGTGGGTGCGTGGCAAATGGAACACCAATGTGTCACAATTCACACAACATGCAATGTTCCCTGGGTAAGCAGACATACCCATATAGCAAGCCATGACTTCAGAGCAAGTTGTGTACCACCATGACCGAAACAAAGTTGGCAGTGCATTTATCATAATGTACATGGAAATGAAATGCACTGCACCCGAGTATGTTCCTTGCTGTATGTCCCTGTGAGCTGCCCCTTTCCATGTCTCGGAAGGCTACATGGTTGATACAAGTGCCTCGATGGACCTTGGTGTACCGGAGGGTATGTGCCACTGCCCCTGCAGGTGTCCCAGACAACCTTACAATCAACAGCCATCAGTCCACCAACACATCTGAGCTGCATTGTGTGCTTCAACACCAATATTCGTCCAAGCTCACCCTCAGTGCTGTGACTAAGCCTGCATGTGTAACTCGCCTGGTGCAAGCTTTGCTGTGTTGTGGCCCCCCTGTGCTGCTCACCTTGCCTGGAGTTCCTGGGAACACGTCAGCAGTTCTAGGATGTAGGTCTGCAATCCCTGTGCCTCTGCTTGTGCACACATGTGCATGTGGGCACCAAAAACGTGTCCAGAATTCCGTCGTCCAATGAGCCATGTCTGCTGGCAAAGGTGCTCTGGAGGCTCATCCCCCTGCAGAAAGGGCATGAAACACATGATTAATGCTTCAAAGTCATCTGTGTGTGTCTCTTCAGGCATCTCATTACTTGACCATGTCAGAGAGTCACATCATAAATCACACCATCAGTCCGTCTTTCACATCCAAAGTGTGGAACACTATCTACAGCAAGAATTGCAACAAGCACGTGTACAGTAAAGATAAGAAACATACTACACAATGCATAGCAATGAATGTACACATTAATCATGAAACAGCCCATCTATCAAAAGCTGAACAGTGGACAATAACACCAAAATCATCCCCACTAGGGGTGTAAACACAAGTCACACAGCACCAGACATGCCACAGATATGACAGACCAAAGCCCTTGTGTAAAAGGTTGTTACACCGAACCATCCTTGCAAGCCCATGGATAAGGGAGGCAGGAGTGGCATATGTGAGTCAAGGACCCCAAGCAGCAAACGCATACACAAGACAAGCCTGAAGGGCCCAGCTGGAACAGACAGTGGATGCCTTCAAAAGCCACAAAGCACCACACCGTCACATGAAATCACAATAGACAAGCAATTTTAAACTATATTAACTAATTACACTAACTATGGAAAACCTACATTACCTAATTAAACTAACTATCAAACAGAAACTTAACTAATTAAACTAAAATAAAAATCAAAAATGGCCACATATGACCCGGGGGGAGGGGAGGCACCCAGGAGGGGGGAGGTACAGGGTGCTGCTCAACATCCACATGCGATGATGCTGAGCAAAAAAAAAAACCTCCATGGGCTCACCGCCTGCACAGCCCGACCTATGTGGGAGATAGATGGTCGTCCGAGTCTGGCTCATCCTGTAAAGGAGGACGTGGCACAGTAGCCTGGCCACGCCTAGCCGCAGCTTGCCCCTCATCGGCAGCAAGTCTGCCGGACGGGTGAGCCTGGTTCTGTGTGGCGATGTGACGTAGGTCTGCATGCAGAACCTCACATGATACACGTGCTTCCTCTTGCAAGGTAGCACGTGTAACACAGTGTTCCTCCTGCAAGGCCTGGCTGGACAACCGCTGCACCTCCCGGCAAGCCTGTAGCTCAGCCGAGATGGTACGCTCAAGCTGTGCAAACCTCTCCTCTGCCTGCTGCCTCTGGGACATCATAAGGACACCCAGAGTGGATCTGAGGGAAGCATACTCCTCCCTCAGGGCATCCATGTGCGCCTCTGCGTGAGCAGCAATTGCTTGACGCAGAGACGACATTTCAGCCTGGCGTGCCCTGTCTGAGGCCGCCATGCCCAGCCTGAGCGAGCGGGCCGTGGACCGTGCCGCCTGCTGCTGGAGAAGCACCTGCCTAGCAGGGGGGAGCACAGATCGGGCCACACGCTCCATGCTCTCAGCGCTGTTCTCTATTGCTGCCCCCTGCCGTTCTGAATTTGCAGTAATGTCTTGCTCCCACTCAGTATATGTCATGATCTCTGCTTCCAAAAGATCAGGACTAGCCCGACTCCCTTGGAAGCAGACCCATAACCCCGGTTCCGAGTGCCAGCCAGTCCCAATTGGGACCTTTTGGACCCTGTCCTGGCGCCAGTGGCACCAGGCTCATAAAGATGCCCAGTCCCAGCGCTGGAAGCGCCGGGCTCATAATGCTTGGGTGGACTTACCTGCAGCAGACCATGCTGCTTACTTACCTGCCAGTTGAACCCCTGATCCTCTTCTGTTTGGGACTACTTTTCCTGTTGGGTGGGGCAGGAGCCACTCCCTAGGTTCAGAACACTGGAACTCTTCTGGAAAGCAGGAACTCTTTTCTTACCTAGGCGTGGCTGTGGAAGGAGACACCTAAGCACTACAGGAGGCTATTTAAACCACACCCGATGGATGAATCTTGCTTTGTGTTATTCTGCATTCTCTGCAGCAGAACGCTCATCGTGTCTTCTGCTTCTGATCCTGGGCCTAAGGGAACAAAGGCTTACCATCCTGGAATCCAGTCTTCAGCAGCACCTGTAAAGACAAAGAAAGAACAGGTTAGAACTACGGTCTTCAGTGGCAGCGCATCTCTTACCTGGTCCATCGGCTGTCACCAACGCCTCGCGCTGCATTCCGGCATCTGAAAGACAAAGGCTTACCTACTCTTCGCACGCTCCGGAGGCCTTCGGCGCTGCATCCCGCATCTGAAAGACAAAAGAAGGTGCGTTTAAAGACATTGGGCAACTTTATTACTCACGTGCCATTACTCCTTCCCACGCCAAATCCAGTGGGTATTCCGGCACCCTTCAGCTTCTCTAAAGCTCCGAACTTGTACCTGCAAGATAAAAGGGACAGTTAGTGCGCATCGTGAAGCAGGCTACAAGCGCTTACTTACGTGCTTCCAGGCGCTTCTATTCCTCACGCGGGTTCGATCCTCAACTCTCATCAGCCCGCCATCCGCCATCGCCGGAACCCTGCAAAACAAGAGATATCATTACAAAAGACTTTTAAGACATTTGAAGTGCCCAGAACTTACAGTTCGTGCAGTTAACGACGGACAGCAGTCCTCTGAGGTCAAGAGACCTGCACCCTTATCCAGTGAAGAAACTGGTTACGGCCCCTGCCCCGAGGCAGATGGAGAGCTCGGCGTTCACTTACCTAAGACATCTTACTCTTCAAGTCAGACATACAGTGCACAGAGGTCCAGCCCAAAGAGCCAACCGTGTGTTACACATCACCTTTGAAGATACGGCATTCACCCAGTCAAGACCGGCGCCTCTGCGGGAATCAGGTGAGCGTTACAGAATACTGTGGTTGCGCGTGGCGACCGCGTTGCCGGGCTTGACCCCTGCGGGACCCAAGGACCGGGGGTCCTCGCTGTGTTGGCACCACCCGCGGCTGCACGACTACATGCCCCCGTCGACGTGATGTCCCAGGCACATCAGTGACTGGTGTGGAGGGTGACCCTGCGTCCCGATCCACCACGGGCGGAGGAACCAAGACTGTCTGATCCCTCAGTGCAGGTGTCGCAGACAGAGGAGTGTCCACATCAGAATCACTCACCCCTGACACATCGACTTGATGCTCATCCAACTCAACATGGACGTCAGAGTCGTCATCAAGGCTGGATTCATAGGCAGCCAGAGACAAGATGGGCTGTAGCACTTGGGGGTTTTCGTGGCCTACAACCCCACGACCCCCACTAGTGCCGGGTTGATGTAGTGGTAACAACCCTGTGTCTGGCATGACAACACCATCCTCCGCCTCCATTGCGTCATCACCTGAAAAATAGAGAGAAAAAAGGTCACTACACATATCAGAAGCACACAACACACACACACACACCGACAGCAAACGCATCAGGCAGACATGTGACACACAACATATAACCTGGCATGCATGCTGGGTCAACTTTGAATTGCTTCTGTGATCAGACCTGTTGAAAGGTGGCAGTTTCCATGGAAGTAGGTCTATGCAGTGCAGAAAATGTGTACACCACTCACTACCTACATGTACAAGGACTCCATGGTGTGTGCCAGGAAATGTGAAGGCAGTGCAATGTCAAATTCAGACATCACGTGCATTGTGCATTCAATGTGTACCATATCTAGAAGCTAAGCACCCATCCACCCTAGTACCAAAGCAGGGATGCCTAGCATGGTATCAAAAGGCTGACCATACACCTGTGTATTGACAGGCAGTGTTGACTGGCATCAACAGCTTAATGTGATTCAAGTGACAACACTGCAAATGATGCTGGGACAGTAAGCAGGACACATGATGAAAACTCTGGATTCCGCCCATGTGTGAAGAAGACACAACAACAGTTGGACAGAGTCATTGGCCATTGAACAGGCTGAGGCCTGTGAGCCACACAGATTGTCAGACCCTAAACATGTGTGCAACGCAGGACTGAGCCACAGTTGACATGGGAAGTCTGATGAGATGGCAGGCAATGTATGTAACCAAGGATTTGTATTACAGTGATCATCCAGTCAAGGACACATAGGGGCATGCGTGCAATGCACATGGAGCATGAATGGGCACTCATGTCCCTGCGGGACATCTGACCTATGCACAGTACAAGTGAGATACCCTGCATCAAGTACTAAGACTGTACCACACGGCATATGTTTGGCAGATTCTACGCTGGAAGTTAGCATCTACACAGGACGCATGAACAAGAAAGTACACATTGGCAAGATTGAAGATCACCAGTGCAAAGGTGGAACTGGGGTGCAGAGTGGCCGAGGAGGGGCAAGGGAGCATGCCTACATGGAGTCCCCGCATGCAGGCAGAGGAGACATGCATGACGGAAGCATTGCATTACTTACACATCAGAACCATGTACACGTCACATGTAGTGGCAATCATGCACAACACATCCCACAAGTGAAACACACACGTCCTCAACAAACACGCATCAACACTCACTGGACTGGGCATCAAAGACCAGCATCTCTCCCACTCCTTCGACCAATTCAGGTGGTATGAACTCTGCAACGAGTGCCTCATGCGGAGTGAGCTCTTCCTCCTCTGGTGCAGGCCCACCGCCAGTCACCAGAGTCAAGTTGTAATTAGAGGCACGCTTAGCCTTAGTTCTGCGTTTGATGTCATTCCAACGCTTTTTGCACTCTTGCGCCGAGCGCACCTCATGGACGAATGAACTGACATGTTCCGCAACATGCTTCCAGTGGGTGTCACGTTGGGCAGCCGTAGTCTGACTATTGGCACCCACTAGCATGTCACGGCTGTGGCCCCGCACATAGCCCACGAGGAAGTCCAGTTCCTGCTTGCAGAAAGGCTTCTTCCTCGACGTGCAGGAGGTCGTGGCTGTGTGTGGGGTCCCAGCCTGTGCTGCAGGTGCAACCTTCCTCCTCTTGGACTGTGGCGCAGACCCTGGCTGGCTAATGCCGCCCTGACCAGTATGGCCAGTGGGTTCGGTGGATTGAGCCAAGGGAGTGGCAGGTGGAGGGACGACCAAAGGCCTGACTTGTGCCCACTAATGGACCCTGCGCAGCAACATCAGCTGTGGCAGGGTCATTGACCGCAATGGTCCTGGTTGGCAGACTCACAACCGGGGTGTTGTTGGGTGCATCTGCCCCTGCACTTGCCAACACCCGGCTGTTCGGGGCAGCAGATGACATGACTGCCCCAGGGACACGTGTCTTGGTCTGAGCAGCCCGGCCTGCCCCTATGGTTTCCCTCCTGGCCTGTTGGAGATCTACCAAGGGCTCCTCAAGTGCCAACGCAGCCTGCGCTGGCATACCCTGAGCCTGGGTGGCGGTGTCCACAGCTGCACCTGCAGCTACCACTACCCTTGGGCCCGTGGCAGTCGATGGAACGGACTGCCGGGTCACACGGGTGCCAGTGCCAGATGCAGAAGCTGCATCCCCCGGAACCACAGGGGGTGGTGGCATGACTGCACCGACACATGGCACAACATTGTGCTCAAGTGGCGCACCCCTGCCTCTTCCCCCTCTGTGGCCGCCCTGGACACCCTGGAGTCCCCCTACTCCCTGGTCACCACGGCCACGTCCCCGACCACACCCGCCATGAGGAGGACGCCCAGCTGAGGCGCCCCTCACCTTTGGTGGCCTCCCAACCATGGCACAGATGTAGTAGTGCTGGCACAGATGGAGTGGTGCCAATGGGAGGTGTACACCACAATCGACCTGGGCAATTGGGGTGAAGGGGGTGGGAAGCAAGATGTTAACAGCCCCCCTGCACCTGCAAGGCTGTATGTGACCCCGGTGATGTAGTGACGGGTCACGCAACGCTCAGCCACCCCAAAACTGCAGTAAAACCGTGCACGCAACGCTGATACTCATTGCATTTTAGAATACAATATACTTTGCTCACTATACACCCCGCATCTAAACACATATTTTGTTCCACAAAAAGTAAAACGTTATAAAAGAAAAATAAATCAAACAGAAATGCAACAGGATGTCACTGCAAATACTCCAAAGTGAGTAAAAGAAAGTAATACTTCATCAAGTACCACAAGCAAAAAATAATCAATTAGGGAAAGTAAACCAGGTACTTCTTCAAAGAAGGAAGACAAACTCCAAACAAAGCAGTCAGATACAGAACTACCTGTAAAAAGGTGCCTGCACCCTCAGAATCCACACTCATTTCCAAAATCACAAAATCCAAGGCATAAAAACGAACCAGAACACCCTCCAGTAGATGACTTGACGTAGCAGTACCTCACAAAGGCCAAGTACTACCACAATGATGCAACAACCAAGGTAGCACAGTAAAACAATGTCACAACAGGATGTGAACCATGTGTGGTACATAACATAGAATGATGCACCATGAACGGATGTGTACTGTCACAGGTCCCGTGTACAGGCGTGGGAGTGTCACGAAACAACCACCCCCTCTAGGGTTTTGGCGCCTGCAAGTTTGGGGCTTACACAGGCATCCGCAACCCCAGCGGGGAAAGAGGGTTAGGGAACGTTGCTTGGATAGGTACGGGAAGCAGGAACACCGGGTAGAGGGTACAGGGTTCAAAATTGCATAGGATTCCGGGTGATTAGGGGGAAAAAACATACCAAATTGAATTACACATACATCCATGCATTAGTGCATCCCCCAGCAAGCCTATGCAGAACAGTTTGAAAGAAAAACAACAAGACACTTAGCTCTGGTTTTGAGTGCTGGCCTCCTGCCTGCGCACTCTCAGGTCCAGTTACAGGAGCACTGCAATGCTGCAAAGAGAGCCACAGTCAACAACCTGTACGTGCCAATTACACAAAAACACACCACCAAACATGCCCCATAGCAACAAACTACTCTACAAACAGACAATCTGGTGCAGATGCTTCGTACCCATATATAGCATTAGCCCTGTGATGGGTCATACACAGTCAATGCAGTAAGTCAGCCGCTGGTGGGTGCGTGGCAAATGGAACACCAATGTGTCACAATTCACACAACATGCAATGTTCCCTGGGTAAGCAGACATACCCATATAGCAAGCCATGACTTCAGAGCAAGTTGTGTACCACCATGACCGAAACAAAGTTGGCAGTGCATTTATCATAATGTACATGGAAATGAAATGCACTGCACCCGAGTATGTCCCTTGTTGTATGACCCTGTGAGCTGCCCCTTCCCATGTCTCGGAAGGCTACATGGTTGATACAAGTGCCTCGATGGACCTTGGTGTACCGGAGGGTATGTGCCACTGCCCCTGCAGGTGTCCCAGACAACCTTACAATCAACAGCCATCAGTCCACCAACACATCTGAGCTGCATTGTGTGCTTCAACACCAATATTCGTCCAAGCTCACCCTTAGTGCTGTGACTAAGCCTGCATGTGCAACTCGCCTGGTGCAAGCTTTGCTGTGTTGTGGCCCCCCTGTGCTGCTCACCTTGCCTGGAGTTCCTTGGAACACGTCAGCAGTTCTAGGATGTAGGTCTGCAATCCCTGTGCCTCTGCTTGTGCACACATGTGCATGTGGGCACCAAAAACATGTCCAGAATTCCGTCATCCAATGGGCCATGTCTGCTGGCAAAGGTGCTCTGGAGGCTCATCCCCCTGCAGAAAGGGCATGAAACACATGATTAATGCTTCAAAGTCATCTGTGTGTGTCTCTTCAGGCATCTCATTACTTGACCATGTCAGAGAGTCACATCATTAATCACACCATCAGTCCGTCTTTCACATCCAAAGTGTGGAACACTATCTACAGCATGAATTGCAACAAGCACGTGTACAGTAAAGATAAGAAACATACTACACAATGCATAGCAATGAATGTACACATTAATCATGAAACACCCCATCTAGCAAAAGCTGAACAGTGGACAATAACACCAAAATCATCCCCACTAGGGGTGTAAACACAAGTCACACAGCACCAGACATGCCACAGATATGACAGTCCAAAGCCCTTGTGTAAAAGGTTGTTACACCGAACCATCCTTGCGAGCCCATGGATAAGGGAGGCAGGAGTGGATATGTGAGTCAAGGACCCCAAGCAGCAAACACATACACAAGACAAGCCTGAAGGGCCCAGGTGGAACAGACAGTGGATGCCTTCAAAAGCCACAAAGCACCGCACCGTCACATGAAAGCACAATAGACAAGCAATTTTAAACTATATTAACTAATTACACTAACTATGGAAAACCTACATTACCTAATTAAACTAACTATCAAACAGAAACTTAACTAATTAAACTAAAAGAAAAATCAAAAATGGCCACATATGACCCGGGGGGAGGGGAGGCACCCAGGAGGGGGGAGGTACAGGGTGCTGCTCAACATCCACATGCGATGATGCTGAGCCAAAAAAAAAACCTCCATGGGCTCAACGCCTGCACAGCCCGACCTATGCGGAAGATAGATGGTCGTCCGAGTCTGGCTCATCCTGTAAAGGAGGACGTGGCACAGTAGCCTGGCCATGCCTAGCCGCAGCTTGCCCCTCGTCGGCAGCAAGTCTGCCGGACGGGTGAGTCTGGTTCTGTGTGGCGATGTGACGTAGGTCTGCATGCAGAACCTCACGTGATACACGTGCTTCCTCTTGCAAGGTAGCACGTGTAACACAGAGTTCCTCCTGCAAGGCCTGGCTGGACAACCGCTGCACCTCCCGGCAAGCCTGTAGCTCAGCCGAGATGGTACGCTCAAGCTGTGCAAACCTCTCCTCTGCCTGCTGCCTCTGAGACATCATAAGGACACCCAGAGTGGATCTGAGGGAAGCATACTCCTCCCTCAGGGCATCCATGTGCGCCTCTGCGTGAGCAGCAATTGCTTGATGCAGAGACGACATTTCAGCCTGGCGTGCCCTGTCTGAGGCCGCCATGCCCAGCCTGAGCGAGCGGGCCGTGGACTGTGCCGCCTGCTGCTGGAGAAGCACCTGCCTAGCAGGGGGGAGCACAGATCGGGCCACAAGCTCCATGCTCTCAGCGCTGTTCTCTATTGCTGCCCCCTGCCGTTCTGAATTGGCAGTCATGTCTTGCTCCCACTCAGTATACTGCGGTTGCGCGTGGCGACCGCGTTGCCGGTCTTGACCCCTGCGGGACCCAAGGACCGGGGGTCCTCGCTGTGTTGGCACCACCCGCGGCTGCACGACTACATGCCCCCGTCGACGTGATGTCCCAGGCACATCAGTGACTGGTGTGGAGGTTGACCCTGCGTCCCGATCCACCATGGGCGGAGGAACCAAGACTGTCTGATCCCTCAGTGCAGGTGTCGCAGACAGAGGAGTGTCCACATCAGAATCACTCACCCCTGACACATGGACTTGATGCTCATCCAACTCAACATGGACGTCAGAGTCGTCATCAAGGCTGGACTCATAGGCAGCCAGAGACAAGATGGGCTGTAGCACTTGGGGGTTTTCGTGGCCAACCACCCCACGACCCTCACTAGTGCCGGGTTGATGTAGTGGTAACAACCCTGTGTCTGGCATGACAACACCATCCTCCGCCTCCATTGCGTCATCACCTGAAAAATAGAGAGAAAAAAGGTCACTACACATGTCAGAAGCACACAACACACACACACACCGACAGCAAACGCATCAGGCAGACATGTGACACACAACATATAACCTGGCATGCATGCTGGGTCAACTTTGAATTGCTTCTGTGATCAGACCTGTTGAAAGGTGGCAGTTTCCATGGAAGTGGGTCTATGCAGTGCAGAAAATGTGTACGCCACTCACTACCTACATGTACAAGGACTCCATGGTGTGTGCCAGGAAATGTGAAGGCAGTGCAATGTCAAATTCAGACATCACGTGCATTGTGCATTCAATGTGTACCATATCTAGAGGCCAAGCACCCCTCCACCCCAGTACCAAAGCAGGGATGCCTAGCATGGTATCAAAAGGCTGACCATACACCTGTGTATTGACAGGCAGTGTTGACTGGCATCAACAGCTTAATGTGATTCAAGTGACAACACTGCAAATGATGCTGGGACAGTAAGCAGGACACATGATGAAAACTCTGGATTCCGCCCATGTGTGAAGAAGACAAAACAACAGTTGGACAGAGTCATTGGCCATTGAACAGGCTGAGGCCTGTGAGCCACACAGATTGTCAGACCCTAAACATGTGTGCAACGCAGGACGGAGCCACAGTTGACATGGGAAGGCTGATGAGATGGCAGGCAATGTATGTAACCAAGGATTTGTATTACAGTGATCATCCAGTCAAGGACACATAGGGGCATGCGTGCAATGCACATGGAGCATTCATGGGCACTCATGTCCCTGCGGGACATCTGACCTATGTACAGTACAAGTGAGATACCCTGCATCAAGTACTAAGGCTGTACCACACGGCATATGTTTAGCAGATTCTACGCTGGAAGTTAGCATCTACACAGGACGCATGAACAAGAAAGTACACATTGGCAAGATTGAAGATCACCAGTGCAAAGGTGGAACTGGGGTGCAGAGTGGCGGAGGAGGGGCAAGGGAGCATGCCTACATGGAGTCCCCGCATGCAGGCAGAGGAGACATGCATGACGGAAGCATTGCATTACTTACACATCAGAACCATGTACACGTCACATGTAGTGGCAATCATGCACAACACATCCCACAAGTGAAAAATACACATCCTCAACAAATACGCATCAACACTCACTGGACTGGGCATCAAAGTCCAGCATCTCTCCCACTCCTTCGACCAATTCAGGTGGTATGAACTCCGCAACGAGTGCCTCATGCGGAGTGAGCTCTTCCTCCTCTGGTGCAGGCCCACCGCCAGTCACCAGAGTCAAGTTGTAATTAGAGGCACGCTTAGCCTTAGTGCTGCGTTTGATGTCATTCCAACGCTTTTTGCACTCTTGCGCCGAGCGCACCTCATGGACGAATGAACTGACATGTTCCGCAACATGCTTCCAGTGGGTGTCATGTTGGGCAGCCGTAGTCTGACTATTGGCACCCACTAGCATGTCACGGCTGTGGCCCCGCACATAGTCCACGAGGAAGTCCAGTTCCTGCTTGCAGAAAGGCTTCTTCCTTGACGTGCAGGAGGTCGTGGGTGTGTGTGGGGTCCCAGCCTGTGCTGCAGGTGCAACCTTCCTCCTCTTGGACTGTGGCGCAGACCCTGGCTGGCTAATGCCGCCCTGACCATTATGGCCAGTGGGTTCGGTGCATTGAGCCAAGGGAGTGGCAGGTGGAGGGACGACCAAAGGCCTGACTTGTGTCAGTGGCAGCTGGGTGCCCACTAATGGACCCTGCGCAGCAACATCAGCTGTGGCAGGGTCATTGACCGCAACGGTCCTGGTTGGCAAACTCACAACCAGGGTGTTGTTGGGTGCATCTGCCCCTGCACTTGCCAACACCCGGCTGTTCGGGGCAGCAGATGACATGACTGCCCCAGGGACACGTGTCTTGGTCTGAGCAGCCCGGCCTGCCCCTATGGTTTCCCTCCTGGCCTGTTGGAGATCTACCAAGGGCTCCTCAAGTGCCAACGCAGCCTGCGCTGGCAGACCCTGAGCCTGGGTGACGGTGTCCACAGCTGCACCTGCAGCTACCACTACCCTTGGGCCCGTGGCAGTTGATGGAACGGACTGCCGGGTCACACGGGCGCCAGTGCCAGATGCAGAAGCTGCATCCCCCGGAACCACAGGGGGTGGTGGCATGACTGCACTGACACATGGCACAACATTGTGCTCAAGTGGCGCACCCCTGCCTCTTCCCCTCTGTGGCTGCCCTGGACACCCTGGAGTCCCCCTACTCCCTGGTCACCACGGCCACGTCCCCGACCACACCCGCCACGAGGAGGACGCCCAGCTGAGGCGCCCCTCACCTTTGGTGGCTTCCCAACCATGGCACAGATGTAGTAGTGCTGGCACAGATGGAGTGGTGCCAATGGGAGGTGTACACCACAATTGACCTGGGCAATTGGGGTGATGGGGGTGGGAAGCAAGATGTTAACAGCCCCCCTGCACCTGCAAGGCTGTATGTGACCCCGGTGATGTAGTGACGGGTCACGCAACGCTCAGGCACCCCAAAACTGCAGTAAAACCGTGCACGCAACCCTGCAGCCTACGTGCGTGGATTGAACCTCCCGCAGTACGCGGTGGCACCCAGTAACACGAATAACGCGTATGCATGGGACACGCAGGCTACTATGACATCGAAAATGGGTGCGATACACAGGGGTACTCGCAGTGGGAAAAAGAGCGTGTGCGACTCACCGTCTGACTAGCGCGATGCAGAAAAACACGCGTAGCCAATACCCCCGCCAAAAGAAGAGATACGTCCTTGATAGCTGTGAAGTTGTGATGGCGCGCGAAACAACAGGAAGCAGCAACACATGTCGGTCTCTACGAAAGGCACGTACAGCAAACTGCTGGGCCCGCTCACCTTTAACCCGTGCTGAGGGAAACGCCCGTGCGCGTCACGTCACTTACGCGCATGGGCCCTTTCCTCGGATTACACGCGGACGTGCAGTTTTTCACACGCGCTGAAATGCCCATGCACGCCTGTGCGCGTCACGTCACAGGGGCGCTTGCGGGGCCTTCTGTCCAATGAAATTGCATATGCGTGCAGACGCACTTACGCGCTAAGGGCCTTTCCTTGAATTACACGCTGACTTGCAGAATTTTCACGTGCCAAATCAATCCGTATCAAGCTGGCCACGCGTAAGCACACGGAAGACCCCGCTCCTGCCCAGAAGGCCGAATTACTGCCCCCCAGACCCCCGAGCATGCTCCCACCTGCCATCTGCTGCTGCCTGACTGCCTGCTGCCCACGTGCCCTGCCATTTGCTGCCTGCACATAAGCCAGGGGTGCTGTTGCTGTGACCACCCCTGCTGGAACCGAAGACTCCCGACTGGGATTCCATCGCTCCACAGCCCAGCCCCAGGACCCAGATGCCCACCCATTCCTGCCTCTGGGGTTGTCATGTCGGGCACTGCAACATCTGGCACCACTGACAACCCCCGGCCAGAGAGGCAGAGGGGCACCAGCTTCAGTGCCAGGGAAGTTGGTGTCCTGGTGGAGCAAGTCCTGGGGCAGTATGATGCCCTCTTAGGAAGTTCCCGCGCCGACAAGGAAGGACGGACTCGGAGCTGGACTGACATCGTGACTGCCATCAACGCGGAGGGGATGGCAGTCCGCGACTTACAACATGTCAAGAAGCGCTGGGAGGACTTCAGGTCCAGGACCCTGAACAAGGCCCGGCGCCTGTTGAAGGCAGCGGATGCTAAGGGGTGCCGGGGCCACTTGTCGGAAGATCAGATGAGGGTCCTGGAACGCATATCCCCATCGCTCCACGTCCAGGTCCTTGAGAGGCAGACCCGTCTGGAGTCGAGCGGTAAGTGTACATGCATCATGATTGTGAGCTGTGCGTGTGGTGATGTTTCAGTACTGTGCAGGTTGCACATCTGTTTGTATGGGGTCGAGTATGGGTGGGAGGGTACAGGGCCGTGAGGCTAACACATGCGAGGGCTGTAATGTGTGAGACATGGATGGTGCTTGTGTGTATAGGCTTGCATGCCAAATGCAGTTGTGTGGGCACACATGTTTAGATGAATGTGTATGTAAGTAGACATGTTCATGATGTCACGCATGTATGTTGTTTTCAGCTGCATGTATCAGCACTGTGTACATGTGCATTTGTGTTTATTTGACAAGGGTGCAACAGTGATGCAACATGGATGCATGTGACAGCGGGATGTGGAAGCCTGATTGGCAGATGTGACATGGATGCCCATCTGAACACTCCGACACTTGGCAGAGGTGTACACATGCATGCAAGTGTGGTGATGTGTGTACATGTGTAGTGCACTTCCTGTGTTGCATGTGATGTCTGGCTCAGCTTTGCCTGCTCATGCTGTTGTATGTGTATGGATGGTGCTGGCAGTTGCGATATGGCTGTGGTATGCCTCATGTGTGCGAGTTGAAATGACATGTGTGTTGGGGATTGTGATGGCATGTCTGAGGTTTGCCAATGCCACTCATGTACAACTGTCATGTGTGTATGTGTCCATTGTACAGTGGCCTGATGCCTGTGTTTTTTTTCTCCCTGTCTGCAGCGTCAACTGATGAAGAGGGCGGAGAAGGTGCGGTGGAGCACAGCGGCGGGGATCCCACTGCCAGCCGGAGACGCAAGGCCCGGCTCCCCTCTCATGTTGTCATCTCGTCGGGGAGTGAGGAGTCCGGTGCCGCGTCCCAGGCCACAGCTGCCGGGGGGAGGTCCAAGAGGCGGAGGTTGGAGTTGGACTCCTCGGCAGCAGAAGGGGCAGCTGGGACCCCACAGAGCCCAACGGGGGAAGATGGCACCGAGTCATCCAGGTTGGTGGGGGGTTTGGTGGAGGAGGAGGCCGTGCAAGCAACAGAGACGGGGTCTGGAGGTGGGGATTCCACTGGTGCTAGTGGTGCAGTGCAGGACCAGGGACAGGCGGCAGCACAGGCCACCGCGGAGGTGCCTGTGTGCAATCCTGTCCCTGATCCTATCCCTGCATCATCTTGCACCAGCAGGGATGCCTACGTCCAGACCCGTTTTCAGGCAGGGGATGAGCTCACGACAACTGGCCTTCCTCTGCCTGCGGACGTGGCTATCCGGGTCCGGGTTGAGCCTGTCCTGACTGGTGTGGTGTTGCGACAACGGGCCATGTGAGGTGACCTGTAGTCTTTTCATGAGGAGACTGCACGTCATCTCGAATGGCTCGTTGACCGCGTCGGCCTACTGGGACAGGTCACCCAGGCCGGATTCCTCCATTTGATGGGGCTTGCTCCGACCCCCTCCTCAACTGAACCCCCTATGCGCCAGACGTCCTCCGTGCCATCTTCCCACCCATCAGTCACCTGGGTGAACTGTGGAGCTGCCTCTGACGGTACGGCCAGGCTGGTGGAGGAGGCATCCCTGCCACAGTCGGGAGTCGGATGTCCAGCAGGGGTGGCCACATCAACGACTGCACCCCAGCCAGCGGAGGATGTGCAGGCAGCAGGAGGCAGTGCACGGGCAGATGCACAGCAGCAGCAGCAACGTGGTGGGAGCCATGAAGGCTCGGGGCCTTCAACATCGGAGGGGCAGGCATCGGCCGGAGGGCAGGAGGACCCAGGACAGAAAGTGTCTGCCGTGTGGCAGCGGTTTGGCCACGCCATAGATGCGGAGCGGCAGCGGGCGGAAGAGGCACGGCTCACGATGGTCAGGGCGGAGAACAACATGCGGAGGGCCCTGAGGCGGGCCGACTGCCTCGAGGCAATCCGCAGGGGGTTGGAGGTGGACACGTCGACGGCCCTGCGGACCCTCGGGGCCATGGAGGAGGACCGCCTCCGGGACATTGAGCAGGAGTTCGATGATGCCCTGGCCCGGGACATCCAAAAGTGAGCCGTCGGACTAGCCCGCTGCCCTTGTACATAGTTCTGTAGTTAGTGTTAGGTTTCCTTTGTTTTTGAATTTTTTTTGGACCTTTTGGAGAATGGGCCACATTTTTGTATATCATTTTTTTTTATTAGTTAGTGTTGTTAGATAGGTTTCATTTCTTTTGTTGGGATAATGGACCCTGGCTTGTTCATCTGTACATAGTTCACTGTTGGATTTTCTTTTTATTTTACAATTTACCCATGGAGCAATGGCTTTCAATTATAATTTTCCATTGGATTTTCTTTTGTGGTCTGTGACTTTGGACACCATTCCTTTGGATTATGATTTTTGGTTTTGCTTTTTTTCACGGACATGCTTCTTTTCATTTTTTTACATTCCCATTTCGGTTTGTTTATTTTTGATTCAATTTATTTTTCCTTTAATACATATTTTTTGATCAAACTTCAATGTGTAGTATCATCTCATTGGTTTCATGCATATCATGATATGGGTTTTGAGATTCACTGACACCCATTGGGTGTATGTGAGGGACATGTGTTTGTTTCCAAACTTGCAATTGGTGTTCTATCATGTTATTGCCATTTCTAAGTGGGTGGATGCAATACTCGGGTGGGTGTTTTGCATTTGGAGGCTGACCATAGGGACCAGGGATCTAGATTGTGATGACATGTTGGCTGAGGAACATGAGTTGGGGCCTGCTGGCAGGTGCCACACAGTGCTGGGGGGTGGGGGTGCAAGGGAACATGAGTTGGACATGAGTTGGGGCCTGCTGGCAGGTGCCCCACAGTGCTGGGGGGTGGGGGTGCAGGGGAACATGAGTTGGAAAGGAGTGGGGGCCTGCTGGCAGGTGCCCGACAGTGCTGGGGGGTGGGGGTGCAGGGGAACATGAGTTGGACATGAGTGGGGGCCTGCTGGCAGGTGCCGCACAGTGCTGGGGGGTGGCGGTGCAGGGGAACATGAGTTGGACATGAGTGGGGGGCCTCCTGGCAGGTGCCCCACAGTGCTGGGGGGTGGGGGTGCAGGGGAACATGAGTTGGACATGAGTGGGGGCCTGCTGGCAGGTGCCCCACAGTGCTGGGGGGTGGGGGTGGTGGTAGACATGGGTGGGGGCCTGGTGGAGGCTGCCCCTGCACTGCTGGGGGGTGGGGGTGATAGGGGACATGAGTGGGGGCCTGGTGGAGGCTGTCCCTGGTGGCTGGGGGGTGGGTGTGATGGAGACATGAGTGGGGGCCTGGTGGAGGCTGCCCCTGCACTGCTGGGGGGTGGGGGTGGTGGTAGACATGGGTGGGGGCTTGGTGGCGGCTGCCCCTGCACTGCTGGGGGTGGGGGTGATGGGAGACATGGGTGGGGGCCTGGTGGAGGGTGCCCCTGCACTGCTGGGGGGTGGGGGTGGTGGTAGACATGGGTGGGGGCCTGGTGGAGGCTGCCCCTGCACTGATGGGGGTGGGGGTGGTGGTAGACATGGGTGGGGGCCTGGTGGAGGCTGCCCCTGCACTGCTGGGGGGTGGGGGTGATGGGAGACATGGGTGGGGGCCTGGTGGAGGGTGCCCCTGCACTGCTGGGGGTGGGGGTGGTGGTAGACATGGGTGGGGGCCTGGTGGAGGGTGCACCACAGTGCTGGGGGGTGGGGGTGGGGGTAGACATGGGTGGGGACCTGGTGGAGGGTGCACCACAGTGCTGGGGGGTGGGGGTGCAGGGGAACATGAGTTGGACATGAGTTGGGGCCTGCTGGCAGGTGCCCCACAGTGCTGGGGGGTGGGGGTGCAGGGGAACATGAGTTGGACATGAGTGGGGGCCTGGTGGAGGGTTCCCCACAGTGCTGGGGGGTGGAGGTAGACATGGGTGAGGGCCTGGTGGAGGCTGCCCCTGCACTGCTGGGGGGTGGGGGTGATAGGGGACATGAGTGGGGGCCTGGTGGAGGCTGCTCCTGGTGGCTGGGGGGTAGGGGTGATGGGAGACATGGGTGGGGGCCTGGTGGAGGCTGCCCCTGCACTGCTGGGGGGTGGGGGTGATGGGAGACATGGGTGGGGGCTTGGTGGAGGCTGCCCCTGCACTGCTGGTGGTTGGTGGTGGTGGTAGACATGGGTGGGGGCCTGGTGGAGGCTGCCCCTGCACTGCTGGGGGGTGGGGGTGATAGGGGACATGAGTGGGGGCCTGGTGGAGGCTGCCCCTGGTGGCTGGGGGGTAGGGGTGATGGGAGACATGGGTGGGGGCCTGGTGGAGGCTGCCCCTGCACTACTGGGGGTGGGGGTGATGGGAGACATGGGTGGGGGCCTCGTGGAGGCTGTCCCTGCACTGCTTGGGGGTGGGGGTGGTAGTAGACATGGGTGGGGGCCTGGTGGAGGCTGCCCCTGCACTGCTGGGGGGGTGGAGGTGATGGGAGACATGGGTGGGGGCCTGGTGGAGGGTGCCCCTGCACTGCTGATGGGTGGGGGTGGTGGTAGACATGGGTGGGGGCCTGGTAGAGGCTGCCCCTGTACTGCTGGGGGGTGGGGGTGGTGGTAGACATGGGTGGGGGCCTGGTGGAGGCTGCCCCTGCACTGCTGGGGGTGGGGGTGATGGGAGAAATGGGTGGGGGCCTGGTGGAGGCTGTCCCTGCACTGCTGGGGGGTGGGGGTGGTAGTAGACATGGGTGGGGGCCTGGTGGAGGCTGCCCCTGCACTGCTGGGGGGTGGGGGTGATGGGAGACATGGGTGGGGGCCTGGTGGAGGGTGCCCCTGCACTGCTGGTGGGTGGGGGTGGTGGTAGACATGGGTGGGGGCCTGGTGGAGGCTGCCCCTGTACTGCTGGGGGGTGGGGGTGGTGGTAGACATGGGTGGGGGCCTGGTGGAGGCTGCCCCTGCACTGCTGGGGGGTGGGGGTGATGGGAGACATGGGTGGGGGCCTGGTGGAGGCTGCCCCTGCACTGCTGGAGGGTGGGGGTGGTGGGAGACATGGGTGGGGGCCTGGGAGGTTGCCCCTGCACTGCTGGGGGGTGGGGGTGATGGGAGACATGGGTGGGGGCCTGGTGGAGGGTGCCCCTGCACTGCTGGGGGGTGGGGGTGGTGGTAGACATAGGTGGGGGCCTGGTGGAGGCTGCCCCTGCACTGCTGGGGGGTGGGGGTGATAGGGGACATGAGTGGGGGCCTGGTGGAGGCTGCCCCTGCACTGCTGGGGGGTGGGGGTGATGGGAGACATGAGTGGGGGCATGGTAGAGGCTGCCCCTGCACTGCTGGGGGGTGGGGGTGGTGGGAGACATGGGTGGGGGCCTGGTGGAGGCTGCCCCTGGTGGCTGGGGGTGCAGGGGGACATGCGTTGGTGGGCAGTAGTGCAAGGTGACATGTGGGTTGGCTGGGGGGCATGGCCATGGTGGATGGGGTGCCTGCAGGACATGTGCAGGGTAGGCCCCTGTGGTGTGGGCCACCTGCAGGGGCCGTGGAGGGTGTAGAGGGAACACCTGCGAGGACCCACACGTGCAATTCACGTGTGGTGCTCCCCGCGCACCCCTGTAATACACGTACCCTGATGGAATCGTGTGTGATACTTTCCGCGCACCCCTGAAATGCACGTACCCTGCTGTTTTTGCGTGTGATACTTCCCGCGCACTCCTGGAATACACGTACCCTGCTGATGTCGCGTGTGAAACTTCCCGCGTACTCCGAAATACACGTAGCGAGGACATTCGTGTGTGGAACTTCCCGCGCACCCCTGATATACACGTACCCTGCTGATATCACGTGTGAAACTTCCCGCGCACCCCAAGATACACATAGCCAGGACATTTGCGTGTGGAACTTCCAGCGCACCCCTGGAATACACGTACCCTGCTGATATCGCGTGTGAAACTTCCCGCGCACCCCGAAATACACGTAGCCAGGACATTCGCGTGTGGAACTTCCCACGCACCCCTGATATACACGTACCCTGCTGATGTCGCGTGTGAAACTTCCCGCGCACCCCGAAATACACGTAGCCAGGACATTCGCATGTGGAACTTACCGCACACCCCTGATATACACGTACCCTGCTGATGTCGCGTGTGAAACTTCCCGCGGACCTCGAAATACACGTACCCAGGACATTCGCGTGTGGAACTTCCCGCGCACCCCTGATATACACATACCCTGCTGATGTCGCATGTGAAACTTCCCGCGCACCCCGAAATACACGTAGCCAGGACATTCGCGTGTGGAACTTCCCGCGCACCCCAAGATACACGTAGCCAGGACATTCGCGTGTGGAACTTCCAGCGCACCCCTGGAATACACGTAACCTGCTGATATCGCGTGTGAAACTTCCCACGCACCCCAAGATACACGTAGCCAGGACATTCGCTTGTGGAACTTCCAGCGCACCCCTGGAATACACGTACCCTGCTGATATCGCGTGTGAAACTTCCCGCGCACCCCGAAATACATGTAGCCAGGACATTCGCGTGTGGAACTTCCAGCGCACCCCTGAAATACACGTACCCAGCTGAAATGACGTGAGGTACTTCCCGCGCACCCCAGTGATACACGTAGCCCGCTTGCCGTGCTGGCACAGGGTTAGCGCAGCCCTTTGTGCTGGATTGGGGATTTTGATGGTTTTTCCCTGCGCGAGAGGCGTTCTTGGGGGCGTAACTGGCGCTGCTGCAGGGTCGCTGTGCCACTGTGCGCCACGGCTGGTTTTGGTAGCTGGAATCCATGAATATGCTGTGCGCGGAAATGGATTTTAGCGCACACGGCTGGCGCAGGGATTCGCACGCGCACACTGTGCGCCAGCCGCGTGTGCCACTTGTGCGCTAAATTCTATGAATTACCCCCTAAGTGTGATATGCTGCGGTGGTTTTGGCCAGTAATAGAGTGTTGGGTGCATGACCAAATGGTCATGCACCCAACACTCTATGCCCTGGCCAAAAGCACCGCAGCACATCACACCCACAGAGTCAAACATTTCAGCTATGGCCTATGGAAACTTTTAATGTCCGCTGACATTACCAGTGTTCTTAGAACACTTTCAACTTGTCAGCAAACAATATGGACAGCGTCTTCAGGACACCCCCTACGAACATTTCAGGACACCGCGAGAGTTCTTAGAACACTTTCAACTTGACAACGAACAATACGGACAGCGTCCTCAGAACACCCCCATTTGGTTTATTCGCGAACATTTCAGGACACTGTGAGTGTTCTTAGAACACATTCAACTTGCCATCGAACAATACGGACAGCGTCCTCAGAACACCCCCATTTTGTTTATTTGCAAACATTTCAGGACACCAAGAGTGTTCTTAGAACACATTCAACTTGACAAAGAATAATACGGACACCGTGTGTGTTCTTAGAACACTTTCAACTTGCCAGCGAACAATACGGACAGCGTCTTCAGGAAACCCCTACAAACATTTCAGGACAACGCGTGAGTTCTTAGAAAACACCCCCAATTTGTTTATTTGCGAACATTGCAGGACACCGCAAGAGTTCTTAGAACATTTTCAACTTGTCAACGAACAATACGGACAGCATCTTCAGGACACCCCCTACGGACATTTCAGGACACCACGGGTGTTCTTAGAACACATTCAACTTACCATCGAACAATACGGACAGCGTCCTCAGAACACCCCCATTTTGTTTATTTGCGAACATTTCAGGACACCACGAGTGTTCTTAGAACACATTCAACTTGACAAAAAACAATACGGACAGCGTCCTCAGAACACCCCCATTTTGTTTATTTACAAACATTTTAGGACACTGCAAGTGTTCTTAGAACACATTCAACTTGACAAAGAACAATATGGACACCGCGTGTGGTCTTAGAACACTTTCAACTTGCCAGCGAACAATATGGACACCGTCTTCAGGACACCCCCTACGAACATTTCAAGACAATGCGAGAGTTCTTAGAACACTTTCAACTTGACAACGAACAATACGGACAGCGTCCTCAGAAGACCCCCATTTTGTTTGTTTGCGAACATTTCAGGACACCGCGAGTGTTCTGAGAACACATTCAATTGCCAGCGAACAATACAAACAGCGTCTTCAGGACACCCCCTACGAACATTTCAGGACACCGCTAGAGTTCTTAGAACATTTTCAACTTGACAACAAACAATACGGACAGCGTCTTCAGGACACCCCCTACGAACATTTTAGGACACCACGAGTGTTCTTAGAACACAATCAACTTGACAAAGAACAATAAGGACAGCGTCTTCAGGACACCCCCTACGAACATTTCAGAACAACGCGAGAGTTCTTAGAATACATGATTCAGCTTGCCAGAGAACAATACGGACAGCGTCCTCAGAACACCCCCATTTTGTTTATTTGAGAACATTTCAGGACACCGCGAGTGTTCTTAGAACAGTTTCAGCTTGTTTGCGAACAAAACGGACACATATTGAGTCCTCAGAACACCCCCCATTTAGTTTATTTAGAACATTTCAAAACACCTGTGATGTACGCAGACAAATCGAACACAAAAAGAACATCTACCACATAAAAAAGCACAACATTTAACCTATCTCATACCCTCCCATCCTCCCCACCAACACACTCTATTAAATACACATTTTGAACAAACTTTCACTGCGCTATCCGCGGACGTCCGCAAATCCAAGATGGCGGGTGCTACCGAAAATCTGACGCGCTTCATGCTTCACACCGTCCAACAAGCGAACACGCCGCATGTCCGCGGACATGACGTAAGCCGCTCGGCCAATCAGGACACTGTCCGCGGAGCAAACAGGGAAGTGTGTCCGCGGACCGAACACAGATATCACTAATTTTTTTGGACCTACTTTTTTGTCATTTTAAAAAAAACTACTGGACGGATTTTCACCAAGCCGCTGCTCCTGGTCCAAATTTGATGAAAATCCATCCAGCGGTTTGGGCTGTAGGCACGATCACATTTTTTTTCCCATTCAGTCTATGGGAAAAAAATGTTTTGGGACCTCCCTATAACTTTGCCCCCCTGGACGAATCTCACCAAACTTTGCAAAAAAATTCAGAGTGGGCCATATACTTTTTTTTACAAAGTTTGGTGAGGATTCGTCCAGGGGGAGCGAAGTTATAAGCCGCCCAAAAAGTGCTCTTCCTATGGAAACTGCAACTTAACCATAACTACATGGCCACTATCGTGGCCATGTAATGAATAGAGTGAACGTAGCAATGGGCATGTGTCCCAGTAATCATCAGATATTTCTAAAACTTTAATCTACTCTTATTTGGTCTATTTTGCAAGGCCACCAAATTCTGTCTTGAAATGATGTTTGCATTGATAACCAAAAGGTTAAAGTGCTAATAGAAACCTGCGGGATCCAGGTTATCACAATGATATGGCTCTAACAAGAGGAAAGGGTTAACAGTAAGCTGCCAGTGAACTGAAACTTCTAAATGAGGACCCAGGTGTCCCTTGTCTGGTTAGCAAAAGATGCAATAAATGAGCCCACAAAGGTCCTGCTCCCATCAAGTCACGTGTACATTGATCAGTTGGTTCACATGTTACTTTTTGTGCTAGTCAGTCTAAAATGACATGGCACCCATGGAAAACTGCTCTATAACAGCACAGAATTGCCATAAACTGTATACTTGATGCATCCACCAGAAAAGGTCCACCAGGCAATGGCATGCACTGCACTTGTAAATGTAAAGTAAAATAACAAGAGGGCATTGTCACAGAAGCTGCGCACTTCAGCAGGTTGACAGAAAACCTGCTGAGTACAGCTCTGCAACAGTAGGTGAAGATAGGAATTTTATGGTATCCAGGCATTGCTTCGAATATATAGGGCCTCATTACGACTTTGGCGGTGACCATGCCCTTAAAAAGGGCATGGCTGCCAACAAAACCGGGTCTGGGTTCCCTGAATGGGGAATTACCGGGCCATTCCAAGTTTGGAGGGCCCGATAATTCCTCCTTCAGGGAACCCGGGCCCGGACCTTCCCCATTCCCATTTGAGCCCCCATAGGGCTCAATGGGAATCGGTGCAGGGAGCTAACAACGGGCTGATTACGACCGGCCTGTTGTTAGCTCCCTGGTCCCCTCGCAGGACCCGGTAAGGGTCCCGCGAGGGAACATCGTAATGAGGCGGAATGGGTTTAACGGGTCCACCTCCATTAGCAACACCCGTTGACCCATTCCACCAGGGTCGTAATGAAGCCCATAGTTTCGAATGCCAAAGCCTCGAAAAAAATGCACCATAAAATTGCATTTTTTTGTAGGTAAAGTTTTTTTACTATAATGGGTTTTAAGGGGTAAAAGGGGTCAAAATGGGTTTTTAAGGGTTAAGAAAATAGGGGTAGATGGAACCCCCATTAAAAAAAAAGTCAAATTAATTTCTTTGATGCAAATTCATTTTTTCGATGCATTTTTTTTCCTCCAAACTTTGGCATTCGAAACTTTGGCATTCGATACAATCACTAGGAACCAATTTTATCTGAGTATGCAGCTTTGCCGCATCATCCCCTTGACTGAAATATTTGGCATGGCTCTGCCAAGAGTATTTTTTCACTTTACGGCCATAAATTGAAGTAAACATGATGGAGCTGCTACTCTTACACAAGACCCTGCCTTATCCATTCATGGAAAAAGATCCGCACGTAATCCCCTGGAAGCTCTGCTGGGTTTATGTGAACCTGTTGAGACATTGAGTGAATTTATCACCCAGCTCATCAGATTAATCTAAAAATAAGGCAGAACGAAAAGCATATTGTGTATCACAGTCATTTATTTCTTCTGCGCCAGCACACTGTGGGCTAGTATTCCCCAGCAAGTGATGGATCCGGGAAAGGGTCTTTGGATGAAAGAGGATTGAGTAAATCATTGATAAAGTGCACTCAAGGATCACTGGAAATACCAACATCACTAGATTTTGCACAATTGAAACCAGTAACATAATCAACTTTATGTTGTCAACCAATTGACACAGTACTAAACAAATGTAAATTAAATGCTAATATTCTCTGTTTGCTTTCTGTATCCAATTGTATCTGCACTGTAATGAAATGTCTTTCCCCATTGTAACAACACTGTAATTTACCAAGGAATACGCCCAGATACCCTCGGGTTAGGTGCACTTTATAAATAAACAAATAATTAAATAAATACATAAATAAAAATAATGCTTTTCCATCTACCCACACAAGTATATAACAACCAATGACGAGGCTTCACTCCACTCAAAGACCTCCTCTATTGCAACGTAATTGTGCATTCTACACAATGATTTCTCAATCAGCTAGTTCTTCCAAGAAATGGGGTGTAAATTCCTTCTATCTCAATGAAAACAGAAAACATTATGGGCCCTGCCAGGATGAGTGTTAACAAGAAAAAGATGTGGCTTTTGAAAAGCCTCGTATTCATTTTTATCCTGACTGTGCTCATTGATTCTAAGTTCTCAAATGCCCCTGTACGGTGCAAACAGTGGTTTTGAATACAGCTCGGATAGGGTAATTTCCTGTTGCTAGCTTTCTAATGTACAAGCAATAGGCTCCCTAATGCATGTCTCGGGTATAGAACCTATATTTGCCTCATACAGAACCTTCTGTACATCACAGATGCTGTCACCAATGGTAACAATACTACAGGTAAGAACCTCTTCCCAGCATTTCTGTTGGGGAGTGGATTAGGCAGGGCTACCTTTGTTTGGGGGAATTTTCCATGCTTATTTGGCCCCACCTGCAGTACTACTTGTTCTGAATGGTCGACACTGGAGCAAATCTGCCCGAGTTTAGAGTAGCTTAGAGCTGGTCAAAAATTGAGTGAATATTGTTGAGGGTAAATACATGCCTCGAGGTCATCTGTGGTATTTGGTGGTGTCCTAGGAGCCCCACTCCTGACATTGAGGGATCCACACTCAAACATGCCCATCTTGGAGTGGTTAAACAGGTTCCACATATCCCAAAACACCTGGCAGAGCCACATGGATGAAAAAGAAATTGATGTTTTTGACATCACCATCTTCTCTTCGAACAGCATCCTGAAAGTATGAACCTTCACAAAAACTACTGCCAGCAACAGCCTTTTGATATACATCCATATTCCATCCCCACCCACTGAGAAATGATCTACCACGAGATCTTTGCAAGTCAGAGCTACTATGTAATTTTCAGTCGGGCTTTAGACGAGGTTACTCCACAGCGCACAACTTGGCTGTTATGGACATAATTCGTACTAGAGCCAGATCAAAGGGTAAACCACCACTCTATGCTCTTTTTGTGTACTTTAAGTCAGCGTTTGACCTCATTCCTTGAGAAAAACTCTGGGCTAAACTCAAGTTAGTGGGCTGTCCGGAGGGCCTCTTATACTAGCTTAGGCTACTCCCTTCATCACAACACCAGTGCATCCTTGAAACTGGATAGGCAAGGTAATATGACCAAGTACATAAACCATAAAAAGGGGTCAAACAGGGTTGCGTTACAGCCCCTTTAGTTTTGCAATCTGTTTGTGTATTACTTACCTATTGTGATAAAGTCTGTCCACAATTGCCCGCTAATGATAGGCTCTGCACACTGGCCAGTTTTGGCCTACGCAGACGACCTTGTAATACTCAACCATACCTTTAGTGGCCTCTGTAGATCAGTAAAGGCACTCGAGTTGTTTGCTGAGGCCAAAGGGCTGATCATTAATTGTGAAAAAACACAACTCATGCTTTACACTAACAGGAAAATCGTCCGTACCAAGCTGTTGATAAAAGAGCTGGAGATCCCTTATACACCAATGTATAAATATTTGGGTATTGAGCTGAATGACAAGGGTAGTTATTCTGCCTGTAAACAAGCATGTTCTATTAAAGCAGCCCAGATTACTGACATGATGTATCGTTTTTCCTTCCAATTTGGGGTATACGCAGTTGTGGCAGGCCGACAGCTATACAATCAGGAACTGGCTCCAATGATAACCTATGGCTTGGAATCATTGTTCTCTGTAGATCTAAAATGGTTACAGATCATAGAGGATAAATATTGGAGGAAAATACTGGGCCTCCCAGACTGAATACCAATGGCAATAATTAGGCTAGAGCTAGTATTGATATCATTGAAAGCTACAGTGCTGAAAAAACGAGCAGAAATGTATATTACCATGTGTAATGGCCCCAACGATAGATTGTTATTTGCCCTACATCAGGAAACCCTTAAAGAAGCAACAGCTTGTCAGTTAAAAGAAAGCATGGAGGTATTTTTAAAGAGATATGTTGGATACAGAGGAAGGGGCAGGATATTCTAAAAATGAAACATGTACTTGCTGGATATATTGAATTGTGGGATTGGCTGCAAAACTATGCTTATTTGAGCACTTTAAAAAAGTACCAGTCAGGATCTCACCTTTTATGTACATTTAAGAAACCTCAGCAGTACATGAATCTTTCCCCTTCCCCAAGACTCAGACGTCTTATATTATTACTGAGACTGAACCACCTGCCAGTATTATCAGTAACTGGGTCATTTACCAACATACCATGGCTGGATCGATGGTGTAGGATATGTAGGAACAATGGAGTCATGGAAACGCCTAAGCATGTATTGTCAGAATGCCCTAGCTTTACTGAGGTATATACCAGGCTTTATGGGAGATATGCACACAATCTTGACAACATAAAGGACATGGCCTTTGGGCACAGTGTATTAACACAAGGAACATGAAGTTATACATCTCGATGTATAACGTCTGGCAAAAAGTAGAACAACTCCTGGAATGAACAATATAAACCAATCTATAACTATATAATAGTGATTTGAGATAATCTTCATTCTCATATAAGCGCTCAGTAGAAAGGGCAAGCTAGATTGGAAGCGCTGTAATTTTGGAATGCATACGTTTTAAATTGGTCAAATGGAAATGACTGCAGACTTTTGTAGTTTAGCTAGAAATTATATTTTATTTTATTTTGTATTTCATATTGTACACTTGTAATAGTAGATGAAGTTGTAATTACATTTTATATGTACTATAGTTGTTTAGCACTATTGTGAAAATATTGAATTTTGTATAACATAATTGAACTTATATATTTGTACTTATTGAATGTGAAAACATAGCCCTCTCCCAAGTGCAGGGTGGCTTTAAGAAAAAGGCTAGGACCATAAAGCAAGGACTCCTATTAAAGGCTACATATGTTGATTTATATAAAAGCAAGCTCTATTTGGGTTTTGTTGATCTTAAAGCTGTCTTTCATTCTGTCAATAAGTCTATCTTTAGGGAGACCTTACTGATTGGAGGACTGGGCCCAGTTTAATATGTGTCATTCAATAGGCCGACAATAGTATTAGGGGTTCAGTGCACCCTGGCCGCTGTGGTAAAACCACAAATGAATTTCAGTGGGAGAAGGATCTGAGACAGGTATCCGTCCTTGCACTGGTCTTGTTTAACCTATTAATCAATTATCTAGAAGATTGATGGTTACGAATGGTTGATGCAGATCTCCCGGGCATGAGCAGCCTCAAAGTCCCAGTCTTTCTGTTTTCAGATGATGCAGCGAGTTAGCACAGAAAGAAAATTGTGACATAAAGCTAATGAGCAGTTTTGGGTCTTATTGTATTTTAAGGAGGCATGAAATTAATATAACCAAACCAAACTAATGGTTGGGTTTGTGCTGCCCTTTAATACCTAATTACAAATGAAACACCTACTTTTCCTACCAAATATTAAGAGTGGAGCCTATCAGCCTTTGAAAAAAAATATATATATATAGTTATATTCAGTGAAACAACTTTGGGAAAGGGTTGTTATGTTTAAGTTACACTAATAAAAACCTATGAAATTCAGTGACAAAACGTTGTTAAAAGGATGTTATGGTTACAAGCTAAGCAGCCGTAATTTAGCAGTGCACGGTGGTGACACGAGTTATGGTTGTTTAACTCACCATAACTGGTGAATTTCTGGGGTTTTTACTTTTACTTGTAACTATTAGGTCCCTTTAACAACGTTTTTTCACTGAATTTCATAGGTTTTTATTAGTGCAACTTAACCATAATGTCCCTTTAGCCACGTTTTTCACCGAATTTCATCGTTTTTTTCCACCCTTAATTAGCTACCAGTTCATTATATCATACTCACCCGCAATGTACCAGCTATTTAGTCTGCAGACAGTGCGAAAGTCAGCGGACATCAGTTACCATCAACAAGACCAAGGAGCACCAGGGACAACATAAACGGTTGTACCCTTCAACCAACAAAAACATTTACATAAAACAACATTACTTACATTTACTACACCCAAATATACCTTTTGGTACAATTCATCATTTCAAAATGTAACCATTATTTTTTCATTCAGCACACAATATAATGGAATGCACCAAGCACAAACCATAACTGTACACCTAATAGTATCACTTCAGTGCAACTCTTCATAACGATACATCAGGAGCTCATTCCAAAGCAACCTCCTACCAAATAGTAAGTACACTGTATGTATTTATCTAGTATTACCATTTATTATATAAATATTTTGTATAAGCAAATATCACCATTTTATTATTTCAACAGACATAGCAAACACACTTGAGTGGTTGGAAGAACACTTTCCAAAAGAAGAAATGAGTGATGATGAAATCTCTAATGGTAAACAATACATCTTTCAATGTAAAAAAAAAAATATATTTCATACAGAGCTCATTAAAATAATAATTTCTTCTTTTCTTATAGTACATAGTTTACATGAGAAACAGCACCCCAAATTAATTATGGAGAATCCCAACAATCACAAAGACAATCCCTAGCGCCAAATGTACAGAATTAAATCATGACCTTGTCTGCAAAATTTGATGAATGTAGTAATGTGTTTAATGAACTTTTAAATTATGCAAAAAATCATATTATAAGAAATGCTGATTATCACTGTCCTTCTTGTACCTGTCCCCTTTACCCCCAGCAATCACCCCCATAAAATACCCTTAATATAAATGAAAGACCCTTTGATGAAACTTCACTCCCTCCCTCCCCTGATGATCATTGTATAGAAATTACAAATCCTCCCATTTATGTTTCCCCTTTCATAAATACATGTATTTGTTATACTATAAATATCGTGTATATTATACTGACATCTTTTTTTAAAAAACCCCAATTAATAGTCTGTGGTCTATAAGACTGTTCGTGGTGTCTGCTTATGCAATAGGGTGTTGGCGGACATCATACCCTGTCTGGACATGTCTGGTCTGGCAAGATGCACTTTTAATTAGTCCACGGACACCGTTCCCAGTTGCAGACATCCCTGCACATGCGCCCAGCGGTTCCCACCTGCCAATGTCTGCGGACAACCATCAGCACCGTGGACACTCCCCGCACCTGTGTGGCATGACAGCATGTCTGTGGACGGTGTCTGTCACTATGGACAGTTTAAAACTGCATTTATAGGCCAATCTAGGTTATTTCAAGTTGAAAGTGTACCCTCCCAGAGCTCCTACACCTATTATTAGTTGATCTGTCAACTTTTTACAACTATCCAAGGGCATTTTGCAACTCGGTAGTCCACGGACGGCTCCTCTGTATGGACCTACCCATTACTTTTAGTCATTCTCAATCTGGCTATAGAGGAGAGAGCAGCTGACAGCACCTGCTTTGCAAAACAGCTTCATTTGCAGAAATGGCATTTGCTGTGGTCATCCCTCCTCCTTCCCAGGGCCACCAACAGCAGCAGCACTACCACACCCACCTGGAGCCCTGGAAAGGGGAAGAGGCGCAGAGATGCAAGAGGATGATGAGGAAGAGGAAGGAGAGGTAGAGGAAGTGCCTACATCCAGCACCCGGAAACAGTCACGTGTGTGGTGGTTTATTGTCACCTTTGGCGGTGAACCGAAGGCTCGGGCTGCCAAGGTGAAATGCATTGAGTGCAACGTTGTGCTCAATCGCAGACAACCGGGGAAATACTCCTACGGGACCACAACCATGTGCCGCCACACCAGATCCAACCATCAGGGTGCTGTGAGAAAGGCTGTTCCTTTCTCAGGGAGAAGCAGGTTAACAAGCTCGACCCCATCTTCCTCAACTGCTCCTTCCACCCCACAGGCTATTGAATGCCTCGCAGGCCATACAGGATGCTGTTGACCCTTACATTTTGAGGGTCACAGTACTCTTTTTGTACTGCGACACACGGATAAGCAGGGGAGAGCAATTTCAATGTGCTTTCGAGGCCGCGAT
This sequence comes from Ambystoma mexicanum, assembly GCF_040938575.1. Classification (NCBI taxonomy): domain Eukaryota; kingdom Metazoa; phylum Chordata; class Amphibia; order Caudata; family Ambystomatidae; genus Ambystoma; species Ambystoma mexicanum. Next base: position 1,016,548,954 of record NC_090922.1, read on the forward strand.
CAGGGAGCAAGAGAAACACTACTTTAAATGTAAGGCCCACCCAACATCTTTTCCTGTACACCTGCCCCTCTGTACCTGTGGTTGGTGTCCCTTCCCTCCCTTCCCTACCCCACCTTACATTGCCTCTCCTGTAAAACACAAAAAGCCACAAAAGAACAAAAAAACTGTTTCTTTATGATTCACCTTTCACGGTTAAAAAATAGAACTAAGAATAAAAATCACATGACCTTTCACAGTCTGCATAGTCCGCGGACAGTATGAATGTCCACAGACACCCGGAAAATGCCAGGCATGGGGTTAAAAGAAATTAACTTGTTTTTTGTTCATAAATGGTGCAGGGTTTGATATACTGAACTGAGAAATGTTCTAGGGAATTTAATTAATTTTTCTAACTTTCACAAAAAATGCCTCAAATTCTTTTTCTGTTTTTTTATTAACTAAAACTACTAAAAAAACTTCACGACATATTTCACGAGTTCCTAAAAATTGTTTAAGTGCATTTTGCATATTGAAAAGAAAGAACTTGATATTTTCATTATGAAAAGATGTCACGTCAAAATCCTGCAAAAATGCACATATACAGCTTTGTTCACATTGCTCCTTGCTTTCTCGATTTGTGGAAAAAATAAATGAGAATGTTTCCACATTTGTTTTTGAGCTATCTGAGAAAACACAATCTTCGAACATGGAAACAGTTCCATTAACTTTGCAAATTAATCCTTCATAGCAAACAAAATTCTGGTGACATAGCCCAAACTGTTGCCTCCACAGTGAACTACTATTATGTCCAGATGCTTCAAAGTAACCATACTTTCAGAAAACGGGAGCAAGTTCGCCCACTTAATTCCTCCATACAAGGAAAAATCAAATTCTTCAAATCCAAGATTCACAGGCAATCCAGACTGCACACAATACACCTTCAACCAATGGATCCAAGAATCATGAACCATCCAGACACTCTGCTTCCTCAAATCCATAGTCATAGCCATATTCACTCCACACAACAAAGATAAATCTTGCAACCCTGTCTTCTTGTACACTACAACCAGGACATCTGATTGGCTGATCCGCAGATGTCCATGGACATCCATGACTGTCTGCGGTCACCACAGTCCCCTTTCCATGCCAGGCATCCTTAAAGGACCTGTATCTCATGTGCAGTGTCTGCATACTACCACAGTGTCTGCAGACACTGTAGCGCAGGGCAGCCCTTCTACTCTTTTTACTTTTATGTTTGTAACACTCCCTTATTGGCTGCTTGCAAACTGTCACACATCCATCCACCAATCACATCCAAAAACTCTGCATGTAACCATGTCACCTAAGTTCTGCATTTCAGATGTACTCTTGAACTCTCAATTTATATATCTACTGCTACTCAGAGCCACCTGCAACACAAACTACTGTGAAACTCTCCAATATTTCTATTTGCAGATTTAACAATATATACACCTAACAAGACATAGTACAGGTATACTTATATTTTGAAAAGTAATTATTTTCAACCCCTTCATATATATATATATATATATATGCAAGGTTGCGGCTACTTACCCTGTCATAAGCTCCTCAATAAGCATATTCTCTTTTTTAACCACTCTATTAAATGCCATGCATTGCAGCATTCAGCACCTGCTCATATCAAGTGGCAGTTACTGATGTGCATTTAAAAATGTAACTTTTTAGGAGCATTTTGATGAAAGTTAAAAAAGCGAATATGCGCATTTATAACAGCACTGTGTGTAACTTTTTTTCTAAAGGAAAGGAGAAGCAGATGGAAAGGATTTGTAGAACATGTTTAAATGGCACTTGGTGTGTGGAAGTTTAATATGTTGGCAGTACATGCATACTTGCCAACATGGCCCATTCCAAACTGTGGGTGCTTATCAAGTTTTTTTTTTTTTTTTGCAATCTGTGACTTGTAATTTCACTTTTCCCATTACAATACTTGGACTACAAGTCCCAGAATGCAAAAGGAAACTAGAACTGGACTGGAAGATTTGAATATGTGACATGTATAGTGAATGGTAAATGCTGTGCGTTTAAAAATGTTTCTTTTTAGGAGCATTTTCATGAAAGTAAAAAAATGCAAACTTGCATTTACTGTGTGTACCTTTTTTCTAAGAGAAAGAAAAATCAGATGCAAAAGATATGTACAACATTTTTAAGTGCCATTTCATCCAATAGCACAATATTGTTGGTGCAGGGATAGAGGGTTTGTTATTTGTTCTGAAGGTATAGCTGAAAGAGCATTGCAGTGATACACAGCAAAGTACCCCTGATGGTCCAAAAACGGTAGGTTTTGGTGCTCAGTCTAGTGCAAACCTGTGTGGGAGAGGATGAAAGTTATAACCTATCAGCAAATGTAAAGAAGCAAGTGCTTTTGACTGCATGGATGGAGTGTGGGGGGAGGGGTGGATCACCTTCAAAAATACCTTTGCAAGCTCTCAGTGGTACAATAAGTGTTCCATTCCATAATGCAAATAAAAATACCATACCTCATTAGGAAACACCTGAAACAAGCTCATTCACAGATCTGTCCAATTAAAGGATGTGCCATTCTCTATATGTTTTTACATTAGTCCGATATTACACATAAACCTACTATACACAACAAGATGCATTTATTGTACATACAGCATAATCAACATTCATAGCTGACACAGAATGCTCCATTTGCCATGATAGAGAGCCTTTGTTTTTCTGAATGGTAAGCAGCCACTGTGAGTAAAGTACTCTTTACATGGCTTCACATTCTACAGTATCTCATAACACATCCTTTAGAACAGGTGACTCCATAAACAAATGTGCTTCTGTGTCTGTAAAACATGTTAACAAGTATGGTAGCTAAACTGAGTACGGGTTGACATTTCTTATCTAAACTTCTGGAATTTTGATTCCGGAATGGGAAGTCCTCAAGATCTGTTGACAAACTGGCCTGGCACTTATTTCAAAGGCAATACCGTTTCTCCATACACTCCAAGAAGAGAGCCCACATTCAAGTCTCTATCTCTGGAGCCACATGACTGAACATTTCAAAATCTGCAAGGAACTCACCAATCCAACTGAAGTCTCTATCTCTCCCCTTCCTTCCCAGGCTCTCTGCACCGCACTGTCCTCCCATTTGACATCTAAAAGACAGGACATCCTGTCCTCGCTCTCCTACACCCCTATCTCTACCGCCTCCTTCTCCCCTGCCTCCCTTTTCCCCCTCCAACTCCCTCACTCTCTCTTCTTTCTCAACTATAGCATCTGAGGAGGTCTCTAAAGTTGTCCGCTTCATGAGGGTCTCAGCCAAACAGGTGCACACCTGCTCTTCCAGAACTATTAAGGACACTATCTCTTCACTCACCCCAGCTATAGCTAATGTCTGTAACCACTCCTTCGCCACTGGCTATTTCTCTCTATCCTTCAAGCACTTCCTTACATACTCTCTGCTAAAAAACTGTTTGCAGACCCATCCTGCCCAGCTAACTATCGCTCTATGTCTATCACCCACTTCCTAGCCAAATCTTGGATAAGTTGGTCTTCCCCCAACTGATCCATCACACTGAACTTTCGGGTTGTCTCCATGACCATCAAGCTGGATTCCAGGCATCCAGAGGCACCGAAACTGCTCTCCTGAACACCTGTGAAGACCTGCTTGCTAATCTCGACTCCAAATCTCCTGCATTCTCATCTCCTTGATCTCAATTCTGCCATTGACACAGTGAACCATTCTATTCTCATAAAACAGCTCTGTGATACCCTCAGCATCATGGACCGGGCACTGGACTGGTTGACTTCCTTTTTAACTAACCACCCTTCCCAGGTGCAAATGGGCCATCTCTCCTCCACTAGCTCACTCTCCACCTGCAGCGTTCCCCATGGCTCTATTGTTTCACCGTGGCTTTTCAACATCTACCTTGCCCCTCTTGCCCACCTGATCACCTCTTCCTCTCCTAACTTCCAGTGTTATGCTGATGACACAGAGCTCTCCTTCAAGCTTCCCTCTGCTACTTCCTCTTCCTCCTCTCTCATTTCCGATTTTCTGACCACTATTCAGGCATGGTGCGCTTCTAATGATCTCTGTATTAATGCCAGTAAGACTGAGATCCTTCTGATTGGGACACGTGTGCTCTCTTGCCAGTCTTCTTGGACCTCCTATACTCAAATTCTACTGAGGTTAAAAATCTTGCGGTCGTCTTTGACTCCTCTCTCAGGAGGATAGCTCAGGGGCAACATGCTCGCCTTGGAAGCAAGATGACACAGAGCAACACGGGCTTGATCCCCGGGTCCGCGCTTAGAAACCTCTGAGTATTAAGCATGTTATAAATAACCTATCATATCATATTCTCCTTCACCCATCACATCTTGGACCTTGCCAAGAAGCCCACTTTCAGCTTCACCTCCTTAGAGGCCTTCTCCCTTTCCTTACTTTCCCCTAGAAGGTCAAAGTCTCCAGAGCTCTGGTCCTCTTCAGTCTTGGCTACTGCAACATCCTATTCCTCACTATGCCCCTTTCCTCCCTTCCCCCCTTCAATTAATCAAGACGAGGGCTGCAAGTCTTATCCTTGGCCACAAACCCAGGGACCCTTTCTATTCTGCTCTAAAATCTCTCCACTGGCTCCCGGTAGCTGCAATAACCTTTGCATCATCCACAAGGCTTTCTGGGGCCTGGGACCCAGCTAGCTCCAACTTTCTCTCACTAAATACCTCCTTGCTAGAACCCTTCGGTCTTCTAGTTGCAACTCTCTGCTGCTCAAACGCTTCTACAAGCAGAGAGTGCGGGATAGATCTCTCTCTTCGGCTGGCGCCTCCCTTTGGAACAACCTCCCTGCCCTTCTCAGACTTGAGCCGGACCTCCTTAAGTTACGGAAAACTCCTCAAAATTCTTTTTTCCTCTACCTCTTTCCCTCTCTCCTTTCACCTGCTAATTTCCGGTCCTTCTAGAGTCTTAGAGGCTACCAGACCCTCTGCCTAGTCATCACCAGCACCCAACCCCCTCAGCACTGCCCTCTGGGCCCCATGCATGGCTGCTGGGTGGCTGGGCACCCATTCGACCCTTGGGACACCACCACCATAGCACTATGCCTGCGGCCTCCTCCCCTGGTACCCTATCCACTTCCCCTCCAGGGCTCCCATTAGCACGTGCCAATACCCTGATGCCCCCCTCTACCCCATCCCTTTCCTCTCTCCTGCACCTCATGTCACTGCACTTGTACGTTCCAAATGTCAAAAGCCTAGTAGGACCGCTATTGTTCTTTTATTGTTATTATTACTTTTTTTTACTCCCCTGCCTCCCAACCCACTTTTTTCTTGTGGAGTCTGCAAACACTATTTGTTGTATAGGCGCCTTATGAATACTCAATAAATAAAATACAAAATAAATGTAAATTATGTTTAAATGGAAAAAAATGATTAATGTGCTTCTCTATTTTGTGATAGATGAGCAAAATGGTGTAATTAATAAAAAATGAAAAAAATGTACCACTGCAAGTTTTATAAATGTACTCAAATACATAAAATTCTCAAGCATTCTATTTTTTGTAACGATATTGTGACTGGAAAAGCACTATGCTTGTATGATATACTTTGGTAGTCTTTTTTCGGCAGGTGGAAGTTGGCATAGAACCTAAATCGCTTAAAGAGAATAGGATAGTGCCAGTAAAATATGTTCTATTCCAATCTGAACATTTTTTTCAGCACAATGTTTGGGGGCAGAGTGTAATGTTTGTTGATTCCGTGGTGCATCTCATTAGAGATTCATGTTAATGCCTCCTGCCATGCGCATACATGAGGGTGGTCATTATGATAGTTCTTCAATGGGATCATGAAAATGCATGGAAGCAAGGGGCTGGCTGGATTCATGATCCTTTTTTACACCCCTTTCCACAAACAGTCTGAATTGCATAGAGGGGGCTGCAGACACATCAGTGCTAGCCCCTGGGGCTCTCACTGTAAAAATACTGGTTCACTTAAATGGAATACTTAAAGGTTCATTAAGCTGTAGTTAATATTTAAGCAATATGCCCCGAGCTGCGGGGACATTAGTGAGTCAGGTAATGCCCTGGGGCCCATAATTATAGGCCCTTCGCTTCGCTCGAGCCCTGTAGCTCTGTGCTTTATGCTGAGGTTGGTGCAGATAAATGCTGTGCAGAAAACTCATCCCCATTCCCCTCCTCTTTATGCTAATTAGATCTGGTTTAGAAAACGGGGACTAGCAAGCTGTTCACAGGTGTATGCTATCCCATCCATGTGTTGGATGGTGCATTCTGTGGCAATGAGAACATCCAAGTTGTGTGTGGATGTGGGAGTGAGCCATGTATCAAGACAGTGTCTAGGTTGTAAGTGGTGCTGGGGTCAGCAGTTTCTGATACACATACTACTGCAGAGTGAGCATTGATGAGCATGAGGTGTGTAGTTTGCTTTGGAGGCAGAGTGTGGATGGAGATGCGTGGGGTGTGAGTGAGGTTCTGTGGGCTCAAGTGCATGGTAGTGGTGTACACACTGGGTGTTTGCATGTGTATATTGCTGGTGGGAAAGGAAAGGGTTGGGTGAGGTGTGTCGCCCATGCTTCTAACTTACCTGGGATGCATGGATCAGGGAGTCAGGCCCTTTCCAGGTCCTTGCACGACCAAACAGGAATTTCTCTTTTCCTTCTCTGCCCTTCTATTTAGATGCCCATTCTGGAGGTGCTGTGCAATCTAAGAGTTAAAAAGGAAATGAAGGGGAGGGACAGGCAATAAATGTGCCCAAGATTAGACTGCTGAGAATGCAGAGGCCACTTGACCGACATCCATTTGTACCAGCTGACTAACTGCAAAAGAAAAGAAGGTTGGGAGGCAAAATGAAAAGGGTAATAATAAATGGGCAGGCAGGCAAAAAAGTGCCAAAAGAATAGCAGTGATTTATAGGTTAATTAGTCCATACGTTAATACATTTATTTTCAATGTGTATTATTTCTTATGTATTTCATCAGCAATTTTCAAAGATAAGTATTCAAAAATGTGTTATGCATACGTATATAATTTCAAAACCTATGAACATCATTTAAAAAGCTATAAATAAAACAGGCTGTACCACAACTCTGTTTTTTTTTTGTTTGGTACCAACTTACAAAGTTACCATGCGCCTGATTATTGTTACAATTCGAGAAAGTGTCACAGGTTGTGTGGAGCAAGAATAAAGGGGACACTAGTGACCCCGACCCCTTGAAGTAATGGTCGAATGGACTTCTCCACACTTCAAAAAAGCGCCACACTGGGTTTTTGTGAAGGGTTGGTAAATTTATTAGATTGAATTAAAGGTGCCCTTTACTGATGACACGTGTTTCGACACACCAGTGTCTTTTTCAAATCAGGGCTGATAGCAATGCTGATAAGTAACATAAAGACAGTGATCATGTTGTAAAATAGACGGATATGCATTACAATCATAGGTCATGATAAAACAAATTAAAATCGACCCATACTGAAAAAATCCAAATCATGGTGTGGTGTGGTCACAGAGAAATAAGGAGGGGTGAAGGGTAGGGAGGTAAAAGGTAAGTCATATTGAGAAAAAACAAATAAACAAAAACAAATGACAAAAACACAAAAGCGTTATTAGCAGCTAGGTAATCAAAAGTAAGAAACAATTGCTTTAGTGATTGAAATTTTTGCCCTTGGCGGCCTTACCTAAATCTCAAGTGAAAAGGTTTCAATTAGGTGAAACACACAGTCATGGGTTAAATCTGCCTATGAGAAATCATATAAAAAATCACAGATTATGGGTATGTGTGGTTTAGAAAGCACCTAGCTTTTAAACAAAAAAAATTAGTGTTTATGGAGTATAATTTATTCAACCAAAATATGCGCCAAAAATATATGTGTCTATATTTGTCTGACACAAATAGGTGTGTAGAGTATAGCGCCCCATTCCATTGCAACATGCAGAAATGCTTGCAAACAGATACTGAAACGGCCATGTCAATAGCTGTAAACATAAACCTGTGCAATTAGCCACACAGTACGATCTGTGAATTTTAGTTCGTCATTTCACATAACAATAAACCGTAGAGTACGCACGAGCGGGCGTGCAGTAGACATTGCTGTGAAACTAAAAGTTGCCGAGCACTTATTAAATAATTTCAAGAAGCAGTGGAAAAATTTGAGTAAAACACGAGCGAGCATGCCGGGAAACGGCAGAAAAACAGCGTTGGATTGCAACCGAGCGCGATAACGCTACAGTGAATTACGGTGCAATCGTCCACTGTGACATGATATAATTATATGCGGAACCTACCTGATGGAGAGATAGCATAGTGCTAAAGCCTACCTCCTGGTTCGCTGAAGTCTGCTGCCGTCTGGATTGTGCAGAACGCTGCAGTGGCACAGTTTACATATGTTGTCATGGCAACCCGAAGTCCTACTGCTATTTCCATTGAGTCTCATCTAGGAAGTCAGGCAAAAACAAACGAGTGCCATGTTTTGGGCCCATAACCGATAACGCTGTTACAAAAACACCCGTGAAGTGATATTTAGGTGGTTTTTCAAGGGCTTATTGGTTGCAATACATTTACAAAATGTTTTGGGTACTTTGTCTCAAGGAACATTTTTTGAAAATAAATGATGAATTCATAGAAGATTATCCAAAGAAATGGAAAAAAGAAACCATACAATTCACAAAAGAGAAAGTACCAAATAAGAGTAGCAGGCAGAGAAATGTACACAGAACCTATACTACGTGTTGTCTGATATTAATGTATGTAATTATACATAATTATGAAAAATGTCCTGTTGAGCTACAGGTGTCAGATTTATAAGACATATTTTTAGTAAGAAGTGAGAGAAATGTGAATAATGCACTTTGTTAATATAAAGTACCTGTCATACTACATACTACATATCGTATGTTCATAAGCAGAATAGGCAAAAAATGAAAACTTCAAAGAAAATGCGCCATCTCATGGTCTCGGTTCAGACCAAACTCCGTTGCTTTGAATTTGCATATGATGCGGGGTTCACACTGGCGAAGGATACCAGATACTAGAGCTTTTTGTAACGATTCTACCAATGTCATCAAGAAACTTCAATTGACCCATTAGCAAGACACATTCAAACTGGTTACATGGGATGTTCGAGCCCTGTATACCTCGATTAAACACGAGGCAGCCATTGAAACCATAGACTATACTTTTCATGGGGAAACTGCTTCGCACTACCACTACGTGACTATGCTCAAAGAAATGCTCACAACAACTTTGGATAGCAATATTTTTCTTTTCAGCAAAAGATATTTCAAGCAGAAACAGGGAGTAGCTATGGGCGTAAAATACGCACCAGCCTTAGCCAATCTATTTATGAGCAAATTTGAGGACAAATATGTGTACACGGATCCGAATGCAAAAGACTAAATTGTGATGTGGACCAGATTCATTGATGACATTTTACTTATCTGGAATGGGAATGACGAAGACCTAATCGAATTTAGGGATCGTTTAAATAACAATACAGAAGGGATCTTACTCTCAGGACCATCGAGTAACATCAGCTTAGATTTCCTTGATCTAACAATGTATGTGATGGATGGCAAACTCGTGACTATGGGGGTAATTCATAGAATTTCGCGCACAAGTGGCGCACGCGGCTGGCGCACAGTGTGCGCATGCGAATGTCTGCGCCTGCCGCGTGCGCTAAAATCGATTTCCGTGCACAGCGTATTCATAGATTTTAGCCTCCAAAACCAGCCGTGACGCAGAGTGGCGCAGCGACCCTGCAGCAGCACCATTTACGCCCCCAAGAACGCCCTCGCGCAAGGAAAAGCCATCAAAATCCCCAATCCAGCGCAAAGGGCTGTGCTAACCCTGGACCAGTTTACAGGGCTGCCAAACAGCAAAGGGCAAGCGGGGAACGTGTATTATTGGGGTTCGCGTGAAGTTTCACACTTGAAAGAGCCTGTGCAAGTGGGGTACGTGTATAACTGGGGTTCGCGGGAAGTTTCACACGCGAAAGGGCCTGTGCGAGTGGGGTACGTGTATTACTGGGGTTCGCATGAAGTTTCACATGCGAAAGGGCCTGTGCGAGTGGGGTATGTGTATAACTGGGGTTCGCAGGAAGTTTCACACGCAATTGGCCCTGTGCGAGTGGGTTACGTGCATTACGGGGGTTTGCGGGAAGTTTCACACGTGAAAGGGCCTGTGCGAGTGGGGTACGTGTATAACGGGGTTCGCAGGAAGTTTTACATGCGAAAGGGCCTGTGCGAGTGGGGTACGTGTATTACTGGGGTTCGCATGAAATTTCACATGCGAAAGGGCCTGTGTGAGTGGGGTACGTGTATAACTGGGGTTCCCAGGAAGTTTCACATGCGATTGGCCCTGTGCGAGTGGGGTACGTGTATAACTGGGGTTTGCGTGAAGTTTCACAAGCGAAAGGGCCTGTGCGAGTGGGGTATGTGTATTACTGGGGTTCGCGTGAAGTTTCACACGCGAAAGGGCCTGTGCGAGTGGGATACCTGTATTACTGGGGTTAGCAGGAAGTTTCACACGCGAAAGGGACTGTGCGAGTGGGGTACGTGTATTACTGGGGTTCGCGGGAAGTTTCACACGCGATTTGAGCAGGGTACGTGTATTCCTGGGGTGCGTGGGAAGTTTCACAATTGATTTTGCTTTCAGAGTGGTGTACTGAATTTCGGGGGTGAGCGGGGGGTCCTACACGTGAATTGGCAGTGTGGGTCCTCCCAGGTGTTCCCTCTACACCCTCCACGGCCCCTGCAGGCAGCCTACACCACAGGGGACTACCCTGCACCCCTGGTCATGTCCCGCAGGCAGCCCATCTACCATGGGCCTGCCCCCCAGCCAAGCCACATGTCAGCTTGCAGTACTGATCACCCACTCATGTCCCCCTGCACCCCCACCCCCCAGCAGTCAGGCGTACCTGCATCAGACCCCCACCCATGTCCAACTCATGTCCCTTTGCACCCCCACCCCCCAGCAGTCAGGGGCACCTCCCAGCAGGCCCCCACTCATGTCCCATTCATGTCCCTTTGCATCCCACCCCCCAGCAGTCAGGGGCACCTGCCAGCAGGCTCCCACTCATGTCCCCCTGCTCCCCCACCCCCCAGCAGTCAGGGGCACCTGCCAGCAGGCCCCCAACCATGTCCCACTCATGTCCCTTTGCACCCCCACCACCCAGCAGTCAGAGGCACCTGCCAGCAGGCCCCCACTCATGTCCCACTCATGTCCTTTTGCACCCCCACACCCCAGCAGTCAGGGGCACCTGCCAGCAGGCCCCCCACTCATGTCCCACTCATGTCCCCCTGCACCCCCACCCCCAAGCAGTGCCGGGCACCTGCCAGCAGGCCCCCATTCATGTCCCACTCATGCCCCCCTGCACCCCCACCCCCCAGCAGTGCAGGGCACCTGCCAGCAGGCCCCCACTCATGTCCCCCTGCACCCCCACCCCACAGCAGTCAGGAGCACCTGCCAGCAGGCCCCCACTCATGTCCCTTTGTGCCCCCACCCCCCAGCAGTCGGGGGCACCTGCCAGCCGGCACCCACTCATGTCCCCTTGCACCCCCACCCCCCAGCAGTCAGGGGCACCTGCCAGCAGCCCCCCACTCATGTCCCTTTGCACCCCCAACCCCCAGCAGTCAGGGGCACCTGCCAGCAGGCCCCCACTCATGTCCCCCTGCACCCCTACCCCCCAACAGTCAGGGGTACCTGCTAGCAGGCCCCCACTCATGTCCCCCTGCACCCCCACCCCCCAGCAGTCAGGGGCACCTGCCAGCAGGCCCAAACTCATGTTCCGTAGCACCCCCACCCCCCAGCAGCGCAGGGCACCTGTCAGCAGGCCCCCACTCATGTCCCCCTGCACCTGCACCCCCCAGCAGTGCAGGGCACCTGCCAGTAGGCCCCCACTCATGTCCCACTCATGTCCCCCTGCACCCCCACCCCCAGCAGTGCAGGGCACCTGCCAGCAGGCCCCCACTCATGCCCTCCTGCGCCCCCACCCCGCAGCAGTGCAGAGCACCTGCCAGCAGGCCCCCACTCATGTCCCCCTGCACCCCCAACCCCCAGCAGTTCAGGGCACCTTCCAGCAGGCCCCCACTCATGTCCCACTGCGCCCAGGTCATGATGATCCTCAATCATGGCCCTTATGGCCAGCTTCCCCAGCCCAAAGACCCAACCAAGTATTGCATCCACCCACATAGAAAAGGCAATTACATGATACAACCCCAATGGCAAGTATGTAAATGAACACATGTCCGTCACACACACACAATGGGTGCAAGTGAATGTGAAAACCCATATCATGACATGCATGAAACCAATGAGATAATACCACACATCGAAGTATGAAGAAAAAAATGTATTAAACACAACATAAATGTAATTGAAATCCAACACACAACAATGGGAATAATAAAAGAAAAGCTGCATGTCCGTAAAAGAATAAAAAACAAGAAATCATAATCCAAAGAAATCCAAAAGAAATGGTGTCCAAAGTTACAATCCAACAAAGCAAATCCAAGGGAAAAAAGAAAGTGAAATCCATTGCTCCATGGTGAAAATAAAAAAAAGAGAATAATCCAATGGTGAACTATGTACAGATGAACAATCCAGGGTCCATGAGCCCAACTGATGAAATGAAACCTATCAAAAATACTACCTAATAAAAAACTATATACAAAAACGTGGTGCATTGTCCAAGCGCAACCAAAATAAAGAAAAAACGAAAGGAAACCTACCACTATCTAACTATATACAATGGCGACAGGCAAGTCCAGCGGCTCACTCTGTGGTGTTCCGGGCCAGAGCATCATCGAACTCCATGGGCCTCATTACGACCCAGGCCTTGGACCATGGTGCTAATAGCACCATGGTCCATGCCGGTAATTTACCGACTTCGCCATGGCGGAATGGGGAATTACCGCCCCATTCCGAGGTTGGCGGGGTGGTAATTCCCCATGCCGCCATGGCCCTTCCCCATTCCCATTTTTTCCCCATAGGGCTCAATGGGACTGTGGAAGGCGCTAATTACGGCACCGTAAATTACGGTGCCGTAATTAGCTTCTAGGTCCCTTTGCGGGTTGGTTTTTTAACTCCTGCTAAAAGCAGGCTTTAAAGTGCCACCCGCAAAGGGACCTCGTAATCAGGCGTTAAGGGTTTAACGGCGCCGACACCTTTTGCGGTGCCATTAACCCCTTAACGCCTGGGTTGTAATGAGGCCCCATTTCTATTTGCCAGAGGCAGGCCTCTGTCCTGGCCCTGAGGTCTCGCAGGGAGGCACTCATGGCCTGTACCAACTCCCTGCGAGTTGCCTTGAGGCACTCTGCCCGCCTCAAAGCCCGACAAGTGGAGAACTCTGCCCTGACCATGGTGAGCCATGCCTCTTCCGCCTGCCGCCGCTCCGCACCTATCTGCTGGCCCAACCGGTGCCACACGGAAGACACTCCCATTCCTGGGTCCCCCTGCCCTCCGGCCGATGCCTGCCCCTCCCATGTTGATGGCCCCGAGCCATCATTGCTCCCACCTAGAGCCTGCTCCTGCTGCTGCTGTCCATGTGCCGTGTCTGATGGTGCCTGCACATCCTCCATCAGCTGGTCTCCAGTTGTGGTGTCCACCCCTGCTGGCCGCCGACTCCTGACTGTGGCAGGGATGTGAGCTCCACCAAGCTGACTGTGTTGGTCGGGCCAGGTCCACAGGGGGCCCTGGTGGAATCTGGGCCAGAAGACGGTGTGGAGAACGACTGGCGCATAGTCTCCACAGAGGAGGAGAGGTCCACCAGAGTGTGCGACACATGTAGGAACCCACCAACCAGGGCCCCTCCCAGCAGTGCCACGTCACGACGCTGCTCTCAGTGATGGCGTGCATTCTCCGCCCAGGAAGAATGCACGTCATCACGAATGACACGCGTGCGCAACGCGACACCAACCAGGACGGAGCCCATACGTTTGTGGGACCCCTCATCCGCAGGTAGTGGAGAGGCAGATGACATGGCACTCTCCCCTACCTGCAGACGGGCCTGGGACGGGGCCTCCCTGCTGGTGCATGGTGGTGCAGTCACAGGGTCAGGGACAGCGACATGCACAAGCCCCTCCGCGGTGACCTGTGCTGCCTCCTGACCCTGGCCCTGGACTGTACCACTTGCACCAGTGGTATTACCCCACCAGGCCCCATGTGCGGTTCAGTAGCGAGCTCCTCCTCCTCTGTGGAGACCACCAACCTGGATGTCTCCACACCGTCTTCTGCCATTGGAAGCCCCTGTGGGGGCTCACCCGGCCCTTCCTCCACAGCCGTTGTGGCAGACGCAGCACCAGCCCCCTCCCTCCCGGATGATGGTAATTCCTGGGAGGGTGGCTGGGCCTTGCGTCACCGCCAAGTGGAGGCATCCCCGCCGCTTGGCTCCACAGCGCCGTCTCCTCCCTCTTCTTCACTTGACGTTGCATAGAGGGAGACATAGAACACAAGCATCAGGGTACAGTACAAAATACCCTAGACAGGAAGCAATAACACAGGAGTGGCACTGTCAAATGTCACTTCCATCCTGTCATTCCACAACACATGGGTGAATGCACACAACACACATGGAGAAATAGTCCCGGCACCTGCAATCAACATCAACATCCATGTAGAAGGGCCCGTGTAAACCAAGATGTTGCCTTCAAAGTCACATGCATCCATGGCGTTTCAAAGTCACACACACACTTCTTAGGCACACACACACACATGTGCACCATACATGTACATGACATCAGCACCCATTCCTCAACCCCCCTCCATGTCCAGGAACAGATACAGCCATGCTTTCATGTGTGCATTCCGCATAGAGCTCCCCATGTTGCATCAAAACATATGCACCAACCATGTGGTTCACACATAACTGGTCTCACATGCATGACCATGATGTCCCTGCACACACACATCCATACATGGCCTATGTCACACATACAGGAAAGCATCAGACTACCAGCACACTGCAACATGCCCTTTCTCACACAGCAATGCTTGGCCACTTACCGCTCAACTCCAGACGGGTCTGCCTCCGAAGGATCTGGGCGTGGAGCGCTGGGCCTACGCATTCCAGGACCCTCATCTGGATGTTACTCATGCGTGCCCGGCCCCCCGCCGTGAGGCGCCGGGCCTTGTGGAGGGTCCTGGACCTGAAGTCCTCCCAGCGCTTCTTGACGTGCTTTATGTCACGGGTTGCCACCCCCTCTGCGTTGATGGCAAAAACTACGTCGTCCCAGATCCTCTCCCGTCCTTCCTTGTTGGCGCATGATTTTCCGAAGAGGGCATGATAATGCCCCAGGACATGCTCCACCAGGACACCAACTTTGGTGGCAGTGAAGCTGGTGGCCCTCTGCCTCTCTGGCTGGGGGTTGCCAGTGGTTCCAGATGGAGATGTGTCCGACATGGCAACCCCAGAGGCAGGAGTGGGTGGGCAACTGGGTCCTGGGCTGGGCTGTGGAGCGATGGTATCCCAGTCGGGAGTCTTCTGTTCCAGCAGGGGTGGACACAGCAACTGGACCCCTGCAGATGGCTGATGTGCAGGCACCAAATAGCAGGGCACGTGGGCAGCAGACAGTCAGGCAGCAGCAGATGGCAGGTGGGAGCGTGCTCGGGGCTCTGGGGGGCAGGAAAATGGCCTTCAGGGCAAGAGCGTGATCTTCTGTGTGTGTACGCGTGGCCAGCTTGATACGGAGAGATTTGGCATGTGAAAAAATTGCACGTCAGCATGTAATTCGAGGAAAGGCCCTTAGCGCGTAAGCGCGTCAGCACATGTACGCGATTTCATTGGACCAAAGGCCCTTAGCGCGTAAGCATGTCTGTGACGTATCGCGCATGGGCATTGCCCTTTCGCGTGTAAAACTTCACGCGAACCCCAGGAATATTGGCCCTGTGCGAGTGGGGTACGTGTATCCCTGGGGTGCACGGGAAGTTTTACACGCAAAAGGGCCCTGTGCGAGTGGGGTACGAGTATTCCTGGGGTTCGCGTGAAGTTTTACACGCGAAGGGGCCCTGTGCGAGTGGGGTACGTGTATTCCTGTGGTTTACGTGAAGTTTTACACGTGAAAGGGTCCTGTGCGAGTGGGGTACGTGTATTCCTGGGGTTCGCGTGAAGTTTTACACGCGAAGGGGCCCTGTGCGAGTGGGGTACGTGTATTACTGGGTTTCGCGGGAAGTTTCACACGCGAAAGGGCCTGTGCGAGTGGGGTACGTGTATTACTGGGGTTCGCGGGAAGTTTCACACGCGATTGGCCCTGTGCGAGCAGGGTATGTGTATAACTGGGGTGCGCGGGAAGTTTTACACGCGATTTGTGCAGGGTACATGTATTCCTGGGGTGTGCGGGAAGTTTCACATGCGATTTTGCTGTCAGAGTGGTGTACTGAATATCGGGGGTGCGCAGGGAGTCCTACGTGTAAATTGGCAGTGTGGGTCCTCCCAGGTGTTCCCTCTACACCCCCCATGGCCCCTGCAGGCAGCCCACACCACAGGGACCTACCCTGCACCCCTGGTCATGTCCCGCAGGCAGCCCATCTACCATGGGCATGCCCCCCAGCCAAGCCACATGTCAGCTTGCATTACTGATCACCCACTCATGTCCCTTTGCACCCCCGCCCCCCAGCAGTCAGGGGCACATGTCAGCAGGCCCCCACTCATGTCCCTTTGCACCCCCACCCCCCCAGCAGTAGGGGCACCTGCCAGCAGGCCCCCACTCATGTCCCCCTGCACCCCCAGCCCCCAGCAGTGCAGGGCACCTGCCAGCAGGCCCGCACTCATGTCCCACTCATGTCCCCCCTACATGAAATAAAGATAAACAGTCATGGCCCACTTCTACACCAAAAAACACCACATCACGCCACCCCATTCTTGAGACGCAATGATTTCCCAATCCACCCCACACTGACATGCCTATCTCAAGACACAAACCAAAACTCAACTATGTACAGCAACACATTTCCATCACACACATACACTGGTTGGCATTGCTTGTGTAAACCCACAATTTCACATGCATCAACCCAATGAGCAAATCCCGCACATGGAATTAAAATATGAAAATGTATTATGTACATAAATAAATAAATGAAATGAAAGCATACCAAAATATCAAACATGAAATGAAAAGCATGTGAAAAGAGATGAGTGAATGAAAATGATAAGCAATGCAAAAAAATTAGAAAGAGAAACAGTCCAAACTCTCCCTCCACCAACGCAAATCCAAAAAAAGGTAAAAAAAAGATATCCATTGTTTCATGTTCATGATGATAAATAAAAATGCGAAATCAATCCATAGTCTAACTATTTACAATACATTGTCCTGAAAAAAAAAACATTACTCCATGTCCATAATGAGAAACAAAAATCCATGATGTAACTGTATACAATCCATTGTCCAAAATAAAAATCCATTAATCCATGTGCAAAAATCCCAAAAATAAATCAATCCATTGTCCAACGATGTAAAGGGTCCATGAGCCCAACTAAACAAATGAAACCTACCTAAGAAACTACCTAAAAATATAACTATATAAAAATGTGTGTGGCATTGTCCATTGACCACAAATAAAAGGAAAACGAAAAGGAAACCTAACTCTGAAAACTATTTACAATGGCAGCGGGCTAGTCCGACGGCTCACTTTTGGATGTCCCGGGCCAGGGCGTCATCGAACTCCTGCTCAATATCCTGGAGGTGTTTCTCTTCCATGGCCCCGAGGGTTCGCAGGGACGACGACATGTTCTCCTCCAACTCCCTGCGAATTGCCTCGAGGCACTCGGCCCATCTCAGGGCCCTCCGCACGGAGTTCTCTGCCCTGACCATCGTGAGCCATGCCTCTTCTGCCCGCTGCCGCTCCGCATCTATGGCATGGCCTAACTACTGCCACACGGCAGACACTTCAAGTCCTGGGTCCTCCTGCCCTCTGGCCGATGCCTGCCAATCCGATGACGAAGGCCCCGAGCCATCATGGCTCCCACCTTGTTGCTGCTGCTGCTGTGCCTCTGCCTGTGCCATGGCTCTTGCTGCCTGCACATCCTCCTCCGGCTGGGGTGCAGTTGTTGAATCGGCCACCCCTGCTGGACGTCCGACTCCCAATTGTGGCAGGGATGTGTCCTCCACCAGCCTGGCCGCAGGGTCAGAGGCAGCTCCACAGGGTACCCAGGTGATACATGGGTTGGAAGATGGCCTGGAGTACGACTGGCGCATAGGGGGTTCAGTTGAGGAGGGGGTGAGAACAAGGTCCAGCAAACGGAAGGAATCAGGCCCTGGTGAGCTGTCCCAGTAGGTCAACGCGGTCAACGAGCCATTCGAGATGACGTGCAGTCTCCTCATGAAAAGACTGCAGGTCACCTTGCATGGCCCGTTGACGCAACGCCACCCCACCCAGGACAGGCTCAACCCGGTCCCGGATAGCCACGTCCGCAGGGAGAGGAAGGCCAGTTGTTGTAAGCGGATCCCCTCCCTGAAAACGGGTCTGGACGTAGGCATCCCTGCTGGTGCCGGATGATGCAGTCACAGGATCGGGGACAGGATTACACACAGGCACCTCCGCGGTGGCCTGTGCTGCCGCCTGTCCCTGCCCCTGCACTGCACCACTAGCACCAGTGGAATCCCGACCTCCAGACCCTGTGTCTGTCCCTTGCACGGCCTCCTCCTCCACCAAACCCCCCACCAACCTGGATGACTCCATGCCATCTTCCTCCGTCGGACCCTGTGGGGTCTCAGCTGCCCCTTCTGCTGCCGAGGAGTCCAACTCTGACCTCTGCCTCTTGGACCTTCCCTCGGCAGCTACGGCCTGGGACGCGGCACCGGACTCCTCACTCCCCAACAAGATGACAACCTGGGAGGGGAGCCGGGCTTTGCGTCTCCGGCTAGCGGGATGATCCCTGCCACTGTGCTCCACAGCACCCTCTCCGCCCTCTTCTTCAGTTGACGCTGCAGACAGGGAGAGATAAAACACAGGCATCAGGGCACTGTACAATGGACTGATACACACATGACAGTTGCACATGAGTGGCATTGTTTAACTACAGACACAGCATCACACTCCACGACACACATGTCATTTTAACTCACACACATGAACATTTCAACAGCAATATTGCACCAGGCAGCACCATCGATACACATACAACAGCAAGAACAGCCAAAGATGTGCCTGACATCACATGAAACACAAGGAGTGCACTAGACATGCACACACGCCACCACACTTACAAGCATGTCTACATCTCCTCCAACTGTTGCAGTGATGAGATCCTCATACATGTCACATCTGCCATTCATCCTTCTACATATCAGTGTCACGTGCATCCATGTTGCATCACAGTTGCACACTTGTCATATACACATACATGCACATGTACATAGTGCAGATACATGCATTATGAACCATCATCCATGCAACAACCATGCCAATGTACGTACACAGAAATTCAAACATGTGTGCTCCCACACCTGCATTTGCCCAGCATGCTTACCAACACATACACCATCAATGTGTCTGACAACTGAGAGGACTCACATGTGGCAGCCTCACGCCCATGTTCATACACATCCCTACATGGCCCTACATAAACACATGTGCAACCTCCACACTACTGGCACACCACGGCACGCACAAGGATCTGGATGTAGAGCACTGGGCATATGCGTTCCAGGTCCCTCATTTGATGATTCGACAGCTGGCCCCAGCGCCCCTTGGCATCCGCTGCCTTAACGAGGAGCCAGGCCTTGTTGAGGGTCCTGGACCTGAAGTCCTCCAAGTGCTTCTTGACATGATGTAAGTCGCGGACTGCCACCCCCTCCGCGTTGATGGCAGTCACGATATCCATCCAGATCCTGGTCCGTCCTTCATTGTCGGCACGCAAACTTCCAAAGAGGGCCTCATAGTGCCCCAGTACTTGCTCCACCAGGACACCAACTTCGGTGGCAGTGAAGCTGGTGGCCCTCTGCCTCTCTGGCTGGGGGTTGCCAGTGCTGCCAGATGGTGGTGTGCTGGACATGGCAACCCCAGAGGTAGGAGTGGGTGGGCAACTGGGTCCTGGGGCTGGGCTGTGGAGCGATGGAATCCCAGTCGGGAGTCTTCGGTTCCAGCAGGGATGGTCACAGCAACTACACCCCTGGCTGACGTGCAGGCAGCAAATGGCAGGGCACGTGGGCAGCAGGCAGTCAGGCAGCAGCAGATGGCAGGTGGGAGCGTGCTCCGGGCTCTGGGGGACAGTAATTCGTCCTTCCGGGCAGGAGCATGGTCTTCCGTGTGTTTTTTGCGTGGCCAGCTTGATGATATTGAAAGAATTGCACGTCAGCGTGTAATTCGAGGAAAGGGCCTTAGCGCATAAGAGCGTCAGCACACGCACGCGATTTCATTGGACCAAAGACCCTTAGCGCGTAAGCGCGTAAGTTACATTATGCGCATGGCCGTTTCCCTCATAGCACGTGATGACAGAGCACACGTGGAAAAACTGCACGTCCGAGTGTCATCGCGTGTAATTGGAGGAAAGGGCCCGCGTACACGCGTATCTGACGTGTACGTGCGGGCCGGTTTAAAAGCTACGTGTAGGACGCCATTTCAGTGTACGTGCTTTTCGTGGAGAGCGAGTGGGTGAAATCTGTACTTGTTGTCGGTTCAAACGCGATTACTTCACAGCGTTTGTAGTTCATACTCCCTGTTACCTCTGACAGCACTTTTCTGATTTTTTGTTGGGCCTGTTTCCTCAAACAGAGTTCACTTCTCCTTTTGTACTGTCTCCTCAGACAGCGTACAATTCTTCTTTTGGCAGGGTGTTGCCAACGCGCACACGCGCATATTTTTCACGTTCTTTTTCCAGGCAGACGGTGAGTTCCGCCCGTACTTAGCAACTGTGCTTGCCCCGTGTGTCGCGTTCCCCTTCAGAGGTCATTGTAGGCTGCGTGTATTACGCGTACGCTTATTTTTGTGTTTCTGGGTGCCACAGCATAGTGCGGGTTCATTTTTTCACGCACGTGGTCTACGAGGGGTTGCGTGCACGTTAATTTTTGATTTTGGGATGCCTGTGCGTTGCGTGACCCGTCATCTTCCCCCAGGGGTCACAGACAGCCTTGTTAGAGCATTAGGGTACGAATTCCATCTAGTATCCTACCCCTTTGACCCCCAATTGCCCAGGACAATAGTTTACTGCAACTCCCATATGCACAACAACATCAGTGCCATGGTTGGGAGGCGACCAAGCGGTAAGGCAAAGGTGGCCGACCTTCAAAAGGTGGCCGTGGTGGGCACGGTAGGGGACGTGGCCGGGATTTGCACGCTCACTAAAATGCCTAATTAATGTTTATGTACCATTCATGCATAGTTTGGATCTGTCCATTAATGCTGTCAAGTCTGCTGTAATAGCTTGTGAAATGGGACTTTGGCAATTTAAGCTTCCTTTCGAGCAGGGAATGAATATATCAAATTATGTTCTACTTATGATTATCTGGGAATGGCATTTAATTCTAGATTAAATGGATTAATACATATGAATAATAAAAAAGTCAAAATGGTCCAGGCTTTCGGCGGTCTGACTAGAGTTGATCAAATGCTTGGTGTTCCTAAATCGGCCTCCACTTTCTCAGTTGATATGGAGCTTGGTTTGCCACATCTTTTTGATAAATTGATGTTGAAGCCTACCAAACTCTGGTACAGAGTCTGTTCGAACAAAAGAGCCACTCATACCCACTTTGCTTTAAACCATGTTATCTCCTCTGTGGCCAATACTTTGCACATTCCCTGATTATTAATTATTAGTACCCAGCGAGGGTCAATGAGTTGGTTACAAGCAAGCTCATTGGCCCTCGCCCAGGCCTTACCTCACAGACAAGTCTCTGACGCCTCTGCTTCTCCGTCACGGCATCCCGAAGTGACCGCCCTGTAAAGTGAGAAGGGGCTACGTGTTTACTTGTTTTTTTCATTGGTTTTTATTTCCGCCATGGAATGGGAGAAGGGACTATGTGCAGTCCCTTCTCCCGATCCCTAGTGGCCATTTTGTTTTGATATCTTTTCTCGAGTCGAGAAACGGTGGCAGCACAGTTTCTCAACTTGAGATAAATTGCTATTAGCACCCCGGTACGACTTGCTGGGGTTCTTAAGGCAATATGATCCTCGGATGGGGGGCATTACCGGTTGGGTAATGCTGCTGGGGTTCCATTAAAGCCCTTGCTTTGCTCTGGCTTCTAACTATGACCCTGGGGGTATTACCCAGCCTGTAATGCCACCCCTCCTCGGGTCATCTTGCCTAATTAACAAACAGTTGTCTTTTGTAAATAGAACTATTCATCATTTTAATCAATTCACAAATTCTTGAATCTAACAAGGATAGACTGTTTATGAATCATGAGGATATCTAGCTGAGTAAAATCTCAAACCGTAATCACATTGTTGGCTCCAACCAGTACTGCTCAATATTTAACTTGGGCTAAACACAGGTTCAATTGAGTTCTGATTACTTGAGCCAGGTTTAATATTTTGCCTTTGAAAGCTGTTACGTGTAAGTGGTCCACTTCCATACCACTAATTCAGTTGACCATGATTGTCCTTTTGGTAATGGGGTCCAAGAAGACACTATGAGCATGATTTCCAAAAATGTTTTAACATGGAATATACATGTCTTATTCTTATTCCCTATCTTAGTATGTTTTCATTAGGAACACTACTTTAAAGACAACAATGCAGGCCCGTTTTGACACTAAATGATTCATTGCATTTAAAAGGACTGAAGTGTTTTCTTTTGTAATAAGTATTTGTTATGTTGTATTCTGTATGATTGCAATTGGAAATGTGCTATGATGGATACGTTATACGAATATAGTTCTTTGACTGACAAGAGTAAACGTTATGTTTAGGTACAGTGTATTGAAGATAAATAGTTAAGCACAATAAAGTGGAATACACATTTTAGTGGTAATGGTTCTGTGGTTGTAGTATGAGTTTTAGGTATGTCCTGGGCAGTTAAGACCTTATTAATAACCAGTCCTTTATGGAGCCCTTGGAGGTAGTAGGTTTCACTGTTGGGATACTGAAATTGCTCATTACAGATCAACAGTAGATTCAAGTGGAGGTTCATGTCAGTGGATAACTTTCTTGCAGGTATAATTATTTGCATGATATGCCAGCCTGATAAAAGTAGAGTGAGTGAAGTTTTCAAATGGGGGCCTTTCTGATTGGGCAATATTGGAGTGCATTCAGATACGCATGCTCATGCATCTGTCATCTCAGAGGCAGCAGTGAAGCACAGCTCTTGGGGCGAGTTGTATATGTTTCTACATTCGAACCAGAATTGTGGGCTCTAAAAGCAGTTTGATCTTTTCTTGTTTTAATGTTTTTAAGAACATGTGTGTGCTTTTTTTTATTACTTTGTCTTGTTTTATTAAAAGGTGCAGAGTAACTTGGACAATGCAAAGACCAACAGTAACTAAATGTTCCTTAAACATGAGGTAAAATGAACAATCAAAAAATGGGATAAAGACACCTACATCTGCTCTCAAGCACAAATCATTCTGTTGTAATGTCCGCATACAAATGAGAGCTGGCCCGTGTTTCCAGCTGCTCGTGTACTTCACTTAGAGCTTTGTGGCCAAATAGCATCTGGGCTCTTCGTCAGGCTGGCATTGAAATAGAAGGAGCCCCCTAACCTCAATGCCTATGCAATAATGGATGTAGCACCCTTTTGATGCGAAATGTGGAGGTGCCTCCTTATGCTGGAGACGCTAAAGTAGTATTCAGCAGCTTAAGTACTTCCAAGAGGATATTTTTATTGCAGTTCCTTTGGCTATTCCTCCAGCTTCTCCTGAACATGAAACTCAAGTTACTAAATCAATTTGGCGGGAAAAGGCTTGCACTGCTCTCCAGAGACCCTAACTCAACTGTAGCCAGTGGTGGAAGTGCCCGAAAAGAAATAGTGGAGCTATGTTCCCTGCTGGCCTGTCCCCAATTCCCACAAACCCCATCTCCATGCCCCTTTCCACGTAGCATACAGACACCTAAACAAATGTCCCTGCTGTTTAAAGGAATGTTCAATGCACTGCACTCAAGTGCACGTTTCAACTTACTTCTTCCTACACTTTTATTTTAAAATGAAACCATTCCGGAACAGTTTCTTTTTAAAATAAAAGTATAGGAACAGTAAAACTTCATTTTAAAACAGTAGAGGAGCACCGCTCCCAGATGCTCCCACCCACTTCGACCACTGACTGTAGCCAATTGAAAATTAGTTATTAGAGCGGTGAACTTCAAGCAAGAAAGTGTGGTATTATGAATGAAAGCATACAGCAAAATGCATTTTCTAAAATGATTCTGTAAACTCTGCATTGCAGAATAAAACTGAAATAGTGATTAAAATGACAACATTTTAGTTTAGAATTATATAATTACTGTTTGCAAAATGTGGAAAGTATCTGGCCGTACGACAAAGTCTGCAAATCCAAGAATCGAATTTTAGGCAATGCATTCTGTTTGAAAGTAGAAACGTAGTAGCAGATTTTCTTGAGGACAGAGGGGGGAGGGGTTGTAATTTTCTGACAGGAGCTTTGCAAGGAAATAGCTAAAACATAGATTTCATGCATGGAACTGGGTAGGGGGGATGCATTGTGTAAAGTATGCATCCGCTGCCCTTCCAATCTGTGCAGCAAAATCTCTGCCCACTTTGTATTTTAAGGCATTTGAAATACCCTGTAAGGCAAGCCCAAAACCTGATCGATAAAAACAACACGAATGGGATCAATAAAAAGTGTCCCATTTGCAAGAAGAACAAAGTTATACTAATTGCAAATATGTGTCAATCTGTCCCGTAACACGGCAAACTGAAACCACGCTTGACATGCCCATGTGGAGTTACATCTTTTATAGCGGAAAACCACAAAGCAAAGCATATCAGCTGCAACATCTGCCTACGTACCCCATTGGCTAACACCTAATAGGAAATCTAAACTTCCTCTATAGTTCAATACCCCAATGGTCGTACATATCTAAATACAACCCCTTACAAAATGACCTAATTGTACAGTCAACAGAAAACACTCTGATGTGATTGGTCCACAATATCCAAGTACTTTGCTGCAACAATGGACTCCCCTTTTGATCAAGATAACTTTGGCCCTCTCGTGATGTGCATACCACTGACAGGACCCAATCAGGGAGCGAATGTGAACAACAAGGTCAACTCTGCCTGGAAATACAATGGCTTCCTCATGAGACCAGACAATTTGGCAGTGCTATATAGCCCCTTTGATCTTGATGCTGTAATCTTAAGCATCACCTCTTGCTACTCCCATCTTAGAACACATTACTTCCTTAGCACGCCTCATACCTTATCTCTCTTGGGAACCAAGTGATTTATAAAAAACACAGTCATGGCACTGCTCTTGGGAATGAATTCCTTATATTTATTTGCTCTCTTTGCTCAGATACTTGTAGTTCAAATGGACTGGTCACTTCACAATGGGGGCAGTATTACTCCAAACCTAGCTCAATACTTTGGCAATGCCAGACACCAGGCTCTGGTCTCATGAGCTTTGTCCTTCACAGCAGCAGCACTAACGTATTCATTATAAACTAACATTTTGATCTTAGATCCTGTGAGCTGCTAGGCTTGGAACAATATTCTGCTAACTGCGCTGCGCATCTCCCTTCCTTTGTACCCTTGGCTGTTTGCACACCTGCTGGGGGGATGCCTAAACTCTAATTAAATGGACAGAGGAATAGCTCCAAAGGCTACCAAATTCACAAACTACACAAAGCTGCAAATTCTAATGATGCGCTATCAAAATGGTAGAACTCACACGGGACACCACACTCATACATCACATCCCTTAGCCTAACCCACTGCAGGACACTTCAGCTGCCTTTTCACCTGCTAGCAAAGGCTTCTCTGGATATAACTTAAAACAGCATATTCTACAATCTCCTTAATATAACCAAAGCATGACATCAGTCACTACTACTAGCTACAAAACGTATTATTTTTATTTTTTTTATTTTTTTATAAAGCACTACACACCCATAGGCCTCAGAGTGCAAACAAAGGACAAACAACTAGATTCAGTCAGGGGGAAACACATGAAAGGGCTAAGATCTATTCCAAAGAATTACAAAGAAACGTCTTAATAGCTTTCTTAAATACAGTCAAAGAGGGAGAGGTTTTGATGGCGAGGGGTTAGGAGTTCCATTCCACCGGGGCCCTAACTTCAAAGCAAGTGCCTCCAAACTTCTCCAGGTGATAGCACGTTTGGGTTAGAAGATGTGAGTTGCTTGAGCGCAGAGTTCTCAAAGGCTTTGCGCGAGATATGCTTGTTTCCAGGAAGAGAGGGGCAACTGAATGAAGACATTTAAAGGTCAGGGATAGAGTCTTGTATCTCACTCTCTCCTTAATCAGCAACCAGTGGAGTTCTCTCCTAAGGTCAGAGTCATGGTCACATTTGGCTAGACCAAAAACTGCCCTAAATGCATCATTCTGCGTGGTCAGCAGGCGTTTGAAATTGGCTTTGGAGGTACCATTAATGAGGCTGTTGCAATAGTCTAGTCGGGAGATAATTAACGTAGTGGCAAGAAGGGAGCAATTATTAATATTAAGATAGGGGCTCATCTGACAGAGACGTTTAATAACCAATATGCAGGAGGAACAAATGATGGACACATGCTTTTTTTATTGTTAGTTTAGAGTCATGGGTAACACCAAGGTCTTTACACTCTCGCAGACAGGAATGATGGTGTCCATGATATCAAACTGAGAGAACTCTGCATCAATCTTCTTCAGACGTGAACCTGAGTCAGATGTGATGAGCGACATTTTACTGTTATTCAAGGCCAAAGAGTTATAAGCCATCCAGTTTTGGATCTCTTGAAACAGATCATTCACAGTTTTGGTGTTGTTGCCATAAACACCAGTCAATTTGAAAAGGACCTGGGTGTGATCAGCGTAATTACTATACTGGACACCCAGGCAGTCTAAAAGATCTCCGAATGGTCTAATGTAAATGTTGAATAAAATGGGAGAAAAACATGATCGCTGCGGCACACAGCAGGAAGAGAGGAATGGAGGGGCTTCAAATTCAGCGACTGACAACCTAGATAGTCTGGGACCTAGGAATGAAGTAATACAATTTACTGCCCTCACTGAACAGCTAACGATGTTAAATGTCTTTCACGTAACAAATCATGGTCAATCAAATTGTATGCTCTAGAGAGGTCCAATAACATGAGTAGTGCTGGATGACCTCTCTCCACTATTGCTGAGATATTAGACTTAAGGTTTAGCAGGGCAGTCTCTGTCCCATACAGAGTCCTAAACCCAGATTGATGAGTGCCCAGGTGCTTTTTGGCTTCTACAAATGTGCGCAATTGCAAATATGCAGCTCTATCAAGAACTTTGGTCAGGAAGGTAACGTTCGTAATGGGCCGGTAGGTTTTAGCTTTGGAGGGATCTAATGTAGACTTCTTCAATAGAGGAGTAATCCAAGCATTCTTCATGGAAGCCGGCACCACATCCTCTAGAAAGGACATATTAATCACTCTGGTGATCCACAGAGTGATAATATCCAGTGCATCTCGCAAGATGTTAGTGGGGCAGGGATCCCCTGCACAAGTAGTAGGCTTGAGGTCCCTAAAAATGTCACGGACCTCTGATTCTGAACAACCTTGGAAATCAAATGTTGGGATGAAGGGCAGTATGGAAGGTTTAGAATAGGCACTTATACTGTATTTGTTTTTATACTATTAGATAGGGCATTGGTTGGAGATATTAGCCTGATAACTAGATGTTTTTGTCAAAAATTCCTCTTGAATATTTTGATACCAAGTGAAGTCTTTAATAGTCAGAAGAAAGGGTGAGATATTATTTTCAAATTCTTTCAGTATTTTGAACAATTCACTGGGAGATGATTTAGATTGTTGTTGTCTCCCATAGCTTTAATAATAGCTTTTTTGTAAGCATTAGCAGCAGCTTTATATTTGTCCAAGGTGGAAGTGTTTGAATTCTTGTGTTATACACATTCTGCCGCCCTTTCTATTTTTCTAGCTTGAAGAATGTTATCTTTTTTTTATTTTTATTTTTTTGTTTATTACAAACTTCTAAAAAAGAAATAACATAATCTCAATCTTAGACATTGCTACACATCGGTTCATATTGCTTCATACAGCACTTTTTATCCTCTGTTCTCCCCCAAATTCATTAATTAAACTCCAGCAGTCGCTTATGTAGCTGTTCAAGGTACAAGGATAGAGCTATCGTTAAATTTTTACATTTGCTACTGTACATTTTTGTCCACCACTCCTCGCTGCTATAGGTTGAGGCCTTTCCCAGCTCTTGGCATAAATAGTTAGTTTTCAGGTCTCTCAGTTCAATGCAGTAAAGTACCAGGTGCGTCAAGGTTTCGTCTTCAAAATTACAGAATCTACACTTAAGATCATTAAGCCCAACTTCATGTCTCATCCTTTGGATTTCTTTTGTCGGGAGTAGATTCAGCCGAAATTTTAAAAAGACACTTCTTAGTCGCTTAAAAGGAAATAATAGCATATATTTCGGTAAGCTATTTAAAGCTTTTGCTTCTGTAGGACTATTAGCCATACATCTGTGATTTTGCCTCTTCTCTAGAGTGTCAATCCAGTCCTATTGAAATACCTTTTGAAGTGTCATTTCATCTATGTTAAGTTGTTTTTGAATATCCTTGCATTTTGTTTTCCATCTCTGTAATAAGGGTTCCTTTCTTTGATTTGTCCGGTCAGCTACTATTTCAAATTGGGGTAATAGAGCCACCGCTGTAGACTTACAATATAGTGCTAGTGTGTTCCACATGATTCTTGCATTTAATGACGATAGGCTAATTTCATGAAGAATACAAGCTCTTGGAAATCCTTGTGGAAGCTGTAAGATTCTTTTCTAGAAGATATTTTCACATCTGGACCAGATCTCACTTGCACAGCCAAACATACTTTCCGTCCCATATACTAGGACTGGAACCGCCTTGCTCTTGTAAAAATTGATGACTGGTTTGTAAGAGAATTTACCATACTTCTTCTGGATAATTACTCCTTGTGCTGTTAATTGCTTACATTAACTGGCAATTATTTTAGTCCTGGGCTCGTCATTTATACTAGCGTTGATGTGCATACCCAGATATTGTGTACACTTTACTTGTTTCAACGAGTCATTTCCCATTGTACATCTGTGCTTAACTTTTTTGCTCGGACTCCTTTTAGATTTTTCAATATGAGAATTTTCAGATTTGGCTACATTTATTTCAGGTCCATTTGCATCTGTGTATTTCTTTAGAGCATTCAGCTTTCTTTGTAACCCAATGGGGTCAAGTCCAGTAGGACAATGTTGTCTGCATAGAGAATTCAACTAATATGCACTCCACTTATTTTAGGAGGCAAGGAAATTACTCCATCCAATGCATCTCCCACCTCTGATATGTAAAGGTTAAACAATGTCGCTCTGAACAAACACCCTTGTTTGACACCTCTCGTTGTTCTTATTGGTTTAGAGACATGCCCAGCCCTATCCAATCGGATCTGTACTTTCTTGTGCAAATAGAGCTCTTTTATTGCGAGTATCAGACTGTGAGGGCAGCCATGTTCCTTTAGCTTTGGCCATAATAATTCACGGTCAACACCATCAAAAGCGTGGGCGAGATCTATAAACACCAGGTATACTTTTTGACCAGTTCTAAGTGAATCAATTTTTAAAAGGTTGAGGATGAGAAGGTTCAGTCCACACCCGACTACCCTGACGAAGCCAGTTTGTCTCACATCGAAAAAGGAATTGGTTTTGATCCATCTCGATAATTGCGCTAAGAGAAGTGTTGTGAATATTTTGCCTAACACATCTAAAAGTGCTGTTGGACAATAATTAGATGGATCTATTCTGCAGCATTGTTTTAAAATCGGCACAATTATCACCAATTTCCAGGAGGTTGGTATTCTTTGTTTTTGTATTATGTTTTTAAATAATACTACACAAAACTCGGTCCACTACGCCTGGTTGCGTTTTTAGCATTAGGTTGGATAGTCCATCGGGACCTGCTGCCCTAGAGGAGATCAACCTTTGAATGCAGTTCTTGATATCGACTCGGCCCATTTTGATGTCCCACTGTTGTTTAATGTTAAACTGTGGGCTCTCAGCATCTTTTTGTTTGGCAAACAACACACTATAATGTAAGGTCCATTGTGCTTCAGTAACCATAGTCGTTAAGGCAGTGTTCTGTGGATTTTCTACTTTATTTAATAGGGACCAGAAGCCTCTAGAATGTCTTTGGGTAAGGGACTTGAGTATTGCTTCAGCATCACTTTGTTCCAATAATCCCTTTATGAGATGTTAACCACTTTTTCTATTTACTTCCATTGCATTATTAATCTTTCTTAATCCTTTCCTATATTCTTTTTTTTTGCGAACAATTTCAGGATCAAATTCATGCTTCCTTTACATAGGTTTTTTCAGATTTTGGGACTGGATTTTAAATATTTCCATGAAGTGCTGGTATTCAACTTCATCTTTCTCAGGCTCTCCAGCCTTAGTTTTAATTTCATTGGCTAATGAAGTTATGTCACTATTATTGAGCCGAAGACGATTTCACCCAGGTTCCAGGCTTACATCCTGTCTCCACCGCTCTTTGTGGAGAAAACTACATTGTTTCCATGTTATGGTTACTAAATTGTGATCGTTTTGTATAGTCTTTATCACCTTTATCTCCGTAATTTCTTCCGCCATTACTTCTGATATGAAGAAGTAATCCAGAATGGACTTTTGGGTTCTTCTCTCCCAAGTTTCTCCGGATGGCATATCTCCACTGATGTTTCTATTCATCATGTTCATGTTCCGAACTTGCATTTCTTTTAGCCAGATTTTTTTAAAGTTCTCCATCCGTCGTGAACCACAAAATTTCTTGTTTAAATGGGCTGTTATCTCAATTAGTTGTATATTCAAGTCACCACACAATACTATTTATGATTCTGTATTTTCAATCAGTATTGTATCATTATGGTCCAGTATATCATCCATGAAGTTTTGCATATTAACCGCCTGATGGTTCCAATACACATTGATAATATGTACTGTTTTTTGTGCCTCTTTCTTATTCGTAGTGGCCTCTAGAATTACAGTTTGTATGTATGGCGAGTGGTTGTTTGACGATTTGATCGAGAACCCACTATTCTGGTTTACCAAGATGAGTTGTCCTGACATCGGCCTTCCTTTCTTCTGTTGAATTGGGGGATTCATAGCTATTTCGAATCCATCAATACACATACATCTAGCCATCCATGTCTCTTGCAGACATATAATGTCATAGGACTTTAGGTCTTTTAATGGATTTGTCACAAAATGTGAAAAGTCTCTGGTGTTCCATGAGGCGAACATTTTGTATTTGGCTGACTCTCTGCATTAACTTTTCTTGGGGTTATTTAAAGATTTTGCTACCCATGACCAAGCATCCTCATCTTTATTTCTAGAGCTCTGGTCCTCAGGACCATGATCTTCATTTGAGTTTTCATTCTGGTTCTTGACCATAATTTAAATTTTTGTTCTTTTCACCTCCGCATATAAAGCTGTAAGATCTGCCATGGAATCCTTCTTTTCCGTATTTACATCTGTGCGGCAGTTATCAAATCTTTCCTGGGACCCTTGCATTCTCGTGTTCTCTTGATGGGCCCTCGGGTCATCCTTCCTTTTGGGTTTCATTGTAGCCACGGGGATTCCATAATCTTTCAATAGGTTGTCTACTTCATAAATCTGAAAGCCGGCCTCCAAAAGCTGTCGTTCACACATCATTACAAGATGTACTGTCTTTGTGGACTCGATGTGCAACAGTACGCTCTCATGATAACATTCTTCCAACATTTCCACTCGCTTAATTTCTGACAAATGTATGGCTCTCAAAACCGGAATGAAGTGAAACAGCTGCATCACAAGGCTTCTGTTTAAGGTTGAATTATCTTTTCTTGGTTTCAACCTTTCAATAAGAAGTCTGTAGATCTTCCTTTCCGACTGCTTCACCTGTGTATTGAGAAGTTGTTCAGGATGGTGCTTATCAGAGTCTCTCACAGTTCCGTTTTGTTGTTCATTACTTGCTAACTCTTTCTTGTCCATTAAGAACTTCACTTTACCAGTGAGAGGTATTTTACTCTCTTTCTCCAGTTGTTTGATACAATGGGTATGTAGGCTTCTTTTTAGCTTCTCTTCAATAGTAAGAAATGTTCTTTCTTCAGTGTCTGAGTTCTTTTCACTAATATTGATTTCACTATTTTTTTTTCTGTGAAGGGAACATTTCTACCACTCTTTTTTGGTATGTGTGAGCTATAGCGGATGCCGATTTCTTTTCCAATTCAGTGTTCTTTTCTGCATCGTTAGAATTTCTGGGCATATTTATAGGAGTAACGCTTTGTGGCTTTTCCACTACATCCCAATTACTCTAATCTTCAGACTCATCGGCAGGAATGTTATATGTAGACATGTTCATCAGATCCACAACACTGCTATCAGCAGCACATGCTGCAGTATTAGAATTCGACAATTCTTTATTTTCATTTCCATCTAGGGTCCCCTGTGGTTTATTTCCCCTTTTTGCTTCAACTATTTTTTTTTAGATTTGGGTCTATGTTTTTTTTTTCTGAATTATTGATTGTGACATTTAGGGATTTGATATTCCTAAAAAAATTAGACGCATTCCTTGTATTTTTGTTCTTTTAAGCCGGCATGTTTTTCGTTTTTTTTTTGCATTTACCCTGTTTCAGTATATTGTTGTTCTTCTTAGTGGATGTGGATTCTTTGTTTGATGTAGTAGCCTTGTCAAATATATCAAACCACTCTGTCTCTTTTTGTATTGGTATTGATGTATTGTCCATGGATTTACACACATTGGTCATGCAACCCACCACATTGGCCGATGTTGAAGGTTCTGACATCGGGACTTGGAGGGGCAACATTTCTTTGTCCTGTGAACTTGACTGAATGAGGTCCACATCGGCTGTAAGTAGAGCATCCACTGGCCCTCTCTCTGTCGAAACTTCAGAGTTGCTAATATTTGTCAGAGTAGACTACAGATTTTCGTGTAGCCTCCAAGCTTGAACTTTTATCCTTATTGTTTTCGTTCAATTAGTTTTCTTTAGTTTTGTTTGTCTCATTTTCTTTTTCCAGCGTTCTTGCCTCTGAAGAGCTGCCAACCCATGGCATATTACGTTCTGCGGGCATCTGGCGATTACATAAATCAGTGGGCCCTGCTTCTGCAGTGATTTTATCAGTGGTTACTCTGCCCTCCTGTTCCTTTTTCAGGATTGAGAGTGCTTCACGAGCAGCCTCAGCCAGTAGTTTCTTATCTTCTCCATTACTTTTTAGTGCTTCTCTGAGCACTGCCATAGAGTGATCATTATTTCTCCATATTGTAGCATTTGGCCTGCCATTTCAACCAGGTTCATCCCCAACTTGCTGATTTTTGTATTTAACACAGCCATCAGCATGCTTTGATCTCGGTAGTTCTCATTTAATTGTTCGAAATTTTTTGTCAAAAGAGTAAGTGCGATTGATGTAGCTGACATCAAATTAGGTCTTTTCAATTATCGCAGCAATAGAAGTATGGCCCTTTTTCTCACTCCAGGTCATAGCTTTGTGCTTTTGTCTCTTTGGGTTGAACACCAAGGGCCTCTCACTCTCATCTTCTGAAGAAGAGGATGAATCCTTGGTTACTGATTGAACAATTTGCTGTGGGTTCTCCACTGGATTCGCCACTGATTGGGTGGTTGGCCGGGATTTCTCCACACTACACCCAGCTGTCTTTAGTGGTTCTATGGGTTCTTGCAAATTTGAGCTTTTCAGTCTTTTTTGTGCATAGCAGAAATCATTTTCTGAACTATTTTCGAATCTTCAGTCTTTCCCCCCCCCCGATTTTGTGTGATCTGACATAGTTGCTCTATCGGTCGCTCTCACGTCTTCATCGTTCTTGTTCATCCAGTCAAACGAGTGTGCTGAGTTTTTCACAGGCAGGTCCCCACCCTCATGCCTGGCAAATCTCTTGAGTTCTTTATTCCTCATTGCTGTTACATTAGTTGAAGACGAGGACATCTTGGCATTGAGTAGCACTAGATCTCTAATTACTAGATCTGCTAGTGCAATTGAGTTACAGCGATTATAGTTTGGGTTATTCTTGGTATTCTCGCTTTTACAGTTTAGAGTGGATTTCATCAGCCACATCCCGCATATCTTCGTCACCTATGTTGCTTCGGGCTTGAATGGATATTGTTTCGCACCACATTGCGGGTAAGTGAATTTCTCATGATGTTCATAGCAGCTGTCTTCTCTTTGTGTCATAATGGTAGCAGTTCGCTCGTTTGAGCGGCGGCCAAGATTCTGTTTGGGGGGGCTAGTTGAAGTTACTTCGAGGCTCTCTTCAATGGTTAGCTCAGTAGCTGCACCATATCCTTTCTCTGTTGATTTCAACTGAGGGCAATTGGACATCTTCAGGGAATGGTGTGGTTCATCTGGCATACCTAAAAGCCCACTACCCTTTCCCTTGTCAGTGTACATGGTAGACTTTCTCAGAGTCACCATCTTTTCAGAGTTTGCTTTGCCACACTTTTCCACCACTCTCTAGGCTAATAGCTTCAGCAGTAGAATTGTCGATAGTGTATTGGAGTCTCGCACCCTGTTTAATAGAGCTTCACCCACTACAGGTGACCGACCTGGATCCCCGTTTTTCTCAGTGTCAGTGTTGTCCTTAGATATTACATTTGGCTGTTCATCGGAAATACTCGTTGTATCGCAAGCATAATTTCTTGCATGCTCGAGTACCCCAGAGCAGCCCGATGGAGTGGTTTCAGTTTGAGCTGGCGGCGGCACCTGAGCAGCTGACAAAATTGTGTACGCCTCTGTTTCCTGAGGGGCACATGCACAGGCTCTGTGTAGGGGAGGATCTAAATTAACACTAGCTGGGATTACTGTCAGCAGATCAGTGCTGGTTGCATACTTATCAGTTCCGTTTTTTAAAAACAAAGCTACAGCAGACCCGCCTGCTTCACCCCTTTCACTTACTTCATAGGTCCCATTGCTTCCTGGGACGTGTGGATGGGGCTTTTTCCTTGCAGCGTCTCTCTTCCCACGGGCTGCTGAGATGGAAGCACAGTGTTGCAGCTGTGACTCCGTTTTACCTGGGTGTGTGTCAGGGGGATACCAGACCTTTTATCCATCACAAGCAGGTTACAGGAGCCCCGCTGGCCCCCATGAGAAACACAAGGATCACTCGTGCCACACTCCGTAATTATACATTTGGTGAATCTGCCTTATTCAGTTAGTGCAGTCGGCCAGAACACTATGGTAGCTTCCTCGGCAGGGGAGAGTGTCGGTTGGCTGCTGGACGCCAACCTGCCAAACACCAAAACACTCAGCCTCACTCTGCCGGGCCTCTGCCTAATATAGCACTTTAATAGTGAAATCGATATAAAAAGCAGACTCTAGTCTGCACGCACGGCAAAACAACCAGAAAAGCAAAGTTCCAAACTCTGCCTCACTCCTCCGGGCTCCGCCTGCTATACCACTTTTATAGTGCAATGGATTTGAAATGCAGACTGCAGTCTGCACGCACGGCAAAACAAACAGAAAAGCAAAGTTCCAAGCTCTGCCTCACTCCGCCGGGCTCCGCCTAGTGCAATGGATATGAAAAGCAGACTCCAGTCTGCACGCACGGCAAAACAAACAGAAAAGCAAAGTTCCAAGCTCTGCCTCGCTCCGCCGGGCTACGCCTGCTATAGCACTTTTATAGTGCAATGGATATGAAAAGCAGACTCCAGTCTGCACACATGGCAAAACAACCAGAAAAGCAAAGTTCCAAGCTCTGCCTCACTCACTCACTGTTATCAGTGAACCAAGATTTCCGTTTGGTTTCTAGTTTCACAGTTTTTATCTTTTCTAGGGCCAGAATATCCATAGAATCCTTAATATAACTGGTGAAATGATCTACTAGATCGGAAGTATTTACAAATGTTCCCATGTTGTCAAGTTTATTCGATACCAAAACAGAGAACTCATTCGGCAAGATACTTTTCAAATCTCTACAAGTTATTTTGCTCTGCAGATTAGTAACCATCCAAAAAGGTGTGGAGGGCATTGTGAAAACAAAGTTCACAAGGAAGCGGGCGGACCACATTAAGGATGAGAATCCATATGAGCATTGAGAATATTAGAGGTCAGGATCGAGTCTAGGGTCTGTCCACCAATATGCATGGGAGTTTTAACCAGCTGGGAGAACCCAAGGGTTTCCAGAGCCGACAAAGGGGAGCCTGCCATGGCGTCGGTGGGATCCCCAGACCTCAAATTAAAATCACTCAATAAAATAACAGGAGATTTGAGTTTTGTAGACTTGCTGATCAAAGCCAACAGTTGCTCTTCAAACAGAGTAAGGGTTTGAGGAGCTCTATAGACTAAAAGCATGGTAATAGTCAAATTGCAGTTGACTGTTAATTTAAGGATGAAGTTCTCACAACCATCCATATAGGTAGTCTGAACCATATGGCAGTCAAGAGAATTCTTGACACAAAAAGCTGCACCACCTCCCCTTCTTTCACAGCGGTCAGTCCGGAACAGTTTATAACCTGGAGGGATAGAGTTGTCGATAGAGATCTGAGCAGCCTGATGCAGCCAGGTCTCAGTGACAGCAAAGATGTCAATGTTGTGATCATTGATGTGGTCAGCTATTTCGGGTCCCATGTAAACAGGCAGACCGACTGATAACAAGGGAGATGTAGAGCAGCCCTTTTGCATGGTTAGAGACATTACTAGCTTTAGCTACAATAATGTGTTCAATAGGGTTTGTAGAAACGGACAAAGGTGTTTTCCATTAGCAATTGTACTTTTTAGTGGAGGTAGGGCATAATGTTGTTTGATTGACTATTTGTATGGTTGCAGTGCATGGGGGCAGTGTTTTAGCAATGGGTTCCAACTCAGAAGATGACTGATTGTGTCCCAGCACAATATACGTATTAAGTATCGCTGTGTGAGTATATACTTATTAAATATCACTGTGTGAGTAGCCTGATAACGTGTACTTTTGGCGGGCATTAATGCGCGGCCTGGTGACCACCTAGAGAGTACAAAATACTGGGCTTACCGAAGCCTGATGGTGACTGATCTCCAAGCGCACCCACACACTCCTTGCACGAACCGGCACTAACTGGTGGCCCAAATGTGGCAGGCGCTATAGCGCCTGTTGACTAAATAAGTAGTTGCGGAAACTACAATCCTGCAGAGATTTTTAGTTCAAAGCGCAACGGCAAACAGACCAGTAGATAGCCCTTTAGACTGCCTGAAAGCAGGTCAGAGAATGCAGTTAAAAGGCAGGCAAATACGATCAACACAGCAAATCTAGTTAAAAATAAACAGTTTCTAGTACAATTTAAAAGACACAAGCACATAAAATTTAAAGCAGCAGACTACAATCTAAATTTAATACACGGAAAAGTGCCTAGTGCTTAGTGCCTGGTCTCTAACCTCTACATCTAATAAGCAACCTTATTACATTTTTGCTCCTTCTTCGTTGTGTAGGCCCTGTGATGTGCTCTAAAGTGCGTCAACACTAACTACAAATAACACGTTTGCAGAACTGTCAAATCAAAATGTCAAAATACTGACACTAAATGGCCCGCTTTTCTTGCTAATACAATGTATGCAACCTGAACCTCTTTCCACGGTTGGGACATTGCACTTGCATCTAAACACTCCCCCCATATAGTTAATTAATTAACTAAACTTTCCTCCCACTGCCTGTAAAAACCATCCTTGGGCAGCCAATCCTTACCCACATGATGTGAGCTTTCTCAGCGCTGGGCATATTCTTCTGGGGTACAGGTCATACAGCAAACTGTCCAATCCCCTGAAAGATCTACTCAGTGCTCTACATAGTTTTCTGGGTCAGGTGAAGATGAGAAAGTGTCCCGTGGGGACCAACTGGATGTTCTAACCTTACCATCATGTTCTCTATTTTGCCATTTCATTTTTCTGTTTGTGTGTGCATGTTTGTGTGTGCACGTGTTTTAAGAGGGGAGTAGCTTTACCTGTTGTGCAAGTCAGAGACATCATCATAGCTCCTTTGGGTACCTACCGTCTTGGAGCAACATCGCAGGACAGGCTGGCAGGAGCAAAATACGACAAGTAAAAGGACAACGATGGACACTAGTAGTTTTATGGCTAGGCCAAACCAGGAAGGAGCCAATGAAATGAACAAATCCAGCCAATCTTACTCTCCCATCACAGCTTCGTTCTCCATGGCAATACACACATATTCTGTAGTGTCCCTTTGGTGTGAGTCAGGGTCCCATTGTCTGCGTCATTGGAGGGTTTTAGATGCAACAGGAGCTCCCTATTTCCAAGGCTGGGAGGAGGAGCAAGGTGTACCTGTTCTGTAGCATCATTAACTGGATGCCCTTCAACTCCTCTCTGATTGAGTTGAGGCAATGCTCCATTTCATTCACTATCTGAATCATCTCTTACCTCGTTATCTACAGCCATTTCAAATTGGCTGCAGTCTGGATGCCTGGTATGAGGAGGGAGGTAAATAAACTTTCCTTCTTGGTGAATAGACGGTACTGATCTGGTATGGCTTTAAGTTTATCGCCAGAGTCTTTGGAGAATTAATGTAAATATTTATGGTGAGGGTAGCATATTGATCACCGGGCACACTGGTGGGGAGGGGACACAGTTGTGACTGTGGGTTACAGTGGCACATTTATGATGCTGAGGTGGGCATCAGGCACAATAAGGGCAGCGGAATGTAATGTTGACATGGAGCACATACCCTTTCCACACGAGCTGGAGATAAGGGGGAAGGAGTATAGCCTGGATTTGTGAAATGGTTTCACTTTCAAATCTGTGATGCAGACTCAGGCTTCGGGGATTTGCAGAGATATGCAGAGCTTGCACATATCCAGAAGATGTCCATGAGTGCTACAGTTCTGCCATTTAAGTCTGGAATATTCAATATCTTATTGCACATTGTACCCAACCAGCACGCTGCCATTGCCTCCGAAACACAAAGAAAATAATTTAAGTATCTATACTTTAGCAGATTTTTCATTCATCTTTATCCACATCAGCTTTGATAAGTATCTATTCTATATATAATAGCCGGTCTCATTCACATATACCACTACTTCCTCTGAGAACCCCATCAGCCCACCTGCTCTGCAGCTTACTAGCCCCTCATCCCATCTGTTGTTAGAGAACATGACTCTTTCCAACTGTAGTTGCGGTCTGATTTGACACTGTGGCTGCTCCTTATTCTCAAAACACTCACTGATGCCTGTTTCTAGCTTGAACCGTATGTCCTTGGAACAACCCTTGTACCTCACATATGGATGCACTAAACACTGTGCTGTCAGAGTTGGCATTTCTTTGGTATGTGAGTGTGTTACCAACTTCAATACTGCATTTTGTTTTGGTTTCTTTGGGGCAAATCTGAATCAATGAGACAGGTCTACAGACTGGCCTACAGCTGAACACCCAAGCCTAGCTAGGTCGCAAAACTGTGGAGTGTGTGATGCCTTAGGTTGCCTGGGTTCATTCTTGAGCCCCTCCTGAGAAGTACACATTTGATGACACTGCTGGGTCAAAACCCCGAAGCCTGAGTCTGCATCACAGATTTGAAAGTGAAACCATTTCACAAATCCAGGCTATACTCCTTCCCCCTTATCTCCAAAATGCACCTGATTGTTATTAAACATGCTTTATACATGCTGTTTTATGGATGGAGAATGGATTCAGTTACTTTGTTTGTATATAAGGATGAGTCAGGCCTGGCGATAGAGCAGTAACCAGCCCCCCTGATGTGTTTTGCTTTACAGCCCATTAGCTGATTTCTCTCTAGTTTTGGTCTCCTGTGTATTATTTGTGTCCAAGTGCCTGAGGTTTTGATGCAGAGCAGGACGAACCTGTAACAGAGTGCCAGTTGTATTTGGGATCAGATCACATATGTAGCAGGAATCCTTTGACTTCTGCAACCGTGTCCAAGAGAACCCCTTGGTATTCAGCGTCTCTTCTGCTTCTGGACATTGTTGTACTCCTATTTACTAACATGCATGCAACTTCAATATTAGTATGCTTATTATACCACAATTTATATACCCCTCACATATAATTCTTGCCAAAAGAAAGGACAGAATGAGAGAGAAAGAGAGAGAGAGAGAGAGAGAGAGAGAGAGAGAGAGAGAGAGAGAGAGAGAGAGAGAGAGCGAGAGAGAGAGAGAGAGATAGAGAGAAATCCAATACACAACATTAGTTCTTGATGACATGCACTGCTCCTGGAGGCTGTGAAAAAGAGTTAATATGTCTTCATCCAAAGGTAGTTTGGAGAAATGTCAAAAGCATATGTACAAAACTCAACCTTTATGGTTGCTCCTCCTGTGTGTCATGGGGAGGAGGGCCAGTAATGGTGTCCTTTCTGATGTCTGTGGGGTGGATCCAGTGCTTTAGTCCTTCAAACTTTACTGCAGATGGTGTAGAGTAGATAGCCTTGTAGGACCGATTAAAGCGTGTGTCGTTCCACTTCCTGACGAAGGAACGGACAATCACTGAATCACCTGGGAAGAGCTGAGACTGTTGCA
This sequence comes from Ambystoma mexicanum, assembly GCF_040938575.1. Lineage (NCBI taxonomy): Eukaryota > Metazoa > Chordata > Amphibia > Caudata > Ambystomatidae > Ambystoma > Ambystoma mexicanum. The sequence continues at coordinate 1,016,589,506 of NC_090922.1, forward strand.
GAGACACAGGGTTGACCGTGTCCATTGCAGCAGACTGTTGTGAATGGGGTGCAAGCTGTTGAGAGGTTACTTGAACACATTTGGTTGTATTGTATTGGATTGTAGTCATCATTTATATAGCACCATTTTCCCATTTGTACGGCCTCAATGCGCTTTGTGGTTGGAACGCCCTTGGAAATTGAAGTCCAGGTATGGGAAAATGTTCTAAGAGTAGACTTGAAGATGCATTTGTGAAAGCTGCCAGGATTAGAATTTAGGAGAGCTGGCTGGACTCCAGTAAGCAACCCAAGAGGTCAGGTACGTGATCTGGTGCTGTTGGTGGTCAAGAACAGAGTGCTAATGCACGATACTCGATGTGGACTCAGCTACACCAGATTTTTTCATTGGTTGGCACTGTATACTAATGGCAGAGGTGCTGAGGCACGTCAGGGGTCTCAGTGAGGAAGGCTATGTGAGCAGCTAGACCGAATTGGACAGAGTCATATTTGCATTCTAGGGTGCCTGAATGGGGAGCCGTTCCTTGGGCATGTGTCCACAGATGTGATGCATTTATACATACCTAAACCCAGATGGAGTTTATCATTGAAGTGGCTTTGGCAGATTTTCTTTTACCCCTAAGTCTCCCAGGGTGATAGGATGGTCAATCGAGTGCATCTTCTGGTGGGGTTAGCATACTACCATTGGGAAGGAACTGATTAGTGGCATGCTTTGAGTGCATAAAGATCTTGCCACCTATGGCCTAACACCAATTGTATCATTTCCTGTCCCTAAAAGAAACAACGGCTGAAGTGTGGCATGTTTTATGTCCCCCAGAAGTATCTTAGTGCATCACCTTTCGTACACCCAAAAATCATCAAGTGCATACTGTGTCCTATACCCCAAGTTAAATTGGTGCACTGCCTGTCTACCTCCATTGAACCTAAGGAAATGAGTGTTCTGAGTGCTTGGGCAAGCCCCTTGATAAATAGATAGGGCAATCCAACTGAGTGTTTAACATTTTCATTCCCTAAATAAAACTGGGAGCACTACAGTTGCTACCTCTAGTGGTCGTCTAATCGAGCATTCTGTCCAGACACTTTTAAGTGGCAACATTCAAGGTCCAATCAGATTTTCAGGTGTTGTTCGGTAACCCGGGTGCACCAGTTTGAGAGTTGGAGGTCCGGGGGTGGTTGATGTATAATCGTCTGTGGAAGTGGAAAGTGATGAGCTTCCCTAAAATAGCCTATGATCACTAAAATAGCCCTGAAACACCTCCCCTATTACGTCAGCTGATCTGTGAGCGTCAGAGGCTGTGCATGCATGTGTAAGTGTTGTGTGCACCTCCTACCCATCACAATCTCATGAGGCCTCATATGATGCTCCTTCCCTGGCGGATTCTGAGGCTAAACACTGCAAGTGAAAGGCAGTGGAGCCAATTCTTCCCTAGCGAGTGACAAAGTTTAGACAATCGCTGTTTTAATAAACCATTACGACACCCAACATTTTCGTTGGCTTATGGGTGGTAAACTGTGCATAATTTGTGCTCTTAAAGTTGAGGCAGATGTTCAGGAAGTGCAGGAAACACATTCATGGAAAGAAGTATGACTTTCGGGTGCCTTCAAAAAGACCCAGAAACTGAAAGCTTTCCCTGCATCCTACACTCCCGGATGCAGAGTATTGTCCATGCACTGTGCATTTAGAAGTGGCAGTTGCAGTTTGCTAGGAACAATGTTTACCTTTCATGGAGGATGGTGCAAATGGAGCCAGGGGAGCTGACTACACAAATCCAGTTGCAACAGTGACACTAGCAACTATATATTTACAATACACTGTAAAGGAGCAAACACCAGTAGAAGCAGCCCATGCCATGAAATGTAGCCCAGCATTCCTTGCCAACACACAACTCTCTCCAATACACCACAAAACATCCCCGTATATGGACTCATTTATTCAAGTATTTATTTATGTATACATTTCTGTTGAATCAATATCTGAAAAGAAAAAAGAAAAGGAAATTTGTTTACATCTCTGTCACTGAGTACCAGGAAAAGAACTGTGGGAAATCAAAAAAAAGGTCACATCAATCCACATTACTAACCATCAGTGGCTACAGTACAGCAAGCTGCACAAAACTACCAATGTACAACTTTCCAGATATTTTCCACCAGAACTCCTGTGAGCCTCTATGGACAGATTTGCAGAATAAAGGCAATTAAAAAATAAATCCACCAAGGGAAATTAGGGCAGGTTCTGCAAGTTTTGGGCTGCAAACCTCATCATCCCACCTGCCATCAATAATATTTGTCGAACCGAAGGTTGCACATTACAAATCAATGTCACAACTAGCAACATGCAGTCAGAGCGACCTCATGCCAGCATGATCCCGTCCCGAAACTGCTCTGCTGTACTGTACAGTAAAAAGAAAGGTCACAACCTTGCACTGCTCAGTATGCAATATGCATTGTTGTTCACAACTGAAGAATATATGACGGTTGCAGGCATCGCTTATCAGAATATGATACGGTTGAAGGTGTCACTTATCAGAATGTGAATGTTGCAGGTAGAAAGGAAATCAAAACAGTTAATGTGAATTGACATTACGCAGCATCAGGGTACACTATGTTATGTTAATATGCTTTTATAGAATGCAATTCACCACTGCACTAGTTTCAGAGCACCTAGGCCTGACTTTGGTGTTGTGCATTATCCCCCTGCCATGGTATTTAGAGGTTAGTCTGATGGGCAAATTAACACGATCAAAGGGATGATAAGAAGATAGAAAACCAGGAAATAGATAAAACACACACAGTGAGGGAGGGATGGAGCAGGGAGCCAGATGTTTTGTGACAGCACATGTGCCTAGCCTATCACTCCTGTAAACCATAGTTCATTGCCTCAGTGGTGGTCAGGCATTAAGCCTTCCGCAATACCAGGGTATCATTGTGAATCTAGGTGTCTTAAATCTACATACAAGGGAATCAGTTAGCAAAGTAACCTTTGGCTTGCTCCCTATGTCCTAAAATAGCGACAAACAGCCATGCTATATAGACAGGAAAGCTGGAAGGGACAAGGGGTACTTTTAACTGTGGTTGGGTTTTAAGATGTGGCTCCTCTGACAGCACAGCCCTGATTTGTGCTTCCTGGGAGTTTTTTAGGCCTGCTAGGAACTTAATGGGGATGGCTATTGTTTGTGGGAGGACAGAAACCTGCTGGGCTGGGTAATGCTCTTCCGGGAGTTGATAAGCATAATCCAGCGCTGCCTTCTCTTCTCAAACTGGGCTGCAGTTACCTTGTCCTGTTAATAGTGGGCAGGGTGAAGCACTTATATCCAGACAGGGGATAAGAGTCTGCGTACCAGCTTACATTTCCAGATTTCACTCGACGTTATGACCCTTTTCATAAAGTGGCTGGCACTCCTGTGCATCATTTATTTATTTGGGTATAGTGTGCAGTGCTACCTAAAACTTTATGGATGCTTCAAAGAGCTTGACATTAGTCGGTAAAGTGAAATGATATAACAAAACATGACATGATATAACCAGATATAACGTGAGCACACCAGGGAGTGTAACAGATTGGCATAATCTCCAGGAAAATAAAAAGAACATTGACAGAATAAAGAATTACAATAAAAAATGTGCAAAACTCCCCTAAAAACCTAAAACTTAAAATGTGATCAGAAGATTGAAATTGTAAGGGGAGAACAAAACAAAGAAAAACACAAGGTTAGAGCAGATTAATTTTAGATCCAGTTAGAGGGGGAATGGAAGCCAAAACAGGGGTTTGTGGGGTTGAAACCCACCTAAAAGGAACAGGAAAGTGCACATCAAAACCATAAATTCAGGTTAACATACATGTAGCTTTGGGAGAAAAACATAGATCCTAATGGAGAAACACTGTACCACATGTCTCTGTTGCTTTATGAAGTCATGGCATAGCATTCCATAGTGTAGCATACCTAAGGGTTCACAGCATAAGGCATCAGTGCACCATTCAGACTGCTCCTGGGACCTAGGGCTCTGGATGGGGACCCCACAAGCACGGATGTGCTTAAAACTATTTAGCCTATCTTTTCCAGAAAATATTACAGGACAGGTAATACTGGAAAAAGAAAAAGCTGAGCCTCAAGAGGAAAGAGTGCTAACACCTGCAAGGAGATTCTACAATTGCACTAAGCCATTGCCCATCGACTTGCTTCTTAAAAGCCATTCTCGATGGACGTACCTGGCGAAAGCAAAAACCACTTCCCAGTGTGCTTGAAAGAAGCCATATTGCTTCCCCTGAGCTTGTTATCCCCATATCAGCTAGGATGGGTATTAACTACCTTCGCCTGAGTTCGAGTGAGATTGGGCATATAAACATAAAGTGCGTTCGAGTTTCATTAGCTTGTTTGCAAAGTGGGCAAAGCCTTGAACCAAGTAATGACCATTTGCGGGAGTACCTGGCAGTGTGCAAGAATCGCAAACTAAAGCGAACATATAAGGAGCGCTCGTATGGGAGGTGAAAAAGATGTGCAATTCCCCAGTGGGATAGATAAAGGGAATTCAGGACCAGTGTTCAATAAATGCCTTTGGGCCACCAGTTTCTGTAACACATTTTGCTTGGCATTTGTCTTGAGATCAACCTTTAGCAAAGGGCAACACTTGCTAGGGTTGACCCAAAAATATTGTGCATCCAGCCCACAGAGCATTGTTTTTTTTTTTTTTTGTGAAGAACCCAGCCATGTTTTTTTTTGCACCATCTAATTGCAAAAAGTCCCTCAGGGCGTCTCTATATGGGGACAGGCTCGGAGAAGACCAAAGTTGCACCAAATATAAGACAGGTTTTAGGGCAATGAAGTCGTCTATAGGCCACATTTGGAGTTCCAATTGAATCAGTGAGGTTGGGGCATTCTTAGGCAGGAGCAGTAGCTTCTTTAAAAAGTTATTCTCAACAGGAGATAGCATTTTCACATTTGCAAAGCCCCAGATCTCAGCACCAAAAAGCGATGCTGGCAATGCTTGATTATCATAGAGCGCAATAGCCAGTGATATTCCCCCTCTACTGTGGCATGTGAAAAAGGAGTGAATGCACCCACCATATTTGTTTAGGTTTGAAATCGTTTTAACAAGTTGGACAGTTCACCCCCACACCTCGTTGAACCTAATCCCCAGATAATCGAAATGCCTGACTTGCTCCAGTACTAAGTCATCAACCTCAATCAATACCTGGCAAGATTTAGAGAACAGGAGTTTGAAAACCATGACCTTGGTTTTAGTAACATTAAGCATAAAGCTGAGTTCCTTGCATTTTGCTGTGAAGATGTTAAAAGCCGATGTTAGCCAAGATGGAGTAGTGGCGAGAATCACTGCATCGCCGGCAAAGAAAAGAGTAGACCATTTCCTTGATCCAATTTTTGGGGCATCTAAGGCACCCACCTCGAATGCATTCACAATTTCCTGAATATATAGCAGGAAAAGGAGTGGGCCAGGACGCATCCCTGGTGGACCCCTTTCATCACATCAAATGGATCAGTCAGTGCCCCTCCAAGACCATAGTGCACTGAGGCTTGGGTTTGCACATGAAGCAATTTAATTGCATCAATCAGCTCTTTTGGAACTTCCCACCTCTTCAAAATCGACCATAACAATGCTCTTGGTACAGAATCAAAGGCCGTTTTGATAGCCAAAAATATAACATATAGTTTCATGTTAAATAGTCTTGAATATTTTTGTATTATGAGAGACAACAGAAAGCAATGGTCCACAGTACCCCGTCCTACTCGGAACCCCGCCTGAAGCATTACTATGATCCCCTTGTCATCCACCTATCTTTGCGGTTTTACAAACAATACTTTTCCAAAGGTTTTCCCAGCAGAATCCAGTAAGGATATCGGGGGGTACTTTTCAGGCTGCTCTTTGGCCCCTTTGTTTTTTGTAGATGGGTACTATTGTGGCATCCCTCCAGGTACAGGGAACTTCCATAGCACAGATGGCGGCTTTGAATACTGTGCACAACGTCGGGATACAAATAGTCGGATCATCCCGGAAGAAATCTAGTCGAATATATTTGAAACCATAATTCAAATGTTTTCTTTTATGACATTAAGATAGGAAGACAATATGAAAAATTGCCAAAATGTGGAAGAGTACGGAAGTTAGAGGAATGACATTTTGACTAAGTTATTACACTATATTGTAAGTCAGGGACTAATTGATATCAAGGAATTAATCTAAACATTTTCATGCCGGCAGAAAGTGGCCCATAAAGAGGCTATAATAGGAATAAATGACATATTTTTTTAAACCCCTGTTGGAAATGCTGGGGTACTAATGGCAATATGACCCTCGAAGGGATGGCATTAACTGTTGGGTAATGCCCCCAGGGCTCCATCAAGGCCCTCGCTCTGGCTTCTAACTATGTCCCCGGGGGCATTACCTGACCGGTAATGCCCAACCTCCTCGGGTCACATTGCCTAATTATGTAAGCAACCATGTAAAATACAGAAAGGACCTTTCATACAGTATTTACGTGTCCATCAAAACAGTGTCTTCAACAGAAGAATGGAGGAAACATAGCTGTCGCAGCTAGGGTAGACCAAATATTAACGAAAAAAGAATTGCAATGAGAAAAAAGCAGGTTAGCCAGTGACAGGCTTTGATGAAGGAACTGTGCAACCATGAAACACCTTTGTATGAAAGGTGGCAGAGTGGCCTTCATAGCCAAATCACACTTGAGCCTTAGAGAATTCCTGAACGCAGGTCTCCCATCAGCGGAACTCCTCTATGTTAAACTCCCGCTTTCACTTCACCGTGTCTATCGACCCCCGGTGGCCATCTCCTCCTTCGAGGAAGATATCACCCACCTCTTGACCCAAAATACTAAACCAGGCTTGCAAATCATTTTGTTGGGTGATCTCAATCTAGGTCTCCATGACTCTAATGAACCCAACGCCACCACTCTAGATAACACCATCACACAACTCGGTTTCATACAACGTATTAACAAACCTACCCACACCAAGGGTAGAACTCTGGACTGGCTGGCTGACCTTAACTTCTCCATGACAATCCTTAACAATGTATCCTGTGCCTAGTCAGACCACCATTGCATAACCTTTTCCATACTGAAAGGCGCCCACACTAACACTTACACTGTCTTTGCCCCACAATCCCTGCCCAGAAATAAGTGCAATATAACCCTAGACAACCTATTACCTCTGCTACAGCCCCTCACTGATTTCCCCCCCCCACAACTCAGACATGGACCCATCCTCTTTGGTTGACCTGCACAACAACACCATAGAACAAGCCCTAAATAAAATTGCCCCACTAAAATTAAGAAAGGCTAAACCGGCTGTCCATTTAAATAAATGGTTCTCTGCCAAATTAAAAACACTACGCAATGTTAAAAGATAATCTGAAGCCAACTGGAGAAAGTCCCCTTAAATTCCGAATAAGGAAAAGGTCTCCACTGCCGCGGCTACTTACAAAGCTGCCATTACCAATACCAAAAGAGAGATCTACAAGGGCAGAATTCAGAATGCAAAATCTGGTACTAAGGAGCTCTTTTGTATTCTAAGAGAACTGGAGTCTCCTGCTCCACTGACAGAAGACTGCAGTAAGGACAAGGCCTGCTGTGCTAACATCCAGAAAGCCTTATCAGACAAAATAGCCTTGATACAAGCCAAAGTCGAGACCAAAATGAACAGCGTAGCCCCTAGTGCCCATCCTCGCAAACTGCCTGTCCCACAAACTCCCTCGTGCCACCCATTCCACTTTTCCCCAGTCACTACTGAAGAAGTGGAAAATATCATCTTGGGGCTCAAACCCTCCAATTGCCAGGGAGACTCATGCCCAGCTCCAGTTATCAAGGATGGATCATCACTGCCCTGATTAATTCATCTTTTAAAAGTTGCTCAGTCCCCAATAATCTTAAAGAGGCAAGGGTCATGCCTCTACTCAAAAAACCCAACCTAGACCCAAACATACCTACGAATTTCAAACCCATAAACAGTCCCATTGATCCTAAAGATACTAGAGAGAATAACCTATCTCCAAATTCAAAAACATTTGGAGATAGGTTGGAAGCTAACAACCTTCTCGGCCTGCGACAATCCGGCTTCAGACCCAGGCATGATACAGAAACAGCCCTCTCAGATTTAAAAATCCAAATGGACGAAGCCAAAGATAAGGTTAATCTGGCCATCCTTCTACTGCTGGACCTATCAGCAGCGTTTGATCTCATTGATCATCAGATCTTAACCAAACATCTGTCCGCTGCTGCAGTATTTTCGCCGAATGCTGCTAGTTGGATCCAATCCTTCCTCTCAAATAGAACAACCAGGGGTTTCACACCCACAGCATCTGCAGATCCAATACCTATCATCTGTGGGGTCCCTCAGGGGTCCTGTGTTTCACCTATGCTTTATAATATCTTTAAGCTCCTCTTTGATCGTATTGATAACATGGATGTCACATACAAAAACTATGCGAATGACACTCAGGTCCTCATTACACTCACCAGCTGCTACGAAAAAGATTCCAAAAAGCTAACCGAAATAAATGTATGTTGAAATACAGGCCTAGATGGCTACCGACAGCCTCTGTCTAAACGACGACAAGACAGAACTTCTGATCGTTGGCTCCCAAGTCTGTTTGAACAAACTTGATCTACGGTATAAAACCTTCAACATTGATGGGAACATCATCATAGTCGCCAAAGAGGTTAAAACTTGGTGTTTACTCAGACTCCACCCTCGCCCTCAAAAAATAAGTCAACACTACAGCCTCCACCACAGCACACCAACAAACTAATCAATGCCTGCAAACACTTTCTGTCCACGAATAGCTGCCTTACATTAGCCAGGGCCTTGATCTTGTCCAAATTGGACTATTGTAACACCCTATTCCTAGGCTCCACTGATCGTAATCTGAATAGATTAAAAGTTCTCCAGAACAATGCCCTTAGATGTGCCCTGAATATACTGCGCTCCAGTCATATCTCTGCCATTAGACGGGGCTCACACTGGTTACCAGTATGTGACAGAATCTCAATGCACACTCTTGTCATCACATATAAATGCCTATCAAATACAGCCCCTCAATATCTGATTGACAAATTCTCGTGGTACCAATCAGCCGGACCTACCAGATCGTCATACCTACACTGCCTCAATATCCCCAAGTACAAACTGAAAATGGCAGGGGGGTCTAGCTTCTCTGTATTAGCGGCCAAGTGCTGGAATGCCCTCCCCAGGGCCATCAGGGCTGAACCTTCCTTCTGGACTTTCAGATCCAAAGTGAAAGAATGGCTCTTTGCCTAGCAACACTAGCTTACTCCTCAGTCACTTTCGAACGGCTTCAGGCACTATCAACGCCAGACCATTGACCATAGTCCTATTATCTCTGACCCTTGTCTGACCTTTGTGAAAATAGTATTCCTAACCCTTAGATTAATCAATTGCTGTACCATCACTACTGTATTTATTAGCATTGCCCGTCACACTACGGAGTTTGTTCCCAGCTTACTGTATTCTGTTGCCATGTTGCTGCCACGTTGACTATTCTGTAACTTGGTCCTCATGCCTTTGTCATTTCCGTGCGATTGTAACTGTAACAAATCATCTATGCTCAAGCGCCCAGATACCTCAGGGTTAGGTGCGCTCTACAAATAATAAACTAAACTAAACAAACTCTGAGGACAAATCTACAGTAAAGCAGTTCCTGCCTCAGTATGCCTGAGTGGGGTCAGAAGAAACATTGTTCTGAGAAAGATATAGAGGCTGATTCATGGAATTAATGTACGCTGACATTTTCGGCGCAAGTGTGCGAAAGCGTGCGAATCGCAGTGCAAGTGCGAAAATCGCAGCGAAACCCATGCACAGCGATTCATGGAAGTCCGTACGCGTGTAAATCCCTGGATGTGTGCTAAAATTCTGTGTGGCGCACGATGGCGCACACGTCTCCAAACAGCGTGCGCTAAGCGCACAGCGAAAGTGCACATAGCGCAGCGCACACAACAAAAGTAGGCGGAACAGAGGGCGTAACACGCGGAATGGGGAACAACGCGTGAAAATGCAGGCGTCACTGGGGAAGTACAGGAGGCAAATGCGCGGAACGCCCACACGCGTGTCTACAACACGTATTCATGGAATTGAACGGGGCTAATGCGTGCACCAAAAAAGATGCATTAATCCGGAAACACGTACGCCAGCAGGAAGCAGGCGTACGTGGACCCGCGCAGCATAAAAGTGCGTGCAAACAACAAACAAGCCCAGATGCCAAGATGAATATACCGTTCCTAGCAGCAGTGGTCGTGGGATACCGCAGGAGGAGGAGGAGGATAGTCAGGCCCAGAATTTTTACACCCAGAACCAGCCTTTTTGGGATGCCTGATGACCAGGTGTATAGGAGGTACAGGTTTCCACCTCACATAATACTCGACCTGGTGAGCGAGTGGGAGGATGACCTCACATCACCCACCCTGTGCTCCCAAGCCCTCAGCCCCCTGGAGAAGGTCCTCAATGTACTGCACTTCTTGGCCACTGGATCATTTCAGCGGACAAGTGCTATAGTGGGGGGCGGTGTGTCGCAGGTCACGCAGTCACGCTGCCTACACCAGGTGTTGGGCATCATGACTGCACGCCCATCAGTCCGCAGGCACATATACCTGCCCAGAACACCTGCAGAAAGGCAGGCTGCCGTACAGGATTTCTATGGGGTGGCACAATTCCCCAAAGTGCTAGGTGCCATTGATTGCACCCATGTGGCTCTACGTCCCCCCAGGGCATCTGAGCACATCTATAGAAACTGCAAGCACTGGCATTCCATCAACGTGCAGGTAGCATGTGATGCCAAGGGAATCATCACCTCAGTATATGCCAACTATCCAGGGTCCACCCACGACAGTTTCATTTACAGAATGTCAACCCTAAACCGGGACCTAGAAGCTGGGTGGCATGGGGATACATGGCTGCTTGGTGAGTATGAATGCCACTGCACATGCATGCATGTCAGATACTGAGCAATGTCACAACCCCACTAATGATACCCATCACCACTTCCCCAGGGGACAGTGGCTACCCTCTGAGCACCCACATGATGACGCAACCCCACCACGCCACCCGAGGTAAGATACAACACAGCCCATATTGCAACCCGGGGCATAGTGGAGTACACATTCGGAGTGCTCAAGTCACGCTTTCGCTCCCTTCACCGCTCTGGTGGGCAGCTGTTATATGCTCTCCCAGTACTGTGCAGGATCATAGTGGCAGCATGTGTCCTGCACAACGTTGCTACACGCCGGGTCCTGCCGGTGGACATGGTGGCGCCCCCACATATTCAACCACATGCACGCCCGCTGCGCATGGGAGGGGAAAGGGCACGGGGTGAGGCAGCCGTACGCAGCTGGTGGCTAATTACTTCACCTGAATTCACACCCCTGTGGAGTGCACACAGCCCTGCACATACCAGCTGACAATCAATGATGATGACATAAGGGACACTCAACTGTCATAACCATAACATCCTGAGATTGATCACCTGGAAGATTTACATTGTGTGCATCCCTTGCTAAATATAACATGAGAACAGCGCCATGTCACCCAACCCCTCCCCAGCTCCACCACCAAACACACCATGGCATGTCATGCAATGTGAAAGCAAACAAAGCAATGCACAAGACCTGACACAAGTGTCACAAAGTACACTGTCCCTAATGGAAACTGCCCACACACAATATGCTCCCAGTAATGTATAACTAACAGCACACATTACCAAATACTTACCACCAACACACCATGGAAAAATGCAAAAACATGACAGTACTAAGTTCAAGTAGTGGTAGTCTTACAACCTGAATACGCCAGCACATCGACCCTTTACAACTGTAGAGTGTTGCTGCCACTCAAACGTCTCAGTGTACTGCATACAACATGAACTGCATCTGTAAAGTAGACAGCCTTGTGAAGACATGAGGAAGGAACCTGCATATTAGGAGGAAGACATGAATGCACAAGCACATATCAATACACCATGCATTGTACAATACAACAACAATATCCACTAGGGATGTCTACACAGACTGCCCACACAGCTCATGGGAGCCCAACGTCACTGTGTAATTCACTGTCACTTGGTCACACCCTTTGCACGCCCATGGAAACAGGAAGCAGGAGGGGTGTGTGTCTCACAAACCCAAGCATCTAACCCAAACTCAGGACAAGCCTGAATGTGCCCAGCCGGAATACAGTGGATGCCCATGGGAGCCACACAAGGCAACACATTGTAAAAAAAAAATCAAAAATCAAAAATGGCCATGTGGAGGACAGGGGGATGGGGTAGGCCACCCAGGAGGTTCAAGGACAGGTTGCACACCAATACCCACCTGCGTGGATGTTGCGGAAAAAAAATACCCCCTTGGGCTCATGACCTGCACGGCTATGCCATTGTGGGAGAACTGCTGTCGCTCTGCTCATCCTCTGCTGCTGCATCAGGAGGCGGTGGCACTATGGGAGGCAGCCCACGCAAAGCCCTGGTATGGTCCTCCATAGCAACAGCAAGCATGTGGGTCTGGAAGGTCTGATTCTGGAGGATTAAAATGCGGAGATTCCCATGCAGCACATCACGGGTTGCCTGCATTTCTGCACGCATGGCCTTGCCTGATGCCCGGATCTCCTCACGTGTTGTATGCATCTCAGATGAGAGCGAACGTGCGAGCTGCTCCAGCTGCAGTTCTGCCCTAACATTTCGGGAAGCCTCAAGTTCAAGCAGACTCTGCCTGAGGTTATGGAGTTGTACCCTCAGGGCTTCCCTGTGGCCCTGGGACTCTATTGAAATGGATTCGGGCAGAGTCTCCAGTGCCACCCGTCGGTCCCTGTTGGACGCCAACATATCTTCCCTGTGTGATTGGCAAATGGAGTCTGTTGTTGTTGCTCCATCTGCCTTTCAGGGGGGATAATGGAAGTGGCCACCCTCTCCATTGCCTGAGCCATCATTTCTACTGATGCTGCCTGTTGGGTTGCCATACCGTACATGGAGTTTTCCCATACAGTATTGCCTGGTGGTGCACGGCCACCGGATCGACGGGCACCACACCTGTTTGGGGCAAGGCGATCTGCACCTTGCTGTGCTGGCACTGCCTGACGCTGCAGGACTGCATTCCCCCTCTGACCTCCTGGCCCAGGAACAGGATCAGATGCTGTGGAGTGTGACCCTGCATCCGTAACCGCCAGAGGAGGACCTACCAACACTGACATCCTCATAGAGCGTTCTACCCCTGGTCCAAGTGGGTTGGACAGAACAGAATCCCTGCCAGAAACACTTACCTGCGACTGCATATAAGTCTCATCATCCGACTCAGCACCTGAATAGAGGCACCCCTGGACAGTATGGTCTGCAGTAACATTGGGTTTTCACCCACCACCACCCCACGTCCCCCACTGGTGCCCGGTCGTGCCTGAGATTCCTCCTGGGTCTGCACCATCTCCTCAACCTCAACAGCACGAAGTGCATCATCACCTGCAAAAACATGAAAGACAACAAATGGAAACAGGCATGAGCATCATAGCACACACATAGGCCGTGACAAGCCAGAGATCCAGTACAAGAATTACACATGTCCCACATGACTATAACCCTGCCATGCATGCACTGTCAAAGTGTTGGAAGTGGAGTCAAAAAGGCAGACACTGGGGAGAGCAAGATGGATATGCAACACATTTGCAGCATGTTGGGTAGCACTGGCATCACACATCAGGCTGTGAGTGCCATGTCCTATACACATACATGACACATGCCACCACACAGATGTCATGTAGCATAGCCACGGTAAATTAAAAAACTACAGCAATATGTCAGTGAATGAGTACTGTGACACATCGACATGATGCGAAGATTGATGCTGAATAGTGTTGCAAAATATGCATGTGCCACACACTGAAACACATCCAGTGTCCAATAACACAGTCATTGTGGGCTGATCAATGGTTGGTCACTTTAACATTACAGGAAACACCTGTTATCTTCCACATGCAAACAGGCCGTATTGAAAAATGTCTAAAGCCCAATACTACATCGGCCTGAATGGTGTAATCATTAACATAACCAGGTAAAAGTAGTGGCCCAGTATGGGCTGTAAACAATGACCGAAGCATATCACATATGTTGCAATAGGGCAGAATAATGTGTACTAAAAATGGGAGAGTGGAAACAATCAGCCTGAAGGAACACTTACAAAATCTGACCAATGTAGTTGCAAGATGACAGTTCAAGGTAAAGTGCACTAATCTGGGCGTAATTGGCAACTGTGGGCAGAAGGGATACAGTCATACCCAAATCCAAGGCCCGTGAATGTATAGGAGGAAGCAAATGGGTAACCCATATCACTCAGGAGTACACACCCTCGCCTGGCACTCAATCAGAACCCGTCACCCAAACAACATACACATGGATTACACACGCACGCATGGGCACTCACCGGACAATGCCTCGTAATCAGGTAGTTCTCCCACACCTTGGATCTGTTCCTCTGTGACGAAGGTCCCAGCAACAGACTCATGTTCAGTGAGTTTGTTGACCTCTTGTGGAGACCCACCCCCAGTCACGAGAGTAGCGGCATGATTTGAGGCCAGCTTGTTCTTTGCTCTGCGTTTCAGGTCATTCCACCGCTTGTAGCAATCATCAGCTGTGCGCCTCACAAATCCAAGGGCACTTATGCGGTCCGCAAAGGTCTGCCAGTGTGCCCTACGTTGACCAGGTGTGGTCTTGCACCCTGCAGTCACCAACATTTCGTGGCTATGTGCCGACACATAGGTCACATGTGCTTCAAGTTCCGGGTCATTAAACCTAGGCTTCCTTGACGTGCCGGAGTGTGTAGACGTGTCTGAGGTCTCAGCCTGTTGTGCCAGAGCACCCTTCTTCCTCTTTTTCAAAGGTGGAGCAGAGCCTGAGTGGCTTACGCCGCACTGGTCAGTAGGGGCAGAAGCACCGGTGGACTGGGTTGTAAGAGTGTGCGAATGCACAATGACCATAGGCCTTGCTAAAGGCATTGGCAGAAGTGTGATGTTGGCAGGGGGAACGTCAGTTTGATGGACCTGGACTGACACTGTCTCGGGTGGGAGACTCAGCGCTGTGGTGGATGGAGCTGCAGCTGCCCCTGCAGCTCCCCACCCTGCCTACTTGGGGCAGCAGATGACATAGCTGCCCCAGATCCACCTGGCTTGGTGACACCAACTTGCACCGCCACACGTGGCCTAGACTTGCTGACCTGGAAGTCAGCCTGGGAGTCATCCTGTGCCAGGTCAGCTGCCACAATGGGCTGGTCCAACAAGGGCTGAGCTGGGATGGTGTCAGCCACGTTTCCCTCAACCATGGGGGAGGGGCATGGGTGTCCCTGATTGGTCCTCCACACATGGGGTCTAGGGACACCCTGCAAATCCCGGCCACACCCCCTACCGCGCCCACCACGCCCACCTTTTGAAGGTCGGCCACCTTTGCCTCCCTTACGGCATGGTCGCCTCCCAACCATGGCACTGATGTTGTTGTGCGTATGGGAGTAGCAGTAAACTATTGTCCTGGGCAATTGGGGGTGAAAAGGGTAGGGTACTAGATGGAATTCGTACCCTAGTGCTCTAACAAGGCTGTCTGTGACCCCTGGGAGAAGATGACGGGTCACGCAACACACAGGCAGCCCAAAATCAAAACATAACGTGCACACAACCCCTCGTAGACCACGTGCGTGAAAAAATGAACCTGCACTACGCTGTGGCACCCAGAAACACAAAAATAAGCATACGCGTAATACACGCAGCCTACAATGACCTCTGAAGGGGTACGCAACACACGGAGCAAGCACAGTTGGTAAATACGTGCGCGACTCACCATCTGCCTGGAAAAAGAACGTGAAAAAGACGTGCGTGTGCACGTTGGCAACACCCCTGCCAAAAGAAGAATTGTACGCTGTCTGAGGAGACAGGAAAAAAGAAGAAGTGAACGCTGTTTGAGGAAACAGGCCCAAAAAGAATAAAGAACGCTGTCAGAGGTAACAGGGAGTACGAACTTGAAATGCTGTGAAGTAATTGCGTGTGAACCGACAAGAAGTACAGAATTCACCCACTCGCTTTCCACAAAAAGCACGTACAAGAGAATGGGGTCCTACACGTACCTTTTAAAGCGGCCCACGCATACAGCGTCACTTATGCGTGTATGCGCTAAGGCCCTTTCCTCCAATTACATGAGCTGACACTCAGACGTGCAGTTTTTGGACGTGTACGATGAACATGCACCCGTGTTGATGGAAACGCCCACGCGCATCATGTCACTTACGCGCATAGGCCCTTTCCTCGATTACACGCATCCACACGTGGACGTGCAGTTTTTCCACACGCGTTGCCACGTCACGAGGGAAACGCCCGCACGAGTCACGCCACAGAAGCGCTTATGCGCTAAGGGCCTTTGGTCCAATGAAACCACGTACGTGTGCTGACGCGCTTACGCGCAAAGGGCCTTTACTCGAATTACACGCTGACGTGCAAGATTTTCACGTGCCAAATCACTTCGTATCAAGCTGGCCATGCAACAACACACGGAAGACCACACTCCTGCCCAGAAGGCCGAATTACTGCCCCCCAGAGCCCCAAGCACGCTCCCACCTGCCATCTGCTGCTGCCTGACTGCCTGCTGCCCACGTGCCCTGCTATTTGCTGCCTGCACGTCAGCCAGGTGTGCAGTTGCTGTGACCACCCCTGCTGGAACTGAAGACTCCCGACTGGGATACCATCGCTCCACAGCCCAGCCCCAGGACCCAGTTGCCCAATCACTCCTGCCTCTGGGGTTGCCATGTCGGGCACAACACCATCTGGCACCACTGGCAACCCCCAGCCAGAGAGGCAGAGGGCCACCAGCTTCAGTGCCAGGGAAATTGGTGTCCTGGTGGAGCAAGTCCTGGGGCAGTATGACGCCCTCTTTGGAAGTTTGCGTGCCGACAATGAAGGACGGACCATGATCTGGATGGACATCGTGACTGCCATCAACGCGGAGGGGGTGGCAGTCCGCGACTTACACCATGCCAAGAAGCGCTGGGAGGACTTCAGGTCCAGGACCCTCAACAAGGCCTGGCACCTCTTGAAGGCAGCGGATGCCAAGGGGCGCCGGGGCCACCTGTCCAACCACCAGATGAGGGTCCTGGAACACATATGCACAGCGCTCCACGTCCAGGTCCTTGAGAGGCAGACCCGTCTGGAGTCGAGCGGTAAGTGTACATGCATACTGATTGGACGCTGTGCGTGTGGTGGTGTGCCAGTAGTAAGCAGGTTGCACATGTGTTTTCGTAGGGCCATGTAGGGATGTGTATGAACAGGGGCAGGAGGCTGCCACATGTGAGTCCTCTTAGGTGTGAGACACATCGATGGTGTATGTGTTGGTAAGCATGCTGTGCAAATGCAGGTGTGGTAGCACACATGTTTGAATTTCTGTGTATGTACGTTGGCATGGTTGTGGTGTCACACATGGATGGTGGTTCCCGCTGCATGTATCGGCACTGTGTACATGTGCATGTGTGTGTATTTGACAAGTGTGAAACTGTGATGCAACATGGATGCACGTGACACTGATATGTAGAAGGATGAATGCCAGATGTGACATGTATGGCGATCGCATCACTGCGACAGTTGGAGGAGATGTAGACATGCATGTAAGTGTGGTGGCGTGTGTGCGTGTCTAGTGCACTCCCTGTGTTTCATGTGATGTCAGCTCACCTTCGGCTGTTCATGCTGTTGTATGTGTATGGATGTTGCTGCCTGGTGCAATATTGCGGTGGAAATGCTCATGTGTGTGAGTTGAAATGACATGTGTGTCGTGGAGTGTGATGCCATGTCTGAAGTTTGACACTGCCACTCATGTGCAACTGTCATGTGTGTATCAGTCCATTGTACAGTGCCCTGATGTCTGTGTTTTATCTCTACCTGTCCGCAGCGTCAACTGATGAAGTGGGAGGAGAGGTTGCTGTGGAGCACAGCGGCAGGGATCGCACCACCAGCCGGAGACGCAAGGCCATGCTCCCCTCCCAGATTGTCATCTCATCGGGGAGTGAGGAGTCTGGTGCCGCGTCCCAGGCTGCAGCTGCCAAGGGTAGGTCCAAGAGGCAGAGGTCAGAGGTGGACTCCTCGGCAGCAGAAGGGGCAGCTGAGACCCCACAGGGTCCAACAGAGTAAGATGGCACAGAGTCATCCAGGTTGGTGGGGGGTTTGGTGGAGGAGGAGGCCACGGAAGGGACACACACGGGGTCTGGTGGTGGGGATTCCACTGGTGCTAGTGGTGCAGTGCAGGGGCAGGGACAGGAGGCAGCACAGGCCGCCGCGGAGGTGCCTGTGTGTAATCCTGTCACTGATCCTGTCACTGCATCATCTGGCACCAGCAGGGATGCCTACGTCCAGACCCATTTTCAGGGAGGGGATGAGCGCACAACAACTGGCCTTCCTCTCCCTGCAGACGTGGCTATCTGGGACCGTGTTGAGCCTATCCGGAGTGGCATAGCGTTGCGTCAACGGGGCATGCAAAGTGACCTGCAGTCTTTTCGTGGAGAGACTGCACGTCGTCTCGCATGCCTCTTGACCACGTTGAACTATTGGGACGGGTCACCGGTGCTGGATTCCTCCGTGTGCTGGACCTTCTTGCGACCCCCTCCTCACCTGAGGCACTTTAACATTACATGAAACACCTGTCATCTTCCACATGCAAACATGCCGTAATATAAAATGTCTGCAGCCCAATACTCCATCGGCCTGAATGGTGTAATCATTAACATAACCAGGTAAAAGTAGTGGCCCAGTGTGGGCTGTAAACAATGACCGAAGCATATCACATATGTTGCAATAGGGCAGAATAATGTGTACTAAAAATGGGAGAGTGGAAACAATCAGCCTGAATGAACACTTACAAAATCTGAACAATGTAGTTGCAAGATGACAGTTCAAGGTAAAGTGCACTAATCTGGGCATAATTGGCAACTATGGGCAGAATGGATACAGTCATACCCAAATCCAAGGCACGTGAATGTATGGGAGGAAGCAAATGGGTAACCCATAACACTCAGGAGTACACACCCTCGCCTGGCACTCAATCAGAACCCATCACCCAAACAACATACACATAGATTACACACACACGCATGGGCACTCACCGGACAATGCCTCGTAATCCGGTAGTTCTCCCACACCTTGGATCTGTTCCTCTGTGACGAAGGTCCCAGCAACAGACTCATGTTCAGTGAGTTCGTTGTCCTCTTGTGGAGACCCACCGCCAGTCACCAGAGTAGCAGCATGATTTGAGGCCAGCTTGTTCTTTGCTCTGCGTTTCAGGTCATTCCACCGCTTGTAGCAATCATCAGCTGTGCGCCTCACAAATCCAAGGGCACTTATGCGGCCCGCAATGGTCTGCCAGTGTGCCCTACGTTGACCAGGTGTGGTCTTGCACCCTGCAGTCACCAACATTTTGTGGCTATGTGACGACACATAGGTCACAAGTGCTTCAAGTTCCGGGTCATTAAACCTAGGCTTCCTTGACGTGCCGGAGTGTGTAGACGTGTCTGGGGTCTCAGCCTGTTGTGCCAGAGCACCCTTCTTCCTCTTTTTCAAAGGTGGAGTGGAGCCTGAGTGGCTTATGCCGCTCTGGTCAGTAGGGGCAGAAGCACCTGTGGATTGGGTGTAGGAGTGTGCGAATGCACAATGACCATAGGCCTTGCTAAAGGCATTGGCAGAAGTGTGATGTTGGCAGGGGGAAAGTCAGTTTGATGGACCTGGACCGACACTGTACTGGCTGGGAGACTCAGAGCTGTGGTGGATAGAGCTGCAGCTGCCCCTGCAGCCCCCCACCCTGCCTACTTGGGGCGGCAGATGACATAGCTGACCCAGATCCACATGGCTTGGTGACACCAACTTGCACTGCCACACGTGGCCTAGACTTGCTGACCTGAAAGCCAGCCTGGGAGTCATCCTGTGCCAGGTCAGGTGCCACAATGGCCTGGTCCAACAAGGGCTGAGCTGGGATGGTGTCAGCCACGTTTCCCTCAACCATGGGGGGGCATGGGTGTCCCTGATTGGTTCTCCACACATGGGGGTCTAGGGACACCCTGCAAATCCCGGCCACGTCCCCTACCGCGCCCACCACGCCCACCTTTTGAAGGTCAGCCACCTTTGCCTCCCTTACCGCTTGGTCGCCTCCCAACTATGGCACTGATGTTGTTGTGCGTATGGGAGTAGCAGTAAACTATTGTCTTGGGCAATTGGGGGTGAAAGGGGTAGGGTACTAGATGGAATTCGTACTCTAGTGCTCTAACAAGGCTCACTGTGACCCCTGGGGGAAGATGACGGGTCACGCAACGCACAGGCAGCCCAAAATCAAAAAATAACGTGCACGCAACCCCTTGTAGACCACGTGCGTGAAAAAATGAACCTGCACTACGCTGTGGCACCCAGAAACACAAAAATAAGCGTACGCGTAATACACGCAGCCTACAATGACCTCTGAAGGGGTACGCAACACACAGGCAAGCACATTTGGTAAATACTTGCGCGACTCACCGTCTGCCTGGAAAAAGAACGTGAAAAAGACGCGCGTGTGTGCGTTGGCAACACCCCTACCAAAAGAAGAATTGTACGCTGTCTGAGGAGACAGGACAAAAGAAGAAGTGAACGCTGTTTGAGGAAACAGGCCCAAAAAGTATAAAGAACGCTGTCAGAGGTAACAGGGAGTACGAACTTGAAACGCTGTGAAGTAATCGCGTGTAAACCGACAAGAAGTACAGAATTCACCTACTCGCTTTCCACGAAAAGCACGTACAAGGGAATGGGGTCCTACATGTACCTTTTAATGTGGCCCGCACGTACAGTGTCACTTATGCCTGTACGCGCTAAGGCCCTTTCCTCCAATTACACGAGCTGACACTCAGACGTGCAGTTTTTGGACGTGTACGATGAACATGCACCCGTGTTGATGGAAACGCGCACGTATGTCACGTCACTTACGCGCGTAGGCCCATTCCTCGATTACACGCATCCGCGGACGTGCAGTTTTTCCACACGCGTTGCCACGTCACGAGGGAAACGCCCGCGCGAGTTACGTCACAGAAGCGCTTACGCGCTAAGGGCCTTTAGTCCAATGAAACCACATACGTGTGCTGACGCCCTTACGCGCAAAGGGCCTTACTCGAATTACACGCTGACGTGCAATATTTTCACGTGCCAAATCACTCCGTATCAAGCTGGCCACGCAACAACACACGGAAGACCACGCTCCTGTCCAGAAGGCCGAATTACTGCCCCCCAGACCTCCAAGCACGCTCCCACCTGCCATCTGCTGCTGCCTGACTGCCTGCTGCCCACGTCCCCTGGTATTTGCTGCCTGCACGTCAGCCAGGTGTGCAGTTGCTGTGACCACCCCTGCTGGAACCGAAGACTCCTGACTGGGATACCATTGCTCCACAGCCCAGCCCCAGGACCCAGTTGCCCACTCAGTCCTGCCTCTGGGGTTGCCATGTCGGGCACAACACCATCTGGCACCACTGGCAACCCCCAGCCAGAGAGGCAGAGGGCCACCAGCTTCAGTTCCAGGGAAGTTGGTGTCCTGGTGGAGCAAGTCCTGGAGCAGTATGATGCCCTCTTTGGAGGTTTGCGTGCCGACAATGAAGGACGGGCCAGGATCTGGTTGGACATCGTGACTGCCATCAACGCGGAGCGGGTGGCAGTCCGCGACTTACACCATGTCAAGAAGCGCTGGGAGGACTTCAGGTCCAGGACCCTCAACAAGGCCTGGCACCTCTTGAAGGCAGCGGATCCCAAGGGGCGCCGGGGCCACCTGTCCGACCACCAGATGAGGGTCCTGGAACACATATGCACAGCGCTCCACATCCAGGTCCTTGAGAGGCAGACCCGTCTGGAGTCAAGCGGTAAGTGTACATGCATATTGATTGGACGCTGTGCGTGTGGTGGTGTGCCAGTAGTGTGCAGGTTGCACATGTGTTTTTGTAGGGCCATATAGGGATGTGTATGAACAGGGGCATGAGGCTGCCACATGTGAGTCCTCTTAGGTGTGAGACACATCGATGGTGTATGTGTTGGTAAGCATGCTGTGCAAATGCAGGTTTGGTAGCACACATGTTTGAATTTCTGTGTATGTAAATTGGCATGGTTGTGGTGTCACACATGGATGGTGGCTCCTGCTGCATGTATCGGCACTGTGTACATGTGCATGTGTATGTATTTGACAAGTGTGAAACTGTGATGCAACATGGATGCACGTGACACTGATATGTAGAAGGCTGAATGCCAGATGTGACATGTATGGCGATCACATCACTGCGACAGTTGGAGGAGATGTAGACATGCATGTAATTGTGGTGGCGTGTGTGCATGTCTAGTGTACTCCCTGTGTTTCATGTGATGTCGGGCTCACCTTCGGCTGTTCATGCTGTTGTATGTGTATGTATGTTGCTGCCTGGTGCAATATTGCGGTGGAAATGCTCATGTGTGTGAGTTGAAATGACATGTGTGTCGTGGAGTGTGATGCCATGTCTGAAGTTTGACACTGCCACTCATGTGCAACTGTCATGTGTGTATCAGTCCATTGTACAGTGCCCTGATGTCTGTGTTTTATCTCTCCCTGTCTGCAGCGTCAACTGATGAAGAGGGCGGAGAGGTTGCTGTGGAGCACAGCGGCAGGGATAGCACCACCAGCCGGAGACGCAAGGCCCGGCTCCACTCCCAGATTGTCATCTCTTGGGGGAGTGAGATCTCTGGTGCTGCGTCCCAGGCCGCAGCTGCTGAGGGTAGGTCCAAGAGGCAGAGGTCGGAGGTGGACTCCTCTGCAGCAGAAGGGGCAGCTGAGACCCCACAGAGTCCAACTGTCGAAGATGGCACAGAGTCATCCAGGTTTGTGGGGGGTTTGGTGGAGGAGGAGGCCACGGAAGAGACACACACGGGGTCTGGAGGTGGGGATTCCACTGGTGCTAGTGGTGCAGTGCAGGGGCAGGGACAGGAGGCAGCACAGGGCACCGCGGAGGTGCCGGTGTGTAATCCTGTCCCTGATCCTGTCACTGCATCATCTGGCACCAGCAGGGATGCCTATGTCCAGACCCGTTTTCAGGGAGGGGATGAGCTTACAACAACTGGCCTTCCTCTCCCTGCAGACGTGGCTATCCGGGACCGTGTTGAGCCTGTCCTGAGTGGGATAGCATTGCGTCAACGGGGCATGCGAGGTGACCTTGCGTCTTTTCGTGGAGAGACTCATGTCGTTTTGCATGCCTCTTTGACCACATTGACCAACTGGGACGGGTCACCGATGCTGGATTCCTCCATGTGCTGGACCTTCTTGCGATCCCCTCATCACCTGAACCCCCTACGCGCCAGTCGTCCTCCATGCCATCTTCCGACCCATGTATCACCTGGGTACCCTGTGGAGCTGCCCCTGACCCAGCGTCCAGGCTGGTGGAGGACACATCCCTGCCACAGTCGAGAGTTAGACGTCCAGCAGGGGTGGCCACCACGACAACTGCACCCCAACCGGAGGCGGACATGCAGGCAGCAAGAGCCAGGGCACAGGCACAGCAACATGGTGGGAGCGATGATAGCTTGGGGCCTTCAACATCGGGGGGTAGGCATCGGCCATAGGGCAGGAGGACCCCGGATTTCAAGTGTCTTCCGTGTGGCAGCGGTTGGGCCACGCCATAGATGCAGAGCGGCAGCGGGCGGAAGAGGAACGGCTCACAATGGTCAGGGTGGAGAATTCCATGCGGAGTGCCCTGAGGCGGGCCGAGTGCCTCGAGGTAATTCGCAGGGAGTTGGAGGTGAACATGTCGTCGTCCCTGCGAACCCTCGGGGCCATGGAAGAGGACCGCCTCCAGGACATTGAGCGGGAGTTCGATGATGCCCTAGCCCGGGACATCAATAAGTGAGCCGTCAGACTAGCCCGCTGCCATTGTAAATAGTTAGATAGTGTTGGGTTTCCTTTCTGTTTTTGTTTATTTTGGGACGATTGGACAATGCACCACGTTTTTGTATACAGTTCTTTATTAGGTAGTCTTTTTTGTAGGTTTCATTTCATTTGTTGGGCTCATGGACCCTGGATTGGTGATTTGTATATAGTTGAACAGTGGATTTTCTTTTTTTTCTTTTCATTTCACCATGGAGCAATGGATTTCACTTATTTTTTTCCCTTGGATTTGCTTTGTTGGACTGAGAATTTTTGACACATTTTCATTTGGATTTCTTTGGATTCTGATTTCATATTTTTCATTATTTTCTGGACATGCTGCGTTTTATTTCTTCTTCACATTATTGTGTGTTTTCTTTTCATTACATTCATTTTGGATAGAATACATTTTTGTTTCATATTTCGGTGTGTGGTATTCTCTCATTGATTTCATGCATGTCATGATGTGGGTTTTCACATTTGCTTGCACCCATTGTGTGTCTGTGACGGACATTTGTTCATTTACATACTTGCCATTCGGGTTGTATCATGTAATGGGCATTTCTATGTGGGTGGATGCAATACTTGTTTGGGTGTTTGGGCTGGGGTGGCATGGGGTGTGAGGTGGATGGCCATTAGGCCCATGATTGAGGATCGTCATGACGTGGGGGCAGGGTGACATGAGTGGGGGCCTGCTGGCAGGTGCCCCTGACTGCTGTGGGATGGGGGTGCTGGTGGACATGAGGGGGGCCTGCTGGCAGGTGCCCCTGACTGCTGGGGGGTGGGGGTGCTGGGGGACATGAGTGGGGGCCTGCTGGCAGGTGCCCCTGACTGCTGGGGTGTGGGGGTGCTGGTGGACATGAGTGGGGCCTGCTGGCAGGTGCCCCTGACTGCTGGTGGGTGGGGGTGCTGGGGGACATGAGTGGGGGCCTGCTGGCAGGTGCCCCTGACTTCTGGGGGGTGGGGGTGCTGGTGGACATGAGTGGGGGCCTGCTGGCAGGTGCCCCTGACTGCTGGGGCGTGGGGGTGCTGGGGGACATGATTGGGGGCCTGCTGGCAGGTGCCCCTGACTGCTGGGGCGTGGGGGTGCTGGGGGACATGAGTGAGGGCCTGCTGGCAGGTGCCCCTGACTGCTGGGGGGTGCGGGTGCTGGTGGACATGAGTGGGACATGAGTGGGGGCCTGCTGGCAGGTGCCCCTGACTGCTGTGGGGTGGGGGCGCTGGGGGACATGAGTGGGGGTCTGCTGGCAGGCGTCCCTGACTGCTGGGGGGTGGGGGTGCTGGGGCACATGAGTGGGGGCCTGCTGGCAGGTGCCCCTGACTGCTGGGGGGTGGGGGTGCTGGGGGACATGAGTGGGGGCCTGCTGGCAGGTGCCCCTGACTGCTGGGGGGTGGGCGTGCAGGGGGACATGAGTGGGACATGAGTGGGGGCCTGCTGGCAGGTGCCCCTGACTGCTGGGGGGTGGTGGTGCAGGGGAACATGAGTGGGACATGAGTGGGGGGCCTGCTGGCAGGTGCCCCTGACTGCTGGGGGGTGGGGGTGCTGGGGGACATGAGTTGGTGATCAGTAGTGCAAGGTGACATGTGGCTTGGCTGGGGGGCATGCCCATGGTGGATGGGCTGCCTGCGGGACATAACCAGGGGTGCAGGGTATTCCCCTGTGGTGTGGGCTGCCTGCAGGGGCCATGGAGGGTGTAGAGGGACAATCTACACTGCCAATTCACAGGGAGGACTCCCTGCGAACCCCCGAAATTCACGTACCCCGCTCTGACAGCAAAATCGCGTGTGAAACTTACCGCGCACCCCCGAATTACACGTACCCCGCTCCGATCGCGTTTGAAACCTCCTGCGCACCCCAGGAATACATGTACCCCACTCGCACAGGGCCAATCGCGTGTGGAACTTCCCGCGCACCCCCAATTTACACGTACCCCGCTCTGATCGCGTGTGAAAATTCCTGCGCACCCCAGGAATACACGTACCCCACTTGCACAGGGCCAATCGCGTGTGAAACTTCCCGCGCACTCCAGGAATAGACGTACCCCACTCGCACAGGGCCAATCGCGTGTGTAACTTCCCGCGCACCCCAGTTATACACGTACCCCACCCGCACAGGGCCAATCGCGTGTGTAACTTCCCGCGAACCCCAGTAATCCACGTACCCCACTCGCACAGGGCCAATTGCGTGTGAAACTTCCTGTGCACCCCCGATTTACATGTACCCCGCTCTGATCGCGTGTGAGACTTCCCGCGCACCCCAGGAATAGGCATACCCACTCGCACAGCCTCTTTATGGGCCTCTTTATGCTGGAAATGAAGTGCCGGTAAGGCTTGTACAAGCACTTTCTCAGACCAGCAAACTATAAGTCAGCCGCTAGGGTGGTGAATTAGCTGGAGGTTTATCTGCCACCCTACTGGCAAAATACTGTTGGTATTACCATCCCGGTAATAACTGTGCCAGTAATAGAGGTAAATTTCGCCATTTGGAATCTGCTGGTAAAACCGGAAGAATAAGTGTCAGAAATGGTAGCACAGTTTGCTGGTATCCCGCTGTTGAGATACCGGCAAACCTATACTGAGGGTATATGTCTAAACACCCATCCCAAATCCAATGGTGCACGTTCTAGCAACAATCATGACATGCATTTCTTCATTCAGCCCATGTGTGAACGTTTTCAAAAAGTATATCCAATCGTCTTCACATGGAAACATTTTTTGTTGAAGAGATAATCCCCTTGAGCACATTTGCATTCTCTTAAGTACAAAGCAGAAGATGCCATCTGCAGAATGACCTTGCTGCAAAAAAATGCTTTGCTATAGGAGCATTGAACACTCTCTTTTTTATATGAGATATGCACCCCGTTTTCTTGCTATAATCACCTGAATACTTTGAGCAAAATGCATCAGTTCACATGCCCAAATGATTGCGTGAATTCATTGATCAGAGGTACAATTTGAAAGATATATGAATTGTATACTTTTCATTGACCAGCAGTTTGGCTCTCACAGATGTTTTTTTCTTCTTCAATCTTTGAGAATTGTCCCATATTCAGAGCTTATCCATGTGACCCCCTTTGTGCTTTGTGCTTATCCCTTAAAAATAGCATCCTTAATTCCGGGCCAACCTTGACTCATCATCGACTCTGCACGTGGAGCTGTTTTTCCACGTCTCCTGATTCTACAACCTCAGTCTGTCTCTGAGGTAGCTTGGTTAAGTTCAATTTGAGACAGGGTCCATTTTCGTGTTATGGCTGTCCTTGCCATGTTATATATTCCTCTGTAGCAAGCTTGTATATGTTTCTCTCTACCTTGTGTTACTGCGTATTTACAGTTATTGGTCAGTGTGTTACTTTATCTTCTTTGTATGCATGATTACTTTAGCTTTAGGTACATGGTTCTCTTGGTGTTTCAGTTACATTGTTACTCTTAAGAATGTTCATATTGTTTTGACTTAGGTTCATATTTCTTCTTTATGACATTTCTGTTACCTCCACCAGATTTCACTTCATTGTATGTCCATGATGTCCATAGGTACGTCCATTGGGATGATACACGGGGTCCCATTTACTGCTCTTCTCCTGCTGTTGACAACATTGTTATTGCTTCCCTCAAAGTCCCCTTCTCTTCATCATGTGCGGGTATAAAAATATACAGCAAGAAGGCCCAATCTTGGCCCACACGCCTCACACAATTTCTCTAATTAAGTCCAGGACATACCTGTTCTGGAGGGCCATGACCCTGATCGCCCTAATTTCTTCTCTGATTGCATTAAATCCTTTTATTGTCATATTGATTGTCTGGGGCAGCTTCCATCTGGTGATCTGCAACCAATTGAGATTCACTGCAGTCTGAATTCCTGGCATGAAGATAAATGTAAATATCACTGCTGTTCTGCTAAACAGCTTATGTTCATCTGGAATGTCATAGTATGTCACAGTATGCTTCCACTGATTTTGCTGATTTTCTCTCTTTTCTTGGTATATGCTAAACAACCTTCTCTTCCTCAGGTGAGCATCAATGATCTGCAAAATGTATTATCTGTAAGTCACTTATCAGTACAAATGAACACACTCCTCCCCATTTTGGCTGTAATGTCATATATGCTCTTGATCTTCAGACCCAATAGTAATCCATTAGATCTGCTGTTCCTTCTTTCATGAATGGGACGTCAAAAACTCAACCACACTTGAGGTTTTCTCCAACATAATTGTGCCATTGTTTCTGAAACATGAAACATATTCTTCTGGGGTAGTATTTGCAAGGGTTCCCTTCATCATCAACCCATGTTAACAGTCTTGCAGTTTTGGCCCATTGGTCCTTGCATTCTTTTGCTGTGTTCATCACAGCTGCTTCCCGTTTTCCGGTTAATGCTAGTGTTTTACACACATGCAATCCATCAGCCCAACCTTCAGGAGTGAGCACTGTTCCTTTAATTCATAGCATTCCTCTTTCCAAGCTTTCTCCTCTTTCCTCCGCAACTTTGTTTTCACATTGTAGCATCTTATTTTCTTCTGTCTTTATTCCTGCTCCACTTGTTCCAGGCTGTTCATATTTTATTATTCAGTGCTTTGTCTCTTGATTTTAACTTGGCGTTATATCTTGTACATAATTATCTTCTCTTTGGGATGTCTTCTTATTCACCCATACTATGGATGCTGTTCTGCCTTGGAACTGTCCTCTTGTCAAGCAAAGTGCAAGGTGTGCCAGGCAATGTGCCATTCTCACTGATACTTCTGTGGCTATGAATATTTTAGATGTTCTCAATGCATAAGGTTTAAGGCAACACGCGTAACAGCTTTCATCTGACGTTATTCTTCCCACCTTTTCATGTGTTGGTACCATAAGTTGTTTTCCAAATGAATCGAATTATCAAGATATGTATTTATATCTTCATAGTTTTCCTCAAAATCCCTTTTAAATTGACACATAGTCATAGTTATATTGTAAAACAAGCTCTTTGTACCTTTAGTGGGAGCAATAATAGATGTGTAATTGACACCCTCCATATCTGTACCACCTTTTACAGCATGTCAAAATGCCATAATAATAAGTAGAACAACA
Source organism: Ambystoma mexicanum (assembly GCF_040938575.1). NCBI lineage: Eukaryota > Metazoa > Chordata > Amphibia > Caudata > Ambystomatidae > Ambystoma > Ambystoma mexicanum. The sequence goes on from NC_090922.1 coordinate 1,016,618,488, forward strand.
CAAATCATAAAAACACATGATATCACCATCAATATTCCATGAAAGCCTATTGACTTCCTGGATGGCAGTGAATTTTGGAAATTTCAAAGTCTCACCATTTCGTATTTACTTTAATATGGACATTTATTATCTCCTCTTGAATCACTTTTATATCAGAAACAGCAATATCATTGTGATTATCACTCTCCACACAATACAATTATTTTTGGGATCTCCCAGGAAAGTAATAATGTTCACTCCTCTTTGTATTAGAGCTGGATAAGTCTGTAATTTGTAGGAAAAACAATGGATGATACTCTTCTTTCTTCTTCAAACACCAGATATTCTTCTCATTGTTCTTTTAATCCTATCTAAAGAGAGTTCCAGTATAGCTGCAAGTCCATATTTGCCTTAACAGATTTTTTAGAAATGCTGGTCTTTAGATGATTTTTGGAAAATGCTGAGCCCTAATCGATGGTGCTTGTGTGCACTTCATTTTCCTTATTCTCATTTCTAGTCATTAGATAGGTCTGCATACACTTCATGTGGCTACTCAAATTGAGGCGTACTCCAGGTGGCTATGAATTTGCACACTAGCACCTGTTCACCTGGATACAGACTTGGGGGTTTTAGCAAATCTTTGTTTCACAAGGTTGATTGTCTTTATCACTTCCGTTTGACTCCTCCCTCCTGTTCTTGATCTGTTGAGACATAAAATAAACACTTTCAATCATTGTTGTTAGGTAATCTTGCATCTCGTCACCTAATGGCTTCACTACATTGTGGGCATCAGTCCTTACCCTAATTGGATGAGCAAGTGGAGTTCTCATGCAGCATCCAGTCACCAAATCATGAGGTGTTAAATGGTGATCTGAACCAGGCTGGTTACTTAGGTCATAGAAGACAAGGGGCAGGCAATGTAGCCACCCCTTTTTTAGAGTTATTTTCCGCTTGGCTATGTGCTTGCTTTAATAATCTGTTTAATCTCTCACAGACGCCATGTACTTGTGGGTGATAAGCAGAAGAAAACGTATGTTTTATACCTAATAGAAAAACTGTTCAAATAACTCATTTACAAAGTGCGGTCCATTGCCGTCTATATGGAGTAAGCCCCTCCTTTTCCAGCATGACAAACCTGCATGTACAGTTGACATCACATAGGCAGAGTCAGAGTACACCGTCACTTCCTCATCCTCAAATGTCCTAGTGATTCAATTAGCGCCACTAGTTCTGCAGCCTGTGTGGAATAATTCAAAGACAATCTCATACTCGTCACTCCCTCAAATTCACCTTCTCTATTCAGGTTCACTACCCCTGCTCCAGTATGCCGTTCCCCAGTTCCCCAGTTGCATAACTGGATCTGAAATCCAGCATTAGTAAGCCATTGGTTTGTGTCCATGTCTTAATGTCGTCTTCTGTTTAAGGATGTCTGTCATCACTTCTCCATTTGAATGGGAGATTAAATACAATTCTTCATCATAATCTGTGATTCCCAACACAAGGGCTGTACTGATTGCCTTTTTAATTCTTCAGACCCTTCAGTCATCTCATCTGTCCATGTTTATGTGCTCTTGTCCACATGTGCTTCTTTAAGTCCTTTTAAAAGTGATCAAATGTAAGCACTATATTCAAAAACACAGGCTCTGAAATAATTACATAAGCCTAGAAACTGTTGCATTTCCTTCACTGTTTTGGGTGATATGGTTTTCATGATAGCTTCTGATCTTTCAGGTGTCACCTTTCTCCCTTAATGAGAGATTAATTGTCCTATGTAGAAGAATTCTTCCTGAACGTATTGCCATTTTTCCCTGTCTACCTTGTATCCTCTCTCAAAGTATGGTCATGAGTCGAACTGAGTCTTCTCTACATCTTTCTTCTGTCTCACTACACACCAAAATCTCATCCACATACTGAATTACTGCATGTTCAAGTTGGACATTGCCCAAGTCCATCTGGAGGACTCTATTCAAGATTGAAGGGGACTCACAGTACCCATGAGGCAAACAAGTATGTTTCAGACACATATTTGTATACAAAAAGGAAGTCGAATCATGTGAGTCTTCATGAAGGGGAATCAAAAAGAATGCATTCTTCAAATCGACCACTGTGAAATATTTGGCCTAAAATGGGATGTTACACTATATGGTTTAGGGGGTGTAGGTCCTGCATAAATCTCCACAACCCCCCTTTAATTTCCTCATGGGGTACTTTTAAAAGTATCATGATACATGATGAATCTGATGGCACCAATATGCATTGCTTTATTAAAGTGGAAATGGTCTCAAATGTACCTCAAATGTACCTCAAATGTACCTCTATCTGCCTCTCTAGACATGGGATATTGCTTTGCTCATGCTAAAAGAGCTCCTGGTTTTAATTGAATGTTAACTGCACCTAGCCCTTTTCATAGACCCACATCATATGCGCTTGTATACCAAAAAATATCTGTCACTTTCTCTAAGTCTTCCTAAAAGAATGACGGTCTTCATTTTACCAACAGTTTTTGGTATTTTTTGATCCTTTATTTATCCCCTTTTGTCTCCTTGTGTGTGGCCTCTCATCATCCCCTTTTATGCTTACTTTCTTTTAAAAATTAAAAAAGTTCCTCTTTCCATTAGTGCCACCCCAGAAAATAAAATACATCTTTTTTGACACCTTTCCTTTCATGTTATTGTAACAAAACCTTTATGTTTCACCTCGAGTCCTTATACCCTTAATAGGACAGCCCACAGGCTTGATGTGTTCCATTTAGTTGATTACACCCAACCCTGCGGAGGAACCACGCATAGGGGTGTTGATAGATGACAAAGCTTTTTCCTTTCTAGTAGACACAAGGGTGACGAAGTCCTGCATTTGAGAGGGAAATGACAGATTGTCAGGCAATGCATGAATACTCAAGAATTCTATGGGTCTACTGAAGTGGCTCCTTTCACAGACAATATTGCCCTTTCTATATGGAAACACAATTTATCTTTGCCCTTGCTTTACTCTCGACAAACACCTGTAAACATACTGGGTGGAGACGATTTCATTCACATGCAAGGGAATAGTGTGCTCCACACCAAGATACATTTTCTCAATGTAAGGGAGATCATTCAAGCATAATGTGGATGGAAGGTGGAGAGGGGGTGCCAGTGGATGAGGAGCTGTTCCAATATGGGACTGAGATTGCAATTATATGGCTCCCAGGGATTCAAGGGAAGATGTGGCGCATCCCAAAAAAGTATTTACTCAGACCAGAGTTACCACTGGATGAGGCAGAAGGGACAATAGTGACACTAGAACTGGAGGCAGTGATTGTGGGAGACGAGTGGATAGCAGTTCAGGGGATGGACAACACAGTAGCTGAGGGATAAACTATTCAGGCAGGAAGAACAGATCAGACCACGAGATGGTGTTTGAAATGTGTGTCACATATTGGATAAAGATACATTACAGAGAGGTACCACAGAGGATGGCCCTGAAAGCACCACCATCCTTCTGCAAGGAGGTTATGGCCAAGGTGCCCAGCATTTTATGGACCACAAGTCCCTACGATGGAGTGGGAGGGGAGAAGATAAAGCGGAAGCCAGGAGCAATTTGACCCAGAGTCAAACAATACCCATTCTCAAGGGAGGCAGAAGAGGGCATTTATGAGACAATTGCAGAACTAGATAAACAGGGCATTCTAGTGCCATCAGAATCACTGCGCAATGTGGCTGTGTACCCAGTTAAGAAGACAAAGAGGGGGTCACAGTGTTTTATACAGGACTTGCGCCATCCTAATCATATTGTAGAAGCAGAATATCCTCTGTTTCCGAATCCAGCCACAATTTTGTGTAGCATTCCAGCGGAAGCTGCCTGTTTCACGGTCATAGACTTGAAGAATACGTTCTTCTCTATACCACTACACCCAGACTCACAAGACTTGAATTCCTTTCTGTATAGAAACAAGAAGTAGAAAAATACAAAACTTCCTCAAGGTACTGTGAATCACCCTCCATATTCAATAGGGTCCTCCAGATGGACCTGGGCAATGTACAGACGGAGAGCACAGTCATACAGTACGTAGATGACATTTTGATCTGCAGCAACACAGAAGAACAATGTAGAAATAACTCGGTGCACATGCTGATGGTGTTAATTGACAAGGGATACAAAGTGGACAAAGCCAAACCGTACTGATAGAAGGAAGTGCTATACATTGGACAGATGATCTCCCGAAATGGCCGATAGGTGACTCGAGAAAGGGCAGAGGTAATACGCAGGACAGCAAAACCCACGACAGCGAGGGAGATGCAACAATTTTTGGGGTTATGCAATTACTGTAGGGCATGGGTCTTTGACTACAGAATTTATGAGTGCAGTGAAGGAAACACAAAAAGGAGCCAAGACAATACGGTGGACAAAAGAGATGACTGAGGCATACAATGAGCTGAAATAAGCGATATGCACAGCTCCAGTGTTAGGGATCCCAGACTACAAAAGGTAATTCTTTTTGTTCTCACACCCCGGTGGGGTAGTGATGGCAGCAGTGCTGACACAGAGCACAAGCTTGGGGCACAAGCCACTAGCATACTAAAGCAGAAAGCTAGACCAAGTAATGAGAGGACACTACCCATGCAAACATGTTTTGGCTGCAGCCGCATTCGCAGTGGACAAGTCAGTGAGTATTACCAGGGGTGCAGCACCACTCTTTATGTGGAGCATGCCTCTACGCAATTCTGTAGAGACCAAAGAGCACACTGACAACACGGTATGCAGTGATAAAATTGCGGCAAAAATGTCACCTGAACAAAAAATCGTGGGAAAAATGCAGTGGTTTGACCCGTTAAAGGTGTACCGCATTACACCATTTAAGGGGAGCGGGGTTGCGGGGGTGTCCCCTGATCCCCTTAATTGGTATAATGGGTCTGGGGGTTGCAGGGTGTCCCCTGCATCCTTTACATGGATTGCGGTGGCAAAACCACAGCCTTTTTACCGCAATATTTTGTGTTCACTGCCATTTTTGCCACGATTTTAACACATGGAACTGAAAACACAGAATCAGGGTACAAGGTGCTACTATCAAATCCATCCATCAAGGTAGTGAAGTGCAGACTTCTCAACCCAGTGACCTTTCTCACCTTCATCTTACAGGAAGATGACTATGTGCATGATTGCGCTGAAAATTTAAAGAAATTCAGTGATACTTGCAAGGTACAGAAGGGCATACTTGAGGGGGTAGATGTGCTTTACATTAACTTTTCATTAACAATCAACCAGCCAGGTGGCAGACATATGGGGACATCAGGGGTGAGGCTCAGGGAGGATGGAACCAGTGAGGTAGTGGTCAGTGCGTGATTGCCATCACATTATTCAGCACAGGCAGCAGAAGAGTTACCTTAATATTGACATTGAAGCACAGAAGAAAGAGGGAGGTGATGATTTACTCAGGTTCGGCCTACGTGATGTCCACGGTACACTCAGGACTGTCATGATGAATGAGGAGGGGTTTTAGGCGGGCTGACCGTTCACTCGTACAGCATGCACTCCTATTGGGCAGATTAGTGGATGTCATTCATTAACCTGAGCAACTAGCAACAGTTAAATGCCAAGCACACACACAAGGGCAGGCCCCTGCCTCAAGCGGGAATGAAGCAGCAGACGTGCAAGCTGAGTGTGCTGCATATTTTGGAAAACTCCTGGAGATGGAGGCCTTGTCACATGCCCGTGACTATGCAAGGAAATTATACTGAAAGAGGGGGGCTGTGTATTGCCTGCAACACAAATAATGGAGTTGCATGGAGCTGCACCCAAGGAGGAGAAGGACCTGTGGGCTAGGAGAGGATGTACAGTATCTTTAACAGATGCCCTACTGCAGCAGAATAACACTGGGAAAGTGGTTATGCCACTAGCATTGTTGCACACAGCACTGACACAGTTACATTACTACCCATATTTGATAAACATGATTCTGTCCTAATTTGGCAGGACAAGTGGTGAATTTATGAGTAACTGCTTCACCTGCAAGCAGTTTACTGCAGGACATACAACGAGAGCTGTAAGAGGAGCCATACCTTGTCCAGTGGGTCCATTTCAACACCTCCACGTCATCTATGTCGACATGATCCAAGTCTGACAAGGATACCGCTACATGATAGTGGTTGTGTGCCCATTCTCTCAGTGGATTGAGGCAGGCCCCTGTTCTCATCCTGATGCCCTTAGAGCAGCATCATTTCTGGTCCAGGAAGTGTTCCCACGATGGGGTTGATGTGAGCTCCTGCAATCTAACAATGGCCCTCACTTCTCCAACGAAATGTTCAAGCACAACACAAGGTTTCTGAGCATTCAACACAAATTCTCCTGTGCTTATCACCCACAAGCAAACATGATGTGTGAAAACCTCAATGGCCTCCTGGAAGAGTGTATTGCCAAGACTAAAAAGAGTACCAACAAGAACTGGCTCCATTGCTTACCCTTTGCACTGTTTGCATTGTGCAACAAGCCCGGTCCAACCATCATTTAACCCCACATGAGGTGGTTACAGGACGGTGCATGCAACGTGCCCTGGCTCCTCCCACTAGGGCACCTAAAATTGCAGAGTAGTGTGACTGTTTTAGGTCTAGAAATGTATGTTTATGTTAAGTCCTTGTTTGCTAGTGCCTTGTTTATCTCTCGCCAGATGCAGCGACACCAGGGATACCCTGAAGCCAATGGAGAAAGAGACAGTGCCCATGAGACAGAGGATTTACTAAAGCAACCACCTATATTTCCTGGTAACCGGGAAGTCCTACAAAATTGTGTTCACCGCCGGGATGCACCCAGATTCACAGGCCTCTATACCATCGAAGCAGTGACTGAAAGAGCGGTGGGGCTTGAGGGAAAGCCAGTTTGGAACCACATCACGGACACCAAGCCCTACAATGCTGTGGCCTCACCTGGCAACGAGATCGACAGGACCAATGATCATCAGCAAGAGGAACAACAAGATATTTCTGAGCTAACACTGTCGAGTGGAGGACACCCAATGGTTACTCGCTCACGGGAAGCAGAGTTAGGGTAAGGACTTCCTACACATCCAGAGTGAGGATACACTGTCTGTTTGTTATCTTATTCTCTACATATATTATTTGAGAAAGTGTGACTGTCTTGTTTTTTAACTGTTCATGTTGCCCAATGATTTACAGCCTGATACTTTTTCGGGCCAATTTGGCCATTTTATCAGAAGGTCCAACAGATTTCGATCAACCCCTCCTAGTATATATTACCACGTTTTCGTAGCATATTTGGCTCAAGCTTACCCACAACTTGAACAAGGAAACCCCTCTGTCCTCGCAGTACTCCGAGACCCCAGGATTAGAATTGTGTGGGAACAGCTATTTGTGTTGGCGATGTGCGCCTATATGATTCACAGGGTTTAAGACTAATCAAACACTAATCAATTAACGCATAGTCTTTGCACATTCCAGCCGGGCAACTGATATCTTCAAGCTACACAAGGATCCAGCAGCACAGGTAAATGGGTGAAATTATTAAAAATATGCTTATCTTGTTGTGTCTTTTATTCCCAAGTGGGGTCTTTGCATTCATTGTTTGGCGAATATTGCTTGTGTCTAGTGAAACCGCTGTGTCATCTACTAACACTACCCCAACCCCAGCAGGAGGAACGACCATGTCAGGTGGACAAGGGAGCACTGTGAGCATGGTAAGCAGAGGCAAGCGCAGTGCTGACATAGACATAGGATGAGTGGACCTATATCTCACTGACACTGCTCGAGTGGTTAGTAACATGTGGTATAAACACATGACCAAAGTAGGCCAAAAAACCACTGGGGAGAGTTGTTATGTCTGATCACTAATCCCCTATGCCATGAATGCCTCAAAAACCTTCATAGATGCTGATATACCAGCAGGAAGAGACCAATGCCTCATGTACCTATCCATGGTTACTCTTTTACAGGACTCTTTCATGATCTTTGCAACTCTCTCTTTCTCTCTAGTCTTCCCTCTTGCCCAGCTCACTCTGCAGGGCACACTCTTGATGTTCTGATCTCCTCTGACCTCCCCCTCTCTAACCCTCTCTCTTGCAGTGACCACTTTCTCCTCTTCTCTCATCTTTCTCTCTGTACCCATCAGGCCAAGCCTACCACCACCCTGCCACCCACCTTCATAGTCATTCAACACATGAAACATGTGTCAGTTGAGGATTTTGCTTCTTCTTTCACTCCTCCTCCTGCACCTCTGCCTGACTCACACCCTGACACAGCCCTGTCCATGCTCCACTCTGCTATCTCTGATACTCTCGATGTACTTGCTCCTGTCATGAGGATCAGCACGAAGCCTCAAATGAAGAGCAACTCCTGGTACAACTCAGACCTCATCACCCTTAAACGCAAGTGTAGGGTGACTATGAGGAAATGGTTGGCATCTTGTACATCCTCTGAAAAAACTGTCTGCCGCTTGCTCCAAAAGCAATACTGACACTCTGTCCTCACAAAGAAGAGAGCTCATATCCAAGCCCACATTTCAGCAGCATATAAGAACTCGGCCGAACTCTTTAAAATCTGAAATCCTGCCACAGTCTCTACCTCTCCTGTCCCTTCCCAGACCCTCTGTACGGCCCTGGCTTTTCACTTCATCTTTAAAACCCAGGACATCCTGTCCACCCTCTCAGCTTCTCCTACTTCTCCCTCCACTCTCTCCTCTTCCTTCGACCCCCCTGCCGCCACCCTCCTCCCTTCTATGCCTTTCCTCTCTTCTCCCCTGATGAGGTTTCTAGACAAGTCCGATCTATGAAAACCTCATCAAAACAGGTTCTTCCCTGCTCTTCCAAAACTATCAAGGACCACATTGACACCCTCGCTCCAGCCTTGACTGACATCTGCAACCACTCTTTCACCTCTGGAACCTTCCCTTCTCCCTGAAGCACTCTTTTGTGCAACCTCTTCCTAATAAACCCTCAGCCGACCCCTCCCTTCCAGCTAATTATCGCCCAATCTCTATCAATCCATTTAGGTCAAACTCCTGGAAAAGCTGGCCATCTCCCATCTTAATCTTCACAATGAATCTCTTGGTTGTCTCCATGACCATCAGTCTGGTTTCAGAGCGTCCAACAGCATGGAAACTGCTCTCCTGAACATCTGTGAAGATCTGCTCTTTAACCTTGATTCCAATCTCCCTTATGTCCTCATCATACTTGAAATCTCTCCTGCCTTTGACATGGTCAACCATGCTATCCTGTTCAACCAGCTCTGAGATACCAACCTGGGTATCACTGATCAGGCTCTGTCCTGGCTGACTTCTTTCCTCTCTGACCGAAACTCCCAGGTCCATCTTGGGTCCTCCCACTCCTCTTTCTCTATCTCCAGCTATGGTGTTCCCCAGGGGTCTAACCTTTCTCCCTGGTTGTTCAGCCAATACCTGGCACCTCTCACCCACCACATTGCTGCCCTTTGCTCCAACATCCAGTGCAATGCGGATGATACCTAGCTCACTTTCAGGCTCCCCTCTGCCACCTAATCTCCTTCTCCCATCCTAGATTGCCGGTCTGCAATACATGAGTGGTGCACTGCCAATGCTCTCTGTCTGAATGCCAGTAAGATGGAAATCCTCCTCATTGGCTCACCTGCACCCCTCTTTCCCATCACTCTCTGACCAACCTCCCTTGTCCCTCTTCTCGCTCCCTCCTGTGAGGCTACGAATCTCTGGGTTATCTTTGACTCCACGCTCTCCTTCTCTCCTCAAATCTCTGACATCTCTAAGAAGTCAAACCACCAACTGCACCTCCTGAGAGGTATGCTTCCTTTCTTCTCCTTCCTCCAGAAGCTCTCTGTCTCCAGAGCTCTGGTTCTCTCTAGGCTCGACTACTGTAACAGCCTCTTTTTAAATCTGCCTGCCTCTAGTCTCCATCCTCTGCAACTCATCCAGAACAGGACTGTGAGACTAGTCCTTGGCCTCAAGCCCAGGGATCATATCTCTCCAGCACTGAAATCTTTCCATTGGCCCCCATTGGCTGCAAGGATCAAGTTAAAGACCCTTTGCATTGTCCACAAGGCCTTCTGGGGCCTGGGATCAAAATATCTCCAGGTTTCTCTTTGAAAGTATCTTCCTACTCGAGCTCTGTGCTCCTCCACCTCCACCTCCTTGAGGGTCAGTCGCTTTTCCAAGCAACATGTTAGGGGCAGATCTCTCTCTTCGGCTGGCCCTCCATCTGGAACAGCCTCCCTGTCTCTCTAAGAGATGAGCAGAACCATCTCCGGTTCTGGAAGCAGCTCAAGAGTTTCCTCTTTGCTTCTGCCTTCTCTCTTCCCTGCTGATCTCATGTCTGTTGTTGTACTGGTTATCTGGCTACCCTCTGAACCATGGGCCCTACCCTCCCAGCTGCACGCCTGCACTGCCTCCATGCAACCATGCACTTGGGGCTGTATCTGCAACCCTACAATCCCAACCTATCTGCACATATCTAACACTGGTTGTCTGCACTTAACCCCTGCACTGCCATCTGCTGGCTGCACTTCTTGTTTTTCAATGTTTTGATCCTATGTCTTGCACTTGCTCCTCCTCCCCGTCCCCTGGCACTTTCCCCCTTCCCTCTCCCCCGCACTTGTGCAATCTCAATGTCACTGGGCCAAGTAAGATCGTTGTCTTTGTTCCCCTCCCTTGCCTCGTCGCACCTTGAAACACCTGTGTATAGGCGCGCTATAAATGTCATATCATATCATATCATATCATGGTTACAACTTGAGGAAGATTCCAAGGGAAGACAGCAACACTGAGATGGATGTCTCAAGCAACATCCCCCTATGTCGACAGTTACATAAAAACCCTTGACATGATGAACAATTATTGACAGTAAGACCGAACTGTCCAGTATATAACTGATGGGCCTCACAGAAAGGCAACACGAAAACAATAACACTGACCGAGCTGCCCTGCCCGAAGAGGGGGGGTGAGAGAAATAGGAGGGGATGCCGTATGCTGGGAAAGGCCACAGATGCTCGTGTATGGTCAAGTATGCACAGAGTAAGCATGGAAAGATGGAGAAGTAGGAAGCAAAGCACACACCCTAGTACAATCGTCAGTTAATACAGTAGAAGGATTGAATGACAAGTGTCTGAATGAATGGGATGCGAGTTCCAAACTGCTCACCTGGGTAGACAATGAAGCTGGACCAATGCCTTTAATACCACTGAAGAAAACAGCATTGTGCTACAAGAATGAAGAAGCAGTAAGGGTGAGCGATAACTCAGAATGTTGCTACACGGAAAAGCATCCAGCAATGAGATCCGCACTGCAGTACTGATGGATCATTATTGAGCGTGTGGATCCAAGGCATACGAGAAGCTGACACCCATCTGGGGAGGAGTTTGCTCGTTGGTAAACATCAACATGTCATCATTGGTAATGCCCCAGAAGGATATAAAACTTGATGACTTCCTGAAGATGGACACTAACATGAGAAAGAAAAGATCCATGGGAGTATGAGAAAAGGGAAGAAAGAAACGGTCCGTGGAAGTGAGTAGAGTGAAAAGAAACAACTATTTCTAATCAGAGTCAGAAACATCCCTAGATGATGTACCACCCAAGCATAGGTTATTCAGCAGGACGGAAATGTTCTTTGCGAACATGAAATGGTTACATATAACCAGGTGGGAGTTGATGCTGACAATAAACTCTACAGTAAATGGCTCCAATGCAATAAAAGAGCTACGAGCAGTAAGGTTTATGGTGCTCCAGAATAGATATGTTCTGGACTTTCTCACAGAAATGGAAGGAGGAGTTTGCGCAAAAATTGTGAGCTCTTGTTGCACATTTGCACCTGCCAATTACAGAGAGAATGGCATGCTGACAGAACCAGTGACCAAACTGTCGAAGATGCATGCCAAAATGGAGGAAGGAGCAAAGGGGACTGGAAAAGACCAAAGCTGGATAGCGTACCTCTGGTCATGGATGCCTTCATGGCTGGCAGATGGACTGAAAGTATTACTAGGAGCACTACTTTTGGTACTAGTGGGAATGTGTGTGTGATAAAAGTCTGTATCACTCAATGCCACAAGATGACTGATAGGTCTATAGGAATGAAGGTGATGATGGATGTGAATATAAGAGGCAAAAAGGACAAGATATTGGAAGAAAGAGATAAACTGAGAGAGAGAATAAGGAAATGTCCACTATTCCCACATGAGATGGCAAAGTTAGAAAATCCATATGACAATAAGTATGATGGAAGAAGATGGGTATTGTGCAACCCAGAAATAGATTACAAGTACATGACCTGAAATTTTGACGGTCATGCAAACTACTACGGTCACCTCGGAGGACTGACCAAAATATGGCTACCAGGAATAAAGGTGGTGAAGTATGGAGGAGTGAGTGACAGGTCGAGCACAGTGGGGGTGAAGAGAGGGTACCAGGGATGTCCCTCCTCTCCCCCATGAACATGACAGGCCGCAGATCTGGAAATGCTCAAAGCTACTCATCCTTTTTCAGTCAAGCCCCAAGTGCACCACTGGCTGGCACGTACATAGAAAGGTATCCCCTCAGTCAGCCATTCAGACCTAATCCAGTGCATATCCTTTCAGGAAAAGGGGACTCAACTGAGATTGTGGATGGGAATACCCTAATGGACTGCCTCAATTAAGCACCAAGAAGCCACTATGCTGATGTCATTAGTGACACCACGACATAGCATTGTTAGTCATGAAGCACACTCACAGCCCTGCACAGCATTACACAAACACACACTCGCACACACGAAGAACATGCTTACACAGTTCTGTAGGTAGAGGACAGATACATGTACATACTGTCAAGGTTTTTATCATTTTTCTCATTAGCCAAATGCAATAAAGCAGAAACGCAAGGCAACAAGAGATCCTGAGCAAGCTTGCAGATGCTTATGGCGAATAACCCTATGGGACTACAGGAGTATATATGGAGCCTGATAAAACCATGCATGACTAATCTATAGTAAACATAGCACAGCACAAGCATGTAGACATCATATTATAAGTCTAAGGAAAATTACAGAAGGCCTCAAGCCACAGAACACGAGATAAGAGGAGCTGCCCGAAGCAGAGAGCAAGCTCACATCCAAGGTCAGAGATAAACAGTCACATTCCAAACTCCATACCACAAGGGAACAAGCTGCAGGAAAATGTAATAAATCCTCATGAATGCAATTTGTTCAAAACACAGCTGGCTTCAGCCCACGTGTAAAATCAGCACACCCCCATAACTGAACTAACCTAGAAGCGCAGGCACCCCAAAAGAGAAGCCCCCTCCCCCGTGGGACCTGCGCAGTATTAGAGAAACAACCCAGAAGGACCTGCATCCCCGCAACAACATAAAAAGACCCTGAAACAAGCCCTGCAACCCCACAAACAGCGCAGAAGCACCATCAGAATCAACAAGGGGATGGTACCTAAAGTCATGCGCCCCTAGACACAACCGAGCGGGACCCTCACTTGCTTAATACCCATTCAGCAGAGACCACTGGACGCCGCTTGTTGAGCGCTGAATCCACAGTGAAGCGGACGTCCTTTACAGGCACACAGGAAGCTGCCTGACCTATCTGGGCGGAAACTGTTTTCTGATTGGGCTCGCAACGCTAAGCTCACCCTTGTGCCCGCCCCCCTAAAGCCCAAAAGCAGTGTGTGTAGCGCACCCACGCGCGCACACGGAAGCACTCGAAAGCACGCTGTTTGCTGGGAAGGACTTGTCTTTTTGGAACTGTATGCTGACACGGACGTTTTCTTTTCATTCTGCCAGACTGGACGCCGCTTGCTGGGCGCTGAATCCACGGTGAAGCGGACGTCATTTACAGGCACACAGGAAGCTGCCTGACCTATCTGGGCGGAAAGTAAATATACACTCTCAATTGACATTGACATTGTAAGTTTAGGACACACTGCTATCCCTCCTAATCTTTCTTGACCTAAATCTTTCTTTTTTATTCACTTCTAGCTGTTTTCTGATTGGGCTCGCAACGCTAAGCTCACCCTTGTGCCCGCCCCCCTAAAGCCCAAAAGCAGTGTGTGTAGCGCACCCGCGCGCGCACACGGAAGCACTCGAAAGCATGCTGTTTGATGTTTGCGGTTCGTGCTCCGTGTTGCGGGTGTTCGGGTGCGGTTAACCACCAATCTATCTTGTGTGCGCAGGGGGAACTGACCCGTCGATTATGTGCTTTGGATGCGAGGGCAACATAAGATAAAGCAAGTACCAGAAATACATTTCTTTAACAGGTATTTAAATTTTTGGTGCAATCCAAATACACCTCATAACCGCTGAAGTTGGGTTTTGTATATATCAACACCTTAGTCCTTTGGCGGTAGTATTGAGTGATCTTAACTAATTACAACATGTGTAAAGTAAAATTAGCCGCCCTACGTAAAGACCATAGGGCGGACTTCTTCACTGCAGTAAGTACCCGCAGGGCTAGTCTGTCTCGTGCGGCGGCACTTCCTTTGCCTACACCGTGTGCAGATGAAGAGGAATTGTTACAATGTGCGCAGGATTGTTCAGTTGAAATGAGGAATCAGGAGGTAGTCATGGACTCTTCCCAACCAATGTTTGGTGACTATGAGATAGAAGGGGTACTCAATGATCCACATCAGGGGGATAAGGTTGCTGGAAATTACACTCTTGACTCTGACACTCCGGCTATCTTTATTACTGACGATAATATGTCTGATCCCATATACGATATCCTATCGGAGGGCATAAATGATTTTCCACCAGCTGATGACATGACGACGATGGTAGGTATTTTCAACCGAGCTATTTTGGTTGAACTTAGAAAACATAATGACTTGTTGAATTCTATGGTAACAGCTATTGACAATTTTCCCAAAGTCCTACCGAGCTTACTCATACCTATTGTTAAATGTATAGAGACTTTGCCTATAGGACTAGCTGACATGTTAGTCCCCATAGTGAAGGAAACAATGGTGACATGGAATGCTGATCTGAAATCTATATGCCACACAAATGGGGTGGAAATTGGGAATGGTCAGCCTGATGTGCCCTCTCCGCTTAAAAATAAAACATCTAGAAATAACATGGTGGCCCCTAAATTTTCGGAAATTGTGGCCAACTCTGCGAAAAAGGACACTGTCACGCCCAAAATTATTCCTAAGGGCAACGACTTAACTGAAGGTCCTATTAGGGATACTATGCCTTCTAGAGCAGAAAAAAAACAAGCGAAAAAAAATAATAACAAAGTAAAAAAAACAGAACAAAGAAACAAATCATCTAGAACATTTATGAGAAACCTTGATATGAAACATATGATTGATGAGGATGCTTCGGATGCAGTTGTCTGTGTGATATTGAATTGTGGAACCACACAGATGAATGCAGCTGCAACTGTGAAAACATCCGCTGATCAGGCAACTCAGAGTGAATATGAAGAAGGAGTGGAGGGAATGTATGAGGTTATGAAGATAAAAAAAAGAGCTTCCCTTACGGATAACACGAGTAGACTGGAAAATGGTTTGAATGACATTTTTAAAATCTTTAAAGGTCCAATAAGTACGTCGAATAAGGAAGCTGACTGCCTAAGTACAAAGGAGCCTATTAGATCTGGTAAAAACATGAGTGGTATAGAACAGGTTAAAAACAATCATACACTCTTGGCCTCTGGGGAGGTAGTGAAGCGACGAATAAGACCAATTGTACAATCAGTAAACACAGGATTATACCATAAAGACACTACGAATATCAATCCATTACCTTTTACAAATACAACAATGGTAGACTCTTGTACTAAACAGGATGAGAGATCAGTCCTGCAAGGTGCAGATGCAGCACTTAACCCTCACCTTGCGCCCACAGATATTGAGACAAATGTGGAGGAAATACTCAGAAATGTCCAGGATTTGATGAATGAAAATAAAAGATTGAAAGAACAAGATAGAGTAATGGAACACACGAATACGAGTTTGCGTATAAATGAGAAGGAAACTGCACTTCCTACTGAGATGCAGAATGCAGGGCGTACACAATATGATACCATACAGACAGTGATCACAGATACTAGCATAAATCAGAAGGCCAATGACCATGATCAAATTGGTGAACTCCTAAAAAATGTGAATAACATTGTAGAAGAAAATAAGAGGCTTAGAAATAAAGATACTCTGTTGAACTGTCAAAAAAAAGATGAGGGCTTATCAGAAGAAGAGAGGAATGAACAGGACTATCGCTCATATGTTAGGGGGGATGGTAGGTGGCATAATGATAAAACATCTAACGATATTAAATATCTGCAGGAGCTCAGACCTGTGGCACTTCCACATATGCCGAGTCTGATTTTATGCTCCTTATTTAAAGATGATAGAATGCAAACGCTAAATAGACCCTACATTCTCTCGTTATTTGCAGAGATATCTGAACTCAAACTTATTACCTCTGCAGATATTCATATGGTTGATTTTATCGATAAGGGAAGATGGGATTTTGTCAGATTGGTGATTCCATCCCCCTTGGTTCGGTCAATGATACTGAAGGAGGCAGAAGCTCTTCATCGTATGGGTTTTGACATCTTCCCATTTAAGGACCAGTCTATTCCAACACAAATCCCTGATAGAGGTGGGATAACAAGGCAAGAAAGTGAGGAACGAAGTTTCCATCACACCAATCAAAAAACTGATGATGTATCAGAGAAACAGGATTGGAGATGGTTGTCTCTTTCTTTGCGAGACGCAATCTCCAATCTAAAGGAATTGGGTAAACCCGCATAGTTACTAATCATGCTTTGAAATTGCTATGCTGGAATTCTCGTGGCAATTTCAATCTTTTTAACAACGAATCTCTCATGTTAGATTTACATGGCTTTGATCTAATTTTGTTACAAGAAACCTGGCTGACCACTCATGTGGGCTGGGAAGATTTCGTAGTGGAGGACTTATGTGCCACAAAAGGTGCGAGAGGCAGACCTAAGGGGGGTATACTCACGGCTTCAAAGGAGTCCCCAGGTCTGCAAAAAATAAACACTTGGAAACAAGGTCAATTGTTTCTCTTAAATGATTATTCGGTGGGAAATGGTTTGAATCTCTTCTCACTACTGATAATTAAGGTGTATTGGAACGCGAATGTTTTATCCGATCAACAGCTGGAAATCAACTTAATTGATTTAGGTAAACAAATAGATCAGTGGTCTACCAACAACACTTCTGGTCAAATAATAATAGCAGGCGATTTAAACGCTGACTGTGATGTGGACAGTTTGATGGGAGAATCCTTGCACCTCAAGATGGCAACCGGTGTAATTGGTAGCCAGAAACTCAGAGGATTCCTATGGCATAGATACACAGAATTGTGGGGATTAAAGCGTATTTCTAATGACCAATGTACATGGAATGCAAGAGGCTGTAAGTCCACTATTGATCATATTTTTCTAACTGCCAAATTGCGTTTTTCATTGTTAAGTTTTGAAGTGAAGCAAGTCTCGACAAGTGACCACTGTATGCTTGTGATGGAGTTTGAACTTTTAATCTGCGAAAGGGCTAAACAATGCTATAAGTAGGATCTTTTGCTTAACACCGCAAATAATATGATTAAATGGTCCTTTAATTCCACACACAAATTTACCTCTATGCTCATCGCTGAATATGAAAATAAAAATTTGGAACAACGTTTGCATATGTTCTCGGTAAAAGAATTCGACGGCACCATTAGATCCAAAATTAAGTTTTTTTTTAACATAAGCCTCGCAGATCTGTTCGGACAAATCAACACAAACATGTAATGGACATAGATGTTCACGAAAGAAAAAGAGAACTTAATAGGGAGCTCCGCAGACTGCGTAAACTGAATATAGCCGGTTCGGATCATTGGGTTTCTATTAAACGAGTAAAGCAATCATACAAAAACTGGCTGAAGAGCCATAGATATATCATTGCTCAACAGGATGGTGAACGGATGTTAGGAGCAATGAGAGGGGTGAATTCGCATAACTTCTGGCAACTAATGAATAATGTGGACCCGACTCAAGTCAAAATAATGATAAATCCAATCCCTGAAGCCATCTGGGCAGGCCATTTTTCTAAGTTGTATAAGACCAACGACCAATGTTACTCACCTCATAGAGTGAGTCCTTTACCTAGGACATTGAGATGTGAGGTAGGTATAATAAAGAATCTTATAATAAAATCTAAAAATACAGGAGCCCCTGGATTAAACAATCTCAGTAATAAGGTGCTAAAAGCTGACCCTCTCTTATGGGCAAGAATCTTATGTATACTTTTCAAAGACGTGTGTACACTTAAAATCATTCCGCAATCTTGGAGGGTGTCTGTTGTCATCCCGGTGTTTAAAAAGGGTTCTCGATTGGAGCCCAGTAACTACAGACCCATAGCTATCATGGACTCAGACTCTAAAATATTCGCATCCTTGGTATTGATTGATGTTCAGAGGTGGATGGATGATAATTATATACTTAGCATGAACCAAGTGGGTTTCAAGAAAAACTGCAGTACGGATTGTGGTGGGGTAGTCTTGCGATGTATCCAAAGCAAAGAGTGGGCTAAGGGGAAGAGTCAAACTTTTGTGGCATCTATGGACCTTAGCAAGGCATTTGACCTTGTTGACAGGCCAATAATAATAAATAATCTAAAATCTCTAAAAATGCCAGTGCATTTATTGAACATTATTGTTGAACTTTACACAGACTCTAGGCTAGTTGTAAGAATGAACACGGTCGGGGATCTCTCATCCCAAATTTTAATTAACAATGGCTTAAGACAAGGATGCATGCTGGCACCAACGATTTTTAACCTATATGTCAGTGGAGCTCAATTTGCCTTTATGAACATGGGTCTGGTTTCACCCAAACTGAATGGAAGAGGAATTTCGTGGTTGGCTTATGCTGATGATTTTCTCCTCTTGGACAATACCAAAGTGGGTTTACAGCGCCTAATTAAGACTTTTGAATTGTTTATAAGTAATCTATACCTAAAAATTAATCCCTCCAAAACGATTATAATTCGAATGGGACGGGCCAATAAGAAGCAGAACTCTCTCTCATGGTTCTGTGAAGGCAAACAAATTAAGCCCCAAAAAGCATTCAAATATCTAGGTTATTGCTTTATGGGCACTGAATCGGTCACACTGTTTAAAAACCAACTTAAATCAAAAGCAGAAGTGGCTTTAAAACAGATGCGAATGCTGGAAAGAAAATATGGAGGTTTTACGATGAAACCAATGAGAGAATTTTATCTAAGTAAAGTGGTCCCGCGGATCACTTATGGCCTAGAAATCTTTTCAGTTGATATTGATGATTTTCTGAAAACATTGGAAGGTATTGTTTGGAGGGGGCTTTTGTTCTTTTCACCAAATTGTATCCCCATCGAAGTATTGAGATACGAATTGGGTTTACAATCCCTCCACTTGTTAGTTGCAACTAAAAGGCTTATGTTATGGAGAAAATGCCAATTATTGGGAGTCACCAACTTTTATGCGGAAGCAGGGGCTGATGAGTCTTGCCCCTTTATGTTTGCTCTAAACAATGAAATTGAGGTGATGCTAGAAGAAATTGGTATTGCTAAATGCACTGTTATGAACAAACCCATCAAATGCAAACAGATTATAAGGGGTATGCATTGGTCTTTGACAAAGAGTAAAGTGTTAGCTTCCAAATTGTACAATCAAGTCCATTCTTTTGGAAACTTTTTCCGGTTATGGAATTCTACTTTACAATATACCCATCTAGGAGCTTTAGAAACTCCTATATGAGATTTAGACTTAATGTCATGCATACCAATTGTATCTTAAATATAAGGAATCCGTTGGAGAGAAAGAAATGGTGTCGTTTCTGTAAGGTGTGTGAAACAGATGAGACTCTAGAACATATTATGCTGAAATGTCCTGATTTGGTCAAACAAAGAACTGAATATTTTGCAGACTTATTTGACAATAGTTTTAGCAATGATCCTAATTATATATGGTATAGAATTAGAAATGGATATTCATTGACGTTGTTTATTTGTGTAATTTCCTTTTTAAAAACAGTATGTGATTTAAGTTAGACATTCTCTGTTTTTGGATATCTGTTTCATTGTCTAAATGCTGTGATTGTGTGAAATTTTAATGGTTCATTTTTCTTTTTGTGTTTTAATCTTTCCATTTTGTGTATATTTTGTAAAGGTTTATGACAAACCATGAACAAATAAACAAATAAAAAAAATTTAAAAAAAATCCTCATGAATGCAGACCCAAGAACTCGATTTTGTGATCCACAAGCATGTGATGCAGCCGAACTAGACCATGGACATTCACCCGTGGTGGGAAGACAAACAATTCTCAGCAGCCCAGACGGAAGGTGAAACAAGTGTTGCAACATGGAGACACACTCTCATAGGCAAAGGTGGTATACTAGCATATTCAATTCAGACACATAGTCATTTCACAACACATTGAAGAGGTGCACAGAGGGCTGAGAACCAAACTGGGTGCTAGGCCTGGGGGGACCAGCTCCAGCCAATCATGAGATAGAAATTCAAGGATGGATGGCAAGGGGCAAGAACCAAAGGTAAACCCACTACTCGATAACAATATAATAGATAGTTTCTTGGGGACGGGGCAGGCCCACCACCTGACATGCGAGTACCAGTAGAATAACCTGTATAGGGGATGTGTATATGGACTACCACTCTCAGCATCCAATCGATGATGGGGATATGTTTTTTGGGAAGGGCCCAGGTGATGAGACAAACCAAAGTCCTCCGTTTATTCTGGGGAAGGGTGTTGGGCCCTTGGGAGTTGGACAGACCCCCAGACGACCATGGCATACCGGCGAGCCATCCCAACAGAAGCATCAGTATGCCCACAGTGTGGATATGTCCTGCACTCGTGTGTGACTGCCCAGAGAATGGCCAGACATGTGTGAGATGTGGTATCCCAAATCATTTTGCCAGATTATGTTGTGCCCAAGTGCTCGCAGTACAAGCAAAAGGCAAAGCAAAGTCTAGGCAACCATTCAAAAACAAAGACAAAAGGTTGCACAGGTGGAGTCAGGTGAGAAGGAAGAAGGGCAGTCGGCCAGGGGTGAGGATGAGGAAGATGTATTCTTAATTTCCAGTGTGTTGGAAATAGGGTGACAAAATAAATGTCAACCAAAGTGCATAGTATGTATACACAACACAGCTACCCCTGTTCTCATTGACACAGGTGTGTCAGTGAATCTGATGGCCGCATCCCATTCTAGGGCTCTACATAATCTCCCAATACCGGATCGCACGCAAGTGCACATATTCACATTTGGCTGAACTAAGCCGTTGCCGCTGAAGAACATGTTTGTCTCCTCATTAGAGCATGAAGTGGAGAAGATAAAGGCCAAATGGTATGTAACCAAAGTGAGCAAAGACACTCTGCTTGGCTGTGCAGTGGCAGGATTTCTCAAAATTGTGAACTTTGCATTTGGAGTCGACATTGAAGATGGACAGTTGCCTATTGAATGAACCAGTGAAATGATTTCATGCATTGGAAGGTTGAAAAGAGAGTCCATTCGCCTCCATATAGACAAGAGCCTGTGGCTCTTAAACGTAGGTGCATACCATTTCACCTAAGGGCACAAGTGGAGCAAGAACTCAAAAACTGGTGAAGATGGACATCATTGAGCAGGTTGATGGTCCCACCCCTTGGGTATCCCCGAGCATAGTGGTGCATAATCCCAAACAACCAAACTCTGAATCTGCTTGGACATGCACCTACCTAGCAAGGAAATTAAAAGAGAGAGGCACATCATGCCAATGATTGACGACATGGTGGATGACCTGCAGGGAGCAATATTTTTAACAAAGCTAAATCTACGAGCCTGCTATCATCAGTTGGTTCTTAAACCTGCCTCATGTTACATCACAACGTTCACGACGCACAAGGCTAGGTTTTGTATTATCCTCAGCCGCAGAGCTTTTTCAGAACTCCTCATGGTTAGCACTTACTGGCATACAAGGGGCCATGAATTTAAGTGTTGACATTTTTCTAGTTGTCCGTTCAGAGGCAGAACAACTTGAATGATTAGAAAGGTACTGCAGAAGGTGTGATCCTTAGGTTTGACATTAAACAAGGAAAGGTGTGTGTTTCTGCAAAGAATGCTGGAGTTCTTTGGATGCCTGTACCAAGAAGGAGGCATCTCAGCAGATCCCTCTAAATTAAAGGATATCCAGAGTGCAAAATCTCCAGAAAACATGTCAGAGCTTTCTGAGTAATATGTACTGGGTAATATGTACTGCGGGACATTGGTCAAGGATGTCACTATTCTGTGTGACTCCCTTTGTAATCTGACGAAGAAAGAGAGTCCATGTCACCATTGGAGCAAGCACCTTTTGATGACATCAAATGCGCTCTCACCGCTGAGAGCACAATGGTGAGTTTTGTTCCTGGTCAGAAGTCAGAGATGGTCATGGATATGAATCAATTCGGTGTGGGGGCTGTGCTGACTGTGGATTACGCAAGCAGTGCTCTGTCCGCCACTCAACAGAGGTATTTACAGATGAAGCATGAAGCACTGGCTGTGCTGTGGGGCTGCAGACATTTTAATCTTTTTGTGTACGGAAAACATTTGACTGTGGTCCACTGATCACAAAACTCTCCATCCTATTAAGGCAGTCTCCTCCTCCATGCCACTGGCACGCATAGAAAAGTGGATGCCCGCCCACGAAGAATATGATGTCACATTGTTTTATCAACCAGGGAATTAAAATGAGGCTGATTACCTGCCCCTTGCAACACCAGGCCAATTGGGGAGGAATGCTGGACAGAGGAATATATCCGTTTGAAGCGACCATTTCAAATTCGATGTCAGTGGATGAGATCAAAGAAGCGTCAGGGAATGATGAGTGCTTGCATATCTTGCGAGAAGTGCTTACCAGGGGTGAGTGGAAAGAAGAACTAGCAAACCATGAAAGACACACAAACTGCATGAGAATGGCACTAGAACAATTGTGGCGAGTGAAAATAGGCTGTCGTTCACTGGGGATGGATTACTGCTATGGGGAACATGGATGGTGATAATCTACCAAACTCGTACAAAAGGTGATTGCACTGGTGCATCATGGTCACCAGAGAATGGCCAAGACAAAGGCGCACCTGAGATGCCTTGAATTGAGTCCATGGAGAGAAGTTGCAGGCCCTGGGATACTATAAACATAGTTTTCGGGTCCAAGAGCAGAGATAAAACATTTCTTGGCCCATGGTTAAGATCCCCTCGGTTGGAGTTTGTGGCATCCACGGCTCTGGCAGATGTCATTCCGGTAATGGAGAAAGTATTTGCAACTCATCATTTGACAATGGACCACATTTTCAGGGAGGAGGATTTCGCTCTTACGTGCAATCCTCTGGTATCCACCACCAAAAAGGTACCCCAGTATGGCCCAGGGCATTGCTTACTCGAATACCGGGCCGTGCCTCACTGTTCTACAGGCATGCCACTGGCAGGAACACTCTTCCAGAGGTGCCCCTGGGGTCTCATCCGAGATCATGAATATCAAAGGTTTGTTCATTTTAACTTGGAAGGACACCATTCTGAGCTATGTGAGAGGCTATAAAATGCACTTACGATTTCTCCATAAAGATATGACCCAATGGAGAGAATACATGGTGTATAGTTTGGCTTGAAACAATGTATCTTTTAACATTTAAATGTAATGGTCACCATTAGCTTGGCCCCCTGCTTTAAGGGCACCCTTTACTATATACTCAGTTATAAGTCAGATTGTCTAATAAGAGTGTCACATTATCAAATAAGTGTCATATCTTTCTTGAATAGATGATTAACATCCATGGACATTGGGCAGCCAATCAGCTGCTCTATAACACGCCCATTATCTTTTGATCTAAACCCATTTTCTATGCTGCTAACTGTTGTACCCTCTGGGATGCTCCTTTTTAGCATTGCCCAGGGCCCCCTGATGTCCCTTTCCACATGCACCCACTGATGCCAATGACCCCACTCCTTACCATGCACCTCCAGCACACTGCGGTCCCATAACCCCCATCTTCCCCACTAGGCTGTCCCTCCTGACACCAGCCTCAGCTTGCTTCACACTGACTCGCCCTTATCTTACCATGGACACAGAAGAGGGAATCTGTCCGGAACACTGTGTTCATTCCTATGGAGGCCATGTTTGTATATTCTGTTCTTTTTCTAGATATTGTGCACGGGAAATAGAAGTGCTCAATTTTTGTTAAACACACATGCACTTTCTACCTAAGGACTTTGCCCCATGGCGCTAACAGCTATAATGCCCCCCTACTTGGCTGTATCTAGGTCGTTATATCCAAGGGTCCTCGTTACTCTGACCTATTTATCTGCAGCTCAAGGCTGTTAGTACCTGGTAATGACCTTTGGAATGCACCATTAAAACATTAATGAATATATTATTTCATAGTGTGCATGCCTGCAAAGACTAAGGGCCTCATTACACGGAAGGCGGTAAGCGTTAATGGTCACCGGTAATGGTACCGGTGACCGTTAACCCTTACCGCCTTACTACGAGGTCCCTTTGCGGGTTGGTACTTTAACGCCTGCTTTTTAGCAGGCGTTAAAAACCAACCCGCAAAGGGACCAGGGAGCTAATTACGGTACCGCAATTTGCGGTACCGTAATTAGCACCTTCCCCATTCCCATTATGCCCTATGGGGCAAAAATGGGAATGGGGAAGGGCAATGGGGGAAGGGGGAATTACCGCCCCTCCAACCTTGGAATAGGGGGGTAATTCCCCTTTCCTCCAAGGCAGTGCCAGTATTTTACCGGCATGGACCAAGGTGGTAATAGTACCTTGGTCCACCGCCTACCTTGTAATGAGGCCCTTTAAGAATGGTAGCTTATTCAAATTTTTACAGTCAATACAGTAAAGATGGGTGCAGATTATGTGATGCATATAGGGGCAGCTTGTCCATAATGAGTGAGAGGGCATAAACTGAGGGAGAGCTCTGAACTGTCAAAGGTAAACACTGTTACAGTTACAGCTCCCCAGCCGTGCAAGCTCAATGAACCATGCAAGGCTAGGGCGTCTTGCTTCCCTGGCCTTGCATTGCTCATAGGAAATTCTGGCTGGGGAACTGCATGCCTGCATGTGCAAGGGAGGGGGCGCTCCTGTGCCTCCTTGCACATACAGACAGAGCAACCAGAAGTGGGGCATCTGCTCACCCACGCTCAGGCCCCTGCACGCACGTGCTGGAACCAGGAAACTTCCTCATTCCTGTTCATGCTAGCAGGGGCTGGAGTGTTGGAGAGGAAAGACTGGCGGCAGAAGCTATGTTTGTTTATGTTCATGTTTTATGTATTTAAATTATGTGTATGGATGTGTGCATGCTTGTGTTGTTAGGTGAATGTATGAGGATGGATGATGGTGTGAATGATAGAGTGCTTGATGTGTGTATGTTGTGTAAATGTGTGCTTTGTATGTTCATTTATTTATTATTTAAATATGTGTATGGATGTGTGTATGCTTGTGCTTTGAGTAAGTGCATGAGGATTAGTGCTTGTGTGATTGAGAGAGTGCTTGCTGTGTGAATGTCATGTTAATGTGTGTGTTTGTGCCTGTGGAGCTGATTTTGGTGAGTGGGTGGAGGAGGTGCCTTTGTTGCACAACCCCCCTCCCCACCAGCCAAAATCAGCTCTCCTTCTGAGGTGCTATTGGGCCCAGAGTACAGGGATGGTATTTTTCTTACTGGACATTTATGAGAGATGTCTAGTAAAAAATATCGTACCTGCTCCTGTGGGCCCCCCAGCACCTTGCAAACACACATAATCACTTTGATTGTATCTGTGTGTTTGATGCTGCGGGGCCCATGGGACAGGGATGGCATTTCTTTACTGGACATATATCATAGATGTCTAGTCAGAAATACCATTCCTGTCTCCTGGGCACCCCAGCACCTCATATACACACATAATCACTCCCAATGTGCAGACTACTGGCGATACCGTCAAATGTTAGAGGACGGTCATTAGGGGAGAGGAGCAGAAAACGTTCAAATCAGACAAAAGACACAGAATGTGTGGAGACGGGAATCCTTACACCAATGACAAACCCAAATCATAAACCATTATACTGGGTGATTTTAACCTAGGCTTAAATTACCCTATTGACAAAAACTCTCTATCCCTGGCCAACACTATGTCAGCACTGGGATTTGCACATAGGATCCAAAACCCCTCTCATGCAAAAGGTTGAATACTCGACTGGCTTGAGGATAATAACTGCAACTCGGCCATCTTATCAAATGATCCCTGTCCATGGTCAGATCACCACCTTATAACTTTCAACATCGATACCAAGATCAACAAAACGAATTCCCTAAAACTGGCCCCAGCTGCTCCGTCCAGAAACAGAACATCACGACCAATACTGTTACTCTAACCCATCCTGGCTTCACAAGTTAATGAGAACTCAGACCCAACCGAAATGACTTCACAATACAACGACACAATACTTGGAGCCATAAACAAACTAGCTCCACTTCCCTTATGCAAAGCGAAACAGCCTGCCCACTTAAACAGATGGTTCACCCCCACCCTAAAAGCTCTTAGACAGGTTAAAAGGAAGGCTGAATCTCACTGGAAGAGATTACCGACAGCACCAAATAAAAATGCTTTCGACAATGCTGCCCAAGAATACAAACAACAGGTGCTCCTCACTAAAAGTAAGCTATATAATGACAGAATCACCAAGGCTAACCCACCTACTTTTGTCTCATGTGGGGTACCCCAAGGTTTGTGTGTCTCCCCAACTTTGTATAACATCTTTACAAAGCCACTCTTTGACCAACTTGATGATCTGGGTGTCACCTACACCAACTACGCAGATGACACCCAGATCCTCATTCCGATCACGGGGGACCACTACTCAGACTCCGCCACTCTCAGTGACATTTACCTCACTATTCCAGCCTGGATGGCTCACCATGGGCTCTGCTTGAACTACGACAAGACTGCGCTTCTCCTCATAGGATCCCAACTCAGACTTTCCAAACTAAATGATGCCTTCAAATCCTTTGACATTGATGGTAACACCATTGACATCTCCAGCGAGGTAAAAACATTAGGTTTCTATTTGGACTCCTCACTGACCTTCACAAAACAATTAAATGCTACCACCTCAGCCACTACATACACCTGTACACTCATCAACGCTTTCAGACAATTCCTGTCCCCCGACAACTCCATCACTCTGGCTAGAGCCTTAGTCCTGTCCCGACTCGATTATTGCAACACTCTGTACGCTGGCACCAATATCCGTAGACTTCAGGTCCTACACAATAACGCCATCAGAGTTGCGCTCAACATCCCCAGAACAGAGCGCATCTCTTCAACTAGACAAAAACTCCATTGACTACCAGTAAAAGAAAGAATCACGTTCAAAACATTAACCTTGACGCACAAATGTCTCCACCGGGTGGCCCCTGCCTACTTGTCTGAAAAAATCACAATACCACACCTCACAAGACCCACTAGAACAGTATACCTGCATCTTCTTACAAGTCCTAGGTTCAAGCTCCAAAAAGCGGACGGCAGTTGCATCCCCACGATCACCAGCAAACAATGGAACACCCTACCAGCCCACCTAAGAGCACAAGAAAACTTCTGATTATTCTGTAAACAACTCAAAACGTACTTTTTCACTCTAGGCTTGGGTAACTAATGCCCCACACCCATGTCTACTAACTCTCGATCCCTAACCAGCCATCATGGCCCTCACAGAGGTAACCATGTAAATATTGTATCTGTATAATGCATTTGAACTGTATCTGTTTATATGTAACCTCTGCGACTATTGTAACTTTTCTCTGTAAGATAGCGCACAGATGCTGTTGGGCTTGACGCACAATATAAGCAACAAATATGAAATAAATACATACAATTGTGTGTTTGGCACTGTTGGGGACAGGGATGGCATTTTTTTACTGGACATCTACCATAGATGTCTAGTGAGAAATACCATGCCTGCCCCCTGGGCACCACAGCACCTTGCATACACACATACATTCATTGTGCGCGTGTGAGTCACTGGGGCGCAGGGGGCAGGCATCCCCTGCCAGCTGGGATTCATAGTACCTGGCATGCAATGTCATGCCCAACCCCTAAGGCCCCCAGCGTTGTGTATGTACACTGAATTGATTATCTGTGCATGTGAGGCACAATTACATTTATTAATGGGCATCTGCTAGATCCACAGTAAAAACTACCATGAATGGGCCCTTAGCACCTCGCAGGCACACAATTAATGTGTGCCTGTGATGTGCTTGAGGTTTCAAGGGGCAGGCATCGCAGTTTATAGTGGGCATCTATTCCCAGTTAAAAATGCCATTGCCA
Source organism: Ambystoma mexicanum (assembly GCF_040938575.1). Classification (NCBI taxonomy): domain Eukaryota; kingdom Metazoa; phylum Chordata; class Amphibia; order Caudata; family Ambystomatidae; genus Ambystoma; species Ambystoma mexicanum. Next base: position 1,016,646,746 of record NC_090922.1, read on the forward strand.
CGGGATCCCAGCTTCAGCCACGTCTGGGCCTCCCATAGCCTCACACTCACACATAATCACATTCATCATTAACTTTAAGTGCCATGGGTATTTCTCCCCAGTGCCAGAGCCTTTTTTGGTGATTTTGGTATGTGGCCATTCAATGGCTTGTAACTTTTTCGTTCCATGAGATATCTCGGCCAAATTTGGCTCCTTTTTTCCCCACATGTAGGCGGTCGTAACGCCACCCAGGAATCCCAGGTTGCTGTAGGGGGCTGAGAGAAAATAAGGAAAATGTGCGATAATTTTGGGTTTTTTCAAAAAATGCCAATAAAATGATGTACAAAGAAGCCTGTGGTTTTTTCCTTGTAAGAGCTAGGAACAAATGGTTTGCTGTGCTGAGTTCCCCAATGTGTTGGCTTTCAGGAACAGGTTGAGTGGAAATGGAAAAAAATTATTTTGATGGGGTTATCAACCGTTTTGTGAGAGGTAGGCGATTTTTGCCATTTTTGCCAATTGGACATGCATGGACGGAATGGAAGAAAAGGGCAGGAAAGCCGAATTGGAGGACAGAAAGGCATATATTTCTGAAAAGTAGACAAAATTCCAAGTTTAGGAAGGGGTGATTTGCATAGGTCAGGCAACAACTAGGTAGGGGAAACTGCCATCGAATGGGGGAAAAGCGGGAAAATGACTGAAAAAAAGGTATGTGTTGGACATGGTTGGCTTGGTACGGCAATGGCTTCTATGTATTTTGAGAAAAGCAATGCTCTGCTACATTCCCCCGACTCTTGCAGTTAGGAGAGCATACCATTTTTGTAGTGTTTGTACAAAACAAGCAATACCACAAGCCAAACACTGAGCCATGGTACACAGGAGTTTTATGCTCACGGCCTGACCAGACGCACTTAGCATGTGTAAATTGGGAAAACCAATGTGGTGAGGAACGGCAGCCATACATTTTTTGAAAGAGCACAGGCAGACCTTTTCAAGGGTAGGTGACTTGTGCAGGTTACAAAAGTGTATGGTGGCTAAAGCAGCGACTAAATGTAGGTCACATTTGGGAAAAGAAAGGGTTGTGAGACAAAGGGCTCCAGCAAATGGGTCAAAACGTTATGAAAACCACACAAACACAACACATGGCCTACCGTCCCGCGTTCCCACAGGTGTCCCGATGAAAACGGTACCCCACATGTGTGGGTGCACCTACCTGGCCGGCAAGGGGAAAGCCTAAAACACAAGTAACGCCAAGTCTGTTTTCAGAGGGAAATCTCAGACATTCTGCCGACTGGCACAACGTACAGATATGGGCCTCGGGTGTCCAAGCCACCGAAGAAAACGGGGAACCCCATGCATTTCTGAAAAGAGGACATCCGTGGGAATCCGCAGAGGTATGATTTGCGCACATCGCCCCAGATTTTTTTACCCAGACACCCCTGCAAAGTCCGAAATGTGGGGAAAAAAATGCTTTTTCCACTCATTTCGCTCGACGCACCCATTGAAACACGCCCCCAACAATACATGGTCTACCGTCACGCGATCCCACAGGTGTCCCGATGAAAATGGTACCTCACATGTGTGGGTGCACCTACCTGGCCGCCAAGGGGAAAGCCTAAAACACAAGTAACCCCAAGTCTGTTTTCACACCGGAAATGTCACACTCTCACATCATACAGATATGGGCCTCGGGTGTCCAAGCCACCGAGGAAAACAGGCTACCCCATGCATTTCTGAAAAGACGACACCTGTGGGAATCCGCAGAGGTATGATATGCCCAAATCGCCCCAGAATTTATTACCCAGACACCCCCGCAAAGTCCGAAATGTGGGAAAAAATATGCATTTTCCTCACATTTCGCTCAACTCACCCATCGAAACACGCCCCCAACAACACATGGCCTACTGTCCCGCGTTCCCACAGGTGTCCCGATGAAAACGGTACCTCACATGTGTGGGTGCACCTACCTGGCCGCCAAGGGGAAAGCCTAAAACACAAGTAACCCCAAGTCTGTTTTCAGAGGGAAATCTCAGACATTCTGCCGACCGGCACAATGTACAGATATGGGCCTCGGGTGTCCAAGCCACCAAGGAAAACAGAGAACCCCATGCATTTCTGAAAAGAGGACACCCGTGGGAATCCGCAGAGGTATGATATGCCCAAATTGCCCCAGAATTTATTACCCAGGCACCCCTGCAAAGTCCGAAATGTGGGGAAAAAAACGGTTTTTCCGCACATTTCGCTTGACGCACCCATCGAAACACGCCCCCAACAACACATGGCCTACCATCACACGTTCCCACAGGTGTCCCGATGAAAACGATACCTCACATGTGTGGGTGAACCTACCTGGCCGCCAAGGGGAAAGCCTAAAACACAAGTAACCCCAAGTCTGTTTTCACACCGGAAATGTCACACTCTCACATCATACAGATATGGGCCTCGGGTGTCCAAGTCACCAAGAAAAACAGGGAACCCCATGCATTTCCAAAAAGAGGACACCCGTGGGAATCCGCAGAGGTATGATATGCCCAAATCGCCCCAGAATTTATTACCCAGACACCCCCGCAAAGTCCGAAATGTGGGAAAAAATACGCATTTTCCTCACATTTCGCTCGACTCACCCATCGAAACACGCCCCCAACAACACATGGCCTACTGTCCCGCGTTCCCGGAGGTGTCCCGATGAAAACGGTACCTCACATGTGTGGGTGCACTTACCTGGCCGCCAAGGGGAAAGCCTAAAACACAAGTAACCCCAAGTCTGTTTTCACACCGGAAATGTCACACTCTCACATCATACAGATATGGGCCTCGGGTGTCCAAGCCACCAAGGAAAACAGGGAACCCCATGCATTTCCGAAAAGAGGACACCCGTGGGAATCCGCAGAGGTATGATATGCCCGAATTGCCCCAGATTTTATTACCCAGACACCCCCGCAAAGTCCGAAATGTGGGAAAAAATACGCAATTTCTGCACATTTCGCTCGGCTCTCCCATCGAAACACGCCCCCAACAACACATGGCCTACCGTCACGCGTTCCCACAGGTGTCCTGATGAAAACGGTACCTCACATGTGTGGGTGCACCTACCTGGCCGCCAAGGGGAAAGCCTAAAACACAAGTAACCCCAAGTCTGTTTTCAGAGGGAAATCTCAGACATTCTGCCGACCGGCACAACGTACAGATATGGGCCTCGGGTGTCCAAGCCACCGAGGAAAACAGGGAACCCCATGCATTTCCAAAAAGAGGACACCCGTGGGAATCCGCAGAGGTATGATATGCCCAAATTGCCCCAGAATTTATTACCCAGACACCCCTGCAAAGTCCGAAATGTGGGAAGAAATATGCAATTTCCGCACATTTCGCTCGGCTCACCCATCGAAACACGCCCCCAACAACACATGGCCTACCGTCACGCGTTCCCACAGGTGTCCCAATGAAAACGGTACCTCACATGCGTGGGTGCACCTACCTGGCCGGCAAGGGGCAAGCCGAAAACGCAAGCAACCCCCAGTCTGTTTGCAGAGGGGAATCTCAGCCATTCTGCCGACCGGCACAACATACAGATATGGGCCTCGGGTGTCCAAGCCACCGAGGAAAACAGGGAACCCCATGCATTTCCGAAAAGAGGATACCCGTGGGAATCCGCAGAGGTATGATATGCCCAAATTGCCCCAGAATTTATTACCCATACACCCCTGCAAAGTCCGAAATGTGGGGAAAAAAACGCTTTTTCCGCACATTTCGCTCGACGCACCCATCGAAACACGCCCCCAACAACACATGGCCTACCGTCACGCATTCCCACAGGTGTCCCGATAAAAACGGTACCTCACATGTGTGGGTGCACCTACCTGGCCGCCAAAGGGAAAGCCTAAAACACAAGTAACCCCAAGTCTGTTTTCAGAGGGAAATCTCAGACATTCTGCCGACCGGCACAACGTACAGATATGGGCCTCGGGTGTCCAAGCCACCAAGGAAAACAGGGAACCCCATACATTTCCGAAAAGAGGACACCCGTGGGAATCCGCAGAGGTATGATATGCCCAAATTTCCCCATAATTTATTACCCAGACACCCCTGCAAAGTCCGAAATGTGGGGAAAAAAACGCTTTTTCCACACATTTTGCTCAACGCACCCATCGAAACACACCCCCAACAACACATGGCCTACCATCACGCGTTCCCACAGGTGTCCCGATGAAAACGGTACCTCACATGTGTGGGTGCACCTACCTGGCCGCCAAGGGGAAAGCCTAAAACACAAGTAACCCCAAGTCTGTTTTCACACCGGAAATGTCACACTCTCACATCATACAGATATGGGCCTCGGGTGTCCAAGCCACCAAGGAAAACAGGGAACCCCATGCATTTCCGAAAAGTGGACACCCGTGGGAATCCGCAGAGGTATGATATGCCCAAATCGCCCCAGAATTTATTACCCAGACACCCCTGCAAAGTCTGAAATGTGGGAAAAAATATGCATTTTCCTCACATTTCGCTCGACTCACCCATCGAAACACGCCCCCAACAACACATGGCCTACTGTCCCGCGTTCCCACAGGTGTCCCGATGAAAATGGTACCTCACATGTGTGGGTGCACCTACCTGGCCGCCAAGGGGAAAGCCTAAAACACAAGTAACCCCAAGTCTGTTTTCACACCGGAAATGTCACACTCTCACATCATACAGATATGGGCCTCGGGTGTCCAAGCCACCGAGGAAAACAGGGAACCCCATGCATTTCCGAAAAGAGGACACCCGTGGGAATCTGCAGAGGTATGATATTCCCAAATTGCCCCAGATTTTATTACCCAGACACCCCCACAAAGTCCGAAATGTGGGAAAAAATACGCAATTTCCGCACATTTCGCTCGGCTCACCCATCGAAACACGCCCCCAACAACACATGGCCTACTGTCACGCGTTCCCACAGGTGTCCCGATGAAAACGGTACCTCACATGTGTGGGTGCACCTACCTGGCCGCCAAGGGGAAAGCCTAAAACACAAGTAACCCCAAGTCTGTTTTCAGAGGGAAATCTCAGACATTCTGCCGACCGGCACAACGTACAGATATGGGCCTCGGGTGTTCAAGCCACTGAGGAAAACAGGGAACCCCATGCATTTCCAAAAAGAGGACACCCGTGGGAATCCGCAGAGGTATGATATGCCCAAAATTCCCCAGAATTTATTACCCAGACACCCCTGCAAAGTCCGAAATGTGGGAAAAAATACGCAATTTCCACACATTTTGCTCGGCTCACCCATCGAAACACGCCCCCAACAACACATGGCCTACCGTCACGCGTTCCCACAGGTGTCCCGATGAAAACGGTACCTCACATGCGTGGGTGCACCTACCTGGCCGGCAAGGGGCAAGCCGAAAACGCAAGCAACCCCCAGTCTGTTTGCAGAGGGGAATCTCAGCCATTCTGCCGACCGGCACAACATACAGATATGGGCCTCGGGTGTCCAAGCCACCGAGGAAAACAGGGAACCCCATGCATTTCCGAAAAGAGGACACCCGTGGGAATCCGCAGAGGTATGATATGCCCAAATTTCCCCAGAATTTATTACCCAGACACCCCTGCAAAGTCCGAAATGTGGGGAAAAAAACGCTTTTTCCGCACATTTCACTCGACGCACCCATCGAAAAACGCCCGCAACAACACATGGCCTACCGTCACGCGTTCCCACAGGTGTCCCGATAAAAACGGTACCTCACATGTGTGGGTGCACCTACCTGGCCACCAAGGGGAAAGCCTAAAACACAAGTAACCCCAAGTCTGTTTTCACACCTGAAATGTCACACTCTCACATCATACAGATATGGGCCTCGGGTGTCCAAGCCACCAAGGAAAACAGGGAACCCCATGCATTTCCGAAAAGAGGACACCCGTGGGAATCCGCAGAGGTATGATATGCCCAAATCGCCCCAGAATATATTACCCAGACACCCCCGCAAAGTCCGAAATGTGGGAAAAAATATGCATTTTCCTCACATTTCGCTCAAATCACCCATCGAAACACGCCCCCAACAACACATGGCCTACTGTTCCGCGTTCCCACAGGTGTCCCGATGAAAACGGTACCTCACATGTGTGGGTGCACCTACCTGGCCGCCAAGGGGAAAGCCTAAAACACAAGTAACCCCAAGTCTGTTTTCACACCGGAAATGTCACACTCTCACATCATACAGATATGGGCCTCGGGTGTTCAAGCCAACGAGGAAAACAGGGAACCCCATGCATTTCCGAAAATAGGACACCCGTGGGAATCCGCAGAGGTATGATATGCCCAAATTGCCCCAGATTTTATTACCCAGACACCCCCGCAAAGTCCGAAATGTGGGAAAAAATACGCAATTTCCGCACATTTCGCTCGGCTCACCCATCGAAACACGCCCCCAACAACACATGGCCTACCGTCAGGCGTTCCCAGAGGTGTCCCGATGAAAATGGTACCTCACATGTGTGGGTGCACCTACCTGGCCGCCAAGGGGAAAGCCTAAAACACAAGCAACCCCAAGTCTGTTTGCAGAGGGAAATCTCAGACATTCTGCCAACCGGCACAACGTACAGATATGGGCCTCGGGTGTCCAAGCCACCAAGGAAAACAGGGAACCCCATGCATTTCCAATAAGAGGACACCCGTGGGAATCCGCAGAGGTATGATATGTCCAAATTGCCCCAGAATGTATTACCCAGACACCCCTGCAAAGTCCGAAATGTGGGGAAAAAAACGCTTTTTCCGCACATTTCGCTCGGCTCACCCATCGAAACACGCCCCCAACAACACATGGCCTACCGTCCCGCGTTCCCACAGGTGTCCCGATGAAAATGGTACCTCACATGCGTGGGTGCACCTACCTGGCCGGCAAGGGGCAAGCCGAAAACGCAAGCAACCCCAAGTCTGTTTGCAGAGGGAAATCTCAGACATTCTGCCAACCGGCACAACGTACAGATATGGGCCTCGGGTGTCCAAGCCACCAAGGAAAACAGGGAACCCCATGCATTTCCAATAAGAGGACACCCGTGGGAATCCGCAGAGGTATGATATGTCCAAATTGCCCCAGAATGTATTACCCAGACACCCCTGCAAAGTCCGAAATGTGGGGAAAAAAACGCTTTTTCCGCACATTTCGCTCGACGCACCCATCGAAACATGGCCTACCGTCCCACGTTCCCACAGGTGTCCCGATGAAAACGGTACCTCACATGCGTGGGTGCACCTACCTGGCCGCCAAGGGGAAAGCCTAAAACACAAGTAACCCCAAGTCTGTTTTCAGAGGGAAATCTCAGACATTCTGCCGACCGGCACAACGTACAGATATGGGCCTCGGGTGTCCAAGCCACCGAGGAAAACAGGGAGCCCCATGCATTTCCGAAAAGAGGACACCCGTGGGAATCCGCAGAGGTGTGATTTGCGCACATCGGCACAGATTTTTTTACCCAGACACCCCTGCAAAGTCCGAAATGTGGGGAAAAAAATGCTTTTTCCGCACATTTCACTCGACGCACCCATTGAAACACGCCCCCAACAACACATGGCCTACCGTCCCGTGTTCCCACAGGTGTCCCGATGAAAACGGTACCTCACATGCGTGGGTGCACCTACCTGCCGGCAAGGGGCAAGCCGAAAACGCAAGCAACCCCCAGTCTGTTTGCAGAGGGGAATCTCAGCCATTCTGCCGACCGGCACAACATACAGATATGGGCCTCGGGTGTCCAAGCCACCAAGGAAAACAGGGAGCCCCATGCATTTCCGAAAAGAGGACACCCGTGGGAATCCGCAGAGGTGTGATTTGCGCACATTCTTGCGCAGGGTTCTCATGCATGTGCCCCCATGCTTTGGGGCCGGGAGGGGGAGAGGGCTGCTTACTTGAGGCAGCCCCCTCCTCCCCCCCCACAAACGGATCCATGGTGGTCTAGTGGGTTACTGATCACGGATCGAGCGCTCTGCGCCGATCCGTTACAATCAATGCCTCCTATATGTGGTGTCCTTGGAAAGGGGGGAACCCCCCCTTTCCAAGGACACCATTTTTTACAAAATCCCTGGTGGTCTAGTGGGCCCCAGGGCCCCAAACCCCCTCCCACCTCCCTCCGTCACTCGATTTTTTTTTTTTTTTTTTTTAATTTCACCCCTGGGGACAGTGATCATCTGCCCCCAGGGGTCTCTGCCGCTGTGGCCCCATGCCTTGGGGCCACGGGGGAGGGGGGTCGCTTACCTAGTAAGCAGCCCCCTCCTCCCCCTGCGTCACAAACGGATCTGTATTGATCCGGTGGCATTGCTGCCCACGGATCGCGCGCCCTGCGCTCGATCCGCGGGCAGCAATGCCACACAATGGGTATCGTTGGAAAGGGGAGAATCTCCCCTTTCCAACGATACCCGCCTCGATCTCCGGCTTGAAATACAGCCGGAGATCGAGGCGGACAAAGAAGGTCTCTTACCTTCTCTCTTCCCCGCAGCAGCCGAAAATGGCTGCTGCGGGGAATTTACTTTCAGTTTCACGCCGACGTGCGTTAGGCACGCCGACGTGAAACTGAAGGTAATCCAGCCCCCTGGCAGTGAGGGGGGACCTCCCCCTCACATAGCCCGGGGGTTGGATTACAGTTTTGAGCGATCCCTGCTTTGCAGGGATCGCTCAAAACAAGGTGCCGAAAAGGACGAGCTATCTCGTCCTTGGCACTGCGTGTGCACTTCCAAGGACGAGATACCTCGTCCTTGGCACTTAAAGGGTTAATGTGATTATCTCTGAGTGCAAGGCGCTGGCACACCATGCAAAATGAATGGCATTTTGTACTGGGCATGGTTGATTAAGAAAGCACTATAAGTGGTGTTATGTAGCTATACTGGCCTTTAAATGTAACCAGTCTAGTAATTTCTTATTGTGGTATGACATGTTATATTGGGCAGCTTTGATAAAGCAAGCATGATCAGTGGTATTATTCTTTCTCTGGCATGAAATATTGTATTCAACATCTTTCATAAAGCAAGCATGATAAGTGTTAATATGTAGCTAGATTGGCATTTGAATGCAACTAGTCTAGCCATTTCTTATTGTGACATGCCATTTTGTATTGGGCATCTTTGATAAAGCAAGTATGATAAATATTATTACAAAGCAAGACTATTAATTTTGCGTGCAAACATTCTAGCCATTTCTTACTGAGGCATGCCATTTTGTATTGCACATCTTTGATAAAGCAAGCAGGATCAGTGGTAGTATTCCTACTGTGGCATCACATTTTATATTGGGCATCTTTGATAACAGGCATGAGTGTTATTATGTAGCTAGACTGGCATTTACATGCAGCGAGCCTAGTCATTTCTTCTTGTGGTATGACATTTTGTATTGGGCATCTTTGTTAAATCAAGCATGATAAGTGTTATTATGAAGCAAGACTGGCATGTTTATGCAACCAGTCTAGCCATTTCTTATTGTGGTATACACCCTCTGCCTTCATTACTGTTGGGATCCTGCTGCCTGAGCTTCAGCAACCCTCCTCTTGCCTACACCATCATCAGTATGGAGCACACGTTTTGCAAGGGTAAGACATGCATTCTTGCTGCGTGCATCGTGTCCATGCTTGTTTTGTCATCATACTGCTGGAAAAATCGTTTTCTGCTGCTGGCGGGCTGCTGATACCCTATACAGCAACCCTTTGCATTAATTTCACTGAATTTGAGGCATTCTGCTTTTTCTGCCCAATCAGCAAAACTGGGCGATGGGCAGGGCTGGACTGGGAACCAAAAGTGGCCCTGGAAATTATTTTCAAAGTGGCCCCATATTTCGCCGAAGGAGCGAGCATAGCACGTGAGCCCAACCCTTTTATGAGGGAATTGTGAGTATCCCCCAAGAAGATGTTCGATACAATTAGTCCAAATTAGTTTGTTTAATCCATGTTTAAATCATATATGGATTAACAAAAATTAATGTTTTAAATAAGTTCATGATCTTGCAAATGTCTGACTTGGGTTGATTAAATTATGTATGAAGAACCACTGCCCTCTTAGACAAAGACAATTTCCTGCAGAAAAGGTTTGTATTTGGGCTAATTTGCATACCCACAATGCTTTTGATCCACACTCATTCCACATAACCATATAAAAAATAAAAGAAACAACTTTCAAAAGAAAAATTCTGAGAGGTCAATTAACTGTGACACGTTTGACTTGCTGTAATCTTGACCCGGACAGGCTAAACAGCATCAAATATTTTAAAAATGAGTTTGGAAAAAATATATGAATTGAATACTGACTTCATATCTGGTCGGCTTGAACTCTGCATTAGTATTTTGTTATTGGTTTTATATAGTTTGAAACTAGCTAGGCAGCAACAGAGTGCGGTGACAGGGAAGTTTCAGGTTGTACTAGCTTGTGAATCCCACACTAGGGGGTCGGCATATAACCAGGGTATTCAGTCCCGTCCTGGAAAGGCCTCAGTATGGTGTTCCAGTAGGCCAGGTGCCGGGCGTAGCAAGAGAAGGCCTGTCTCCTGGTTTAATCTCGATTCGTGCAATGGTCTAGCATTACACCTGAGTCGCGACTCGCAAGTAGGCAATGGTTGCCTTATGTGTCATGCGGGCAGTTTTGATATGTGTCCAGGATTGTTGGGAAGTCTACTGTGTGCTTTATGCATGCTGTGAACACAGCCCATATGTCTGAGTGGTACACCCCTCCCATGTCTCATTGGTACACTGTTTGACCACTTGAGTTCACTGAATACGTCTGTACACTTGTCTAAGTGTTAGGGAGAATTCTCGTAAATGTGCTAATTCCCTTCATGTTAGAGACCTCCAGCAACTTTGCTGGATTTTGAGGACTTGATTTTTTTACCTAGAAAGTGTGTGAGCCTTTTTTCCCACTCTTTCATGTGTTTTGATGTGTGTTTTACATTTGTGTTCTTTGATTATGGCGTTTTAGATAACTCCATGGGCATCATCTTTTGATGTGTGTTACACAGCACCTTCAGTGTAGTGACACAGGGATGTCTTTTAGACTTCCCAAAGGTTTAAGTACCTTCTCTGGGATAAACTGTTTGCCAGAGAATGTAAAGTGAAATTGACTTTACTAGTCTTTTCCAACTTCCTAGACCCAGCACACACCATCTTACAATGGAGTGCTGGAGGGGTTACATAGTACTCCCTGTGTCAAAACACTCATGTAGCAGTCAAATGCTACCCTTTCCTGTTGAAAAGGCTGGTGGCAGTGGTTTTAAAACTAACTACCATGATTTTTCCCGACCGCGAACACCGGTAGCTAAAAATCACAGGAGCCATGTTTTTCAAGATGGCGCCTTAAGCCCCTTTGTTTAAACAGGTCCCGGTCTTCTTTTTTCGCCATTTCTTTTTGGAAAGGTCCTTCTAGTGTTTGTATCTGAGCGCCAAACCAGGTTTGGTCCCTTTGTTCGTGTGACTTTGGCGGGCTTCAGGACTGAAGTCCGCCCTTGGCGTATGAGTTTCTGGGGTGGGCAGGAAGTGAGGGAGGTGCCCGAAACTCCCTGTGCTTAGTCTCCTAGGAGACCCAAATGCACTTTGGCATGATTGGCTGGCTGACTGTCCAGCAAGGACAGCCACCCTGCTGGGTGAGTGACAGCTATGCTGGAATGAAAGGGAGAAAACTGTTTAAAAGGCGAGTCTCGTCGACTGGAAGGCAGAGTCGACCACTGGACTGAAAGAACCGAAGACGAGCTGGAAGAGGACGGCTGCTGAAACCACTGGACCGTCGGTTTTCCCGGTGAAGCCCTGTTGCAGGTCCGAATTGCCAAACTCCATTCGACAGAGAAGCTCCTTCAAGGACGGCTTCTTCCTTTGAGTTGGTGGGACAAATCAACTAGTAATACACCTGGATACCATTCTCAAGGCTGGTTAGGTTTAACCAGTGAGAGAGACACCAGTTTGTGTTCTTGAATCTACAGCTACTCGAACTGAAGTGACTCCATTTTGTTTGCTTTCTTCAACGATCCCGTGCAGTGCAGGAGTCCCCCGACGTCCTCCCTCTTGTCCCTACGACTGAGGCTCAGGAACAGCGAGATCTGCAGGAACTGCCAGGAACCACGACTTCAGCAACATTTGGTTTCTTCATACAAAGGTACTGTGCCAACCCAATTGAGAGAACGCCACTCTTGCGGTGAAAGTTTGTGAAACTTTCCCAACTGACAGGCCTAATCAGCCTGTGACCCCACAAATGATTCTTTTTCACCTAAACTACTTCTGAGAACTTTTACAAAGACTTTACCGTTTGATACCAGAACTGCTATTTCCTATCCAGAACGCTAGCCCATTGACGGCCTATTGACTTGAATTGAACTATTCTGGTGACCTGAAACTATTTGCACTGCCTAGAAAGTATATGTAATCTATTCAACTTACTTTTGTCCTTTTTGCTCACTGCTACGTAACTGAACTGCCATTTGGCTCCTTTTTCAGGGGAGCTCAAACTGTCTCATAAACCTAGAGTTTTGTATTGAAGTGTATTGGTATATAATATTAAGTTGTCTTCTTCTAGTGAAATGTTTTATAAATGATTGTGTAATAAATTAATAAGTGTTTTACCAAGAAACCTTGAGTATAAGTGTCTACTTGAACCACTGTGATTAAAAGTCCTCTGTGTAACTACTTGTACTGCTCACATTCACTCTTGAGATAAGCCTGGCTGCTCAGCTCACTACCAACAAACTGTGTGGTACAGACTGATACCAAAGGTTGGCCTTGCTTACACCTGTAGTCCTAATTGTGTGTGGTTGTCCCAGAGGGTACTGCATGCAATTCTGTCTAACAACAAGTTTTGCATTCTATAACCGACAGTGTTATGTTACATCTGCGTGGTACACATACTACACAGCCGTGGCTTTGCACACAGCAGTGTATATTCGAGTGGTACACATTGGACAAGACTGGAGGACCCCCACTGTGTGAGCCATACTCATGCATTGAACTAACTTATACAGCGCATAGCACGAATATGCACTCAACAAAACCTGCACATGCATCTGTGCTCCCCAAACAGTGCATTGCTGCAGAGCATGCAGTGTGCACCACTACATTATACAGCGCATAGCATGAATGTGCGCTCAACACAACCTGCGCATGCATCTGAGCTCCCCAAACAGTGCATTGCTGCAGAGCATGCAGTGTGCACCACTACATTATACAGCGCATAGCATGAATATGCGCTCAACACAACCTGCGCATGCATCTGAGCTCCCCAAACATTGCTTTGCTGCAGAGCATGCAGTGTGCACCACTACATTATACAGCGCATAGCATGAATGTGCGCTCAACACAACCTGTGCATGCATCGGAGCTCCCCAAACAGTGCATTGCTGCAGAGCATGCAGTGTGCACCACTATATTATACAGAGCATAGCATGACTATGCGCTCAACAAAACCTACGCATGCATCTGAGCTCCCCAAACAGTGCATTGTTGCAGAGCATGCAATGTGTACCATGTGCATACACTGACATGTGTCTTCATGTCTGAGTGAAGGAGTATGCGTGCCATTTAACACAGGCTGCATACGTGAATGGGACACTCGTTACAAGGACCCAGGCCATGTGCTGCTTGTGCTATCATGCCATGACATGCCATGAACAGGGGCCCAGCTGAAGGTTGTGATGCGTGCTTCCTGGAGTTATATGGATATGCTTTGTCATGAGACCACATCACACACCCAGCTCAATATACTGTTGCTTAGTCATGCTGAGGTTTTCTACTAAGCAGAAGGATTGGCCTATGTTAATGCAACATAACATCCCCAGTTCTAGGGACGTCGAGGTTACAATGCAAATCCTAAAAAGGATAATGATTTGTTATTTAAATGGCGCTTTCGTAGAAACCGCAATTGGTACTCGTTTATGGACTTCAGAAAGATGAATGGCTGAGTTGAACTTGCAGGGATTTGAACCTGTGACCTGCAGATCGCACATAAATCACAGCAGCAAGCTCTCAACCCGCTGAGCTATCTTAACGGTAAAAATAACCCAGAATTCAGCAACTCGTACTCTCCAAGGGCAGTGCTTATGGCCGCGTTCATCATTTTATGTGCAGAGCCCTTGATGATGTCATTGAACAATTTGTTGATGTAATTGGAACTAGTGTAAGCGCAGATATTTGACTTTCTTTTGTGATGAATTGTGGGACTTTTTTGGCTCGCATTGTAACATTTATGTCTGGCAAAATTAAGGTTTTCTTCCAATATACAGTTCAATAACCGCTTCATATACATATACACCCTTCAAGGTTTGGAAAGTAAGGATTCAAATGTGAGTCCAACCCGCAGGTAATGACTAGTCCTCCATTTACAGTATGCGCTATTTTGTACTGATCTTCACTGTTGCTTGGCACTGTTGCATACTGATTTGCAAGGTTCATTTGCACTGTTCCAGCCCTATTTGAATTATCAAACAAAATAATAAAACAATGGCTGCTGTGATTTTAAAAGTGCTGTTCTTTGTGTTTTTTACCGTCTTGTGCGGGAGGCAGTATGCAATGCAGCTCAGTATGATGACGAAGAGGGCCGCTTTATTGACTTTATTACCTCCTCTCCTGAACTCACCAGTAGCCAATTCAGGGGGGGGCGTATACGGCAGCCAAGCTGCACTGGTGTAAAGATATACAACAACACGTGACACTTGACATAGTTTACTGTCTAGTAAAATGGAGAGGTGCGCGAAACCGGTGCGGTGCTCACATGTCTCTCGTGATGAACGACCTGATCGTTGTCAGAGCCTTGCAAGCTACAAGGGGAATGAAACACTTGGCCCATGCGGCAGAAGAGGAGACATGGGCTCTGTCAACTACGCTTACCTTGATCACGCCATAGCGAAGAAGGCCCCTCACTGATGCTACGCTGCCCTGGCAGTGCACACCAAACACTTCTTTGCCCGGCCCGCACTGCCAGCCTGCCCTGCACCTGACCTGTGCTGCTGCGCAATGTGTGTGCAGGGGCAGGCAGGGCATGTGCGGTTTCGGTTCCCGTGCTAAGGAGGCAGCCGAGGCCCTCATGCGCAGGCGCGCAGCCTAGCTTCCCAGCCCAACCCTGGAAAGAATAAAATGCGCAGGCAGCGCCAGGCGCCAGCGTGGCATCAGTGGTGGCAGCCGGCACTGCAGGCAGCCAATTCACACAAATCACCCAGGCGGATTCAGGCGCCAAAGAGGCCCTGCAGGCAAGAGGCCTACCGGGGGATGTCCCGGTGTCCCGGTGGGGCAGTCCAGCCCTGGCGATGGGAGCCGGCAACCAACTAAGGCCCATGATGAGGCCCTTCTCATTCACCCTCTGCCTCCACTACTGCTGGGATCCTGCTGCCTGGGCTTCGGCAGCCCTCCTCCTGCCTACACCATCATCAGTATGGAGCACGCGTTTCGCAAGGGTAAGCCGTGCATTCTCGCGGTGCACATCGCTCCTGTGCTTGTTTTGTCATCATCCTGCTGGAAAAATCGTTTTCTGCTGGTGGCGGGCTGCTGACACCTTATACAGCAACCTTTTCCATTTATTTCACAGAATTTGAGGCATTCTGCTTTTTATGCCTTATTGTGTTACTGGCCTTCACCGTTTGATCAGCCTTTCGAAGATGGCCATTACTTTCCTTCGAGATAAGGCTCCATTGTCAGGCCTGAACTCCCCTCCTCCTATTGGCTGACTGGGTCCTGATAGCCCAATCATCACAAACGGAAGGCGGGAGCCGGCAACCATCTAAGGCCCTGTCTACCCCTGTCCACCATGGTATGCTGTATTGTCACACCCATGATTGTTCTTTCCCTGTGACTGTCTTTGTGAACCCCCACCCACCCCCATGCCCCCGGTGACTGTCTTTGTGCCCCCCACCCACCCGCATGTGCCCCTTGACTGTCTTTGTGCCCCCCACACACCCCATGTTCCTGTGACTGTCTTTGTGAATCCCACCCACCCCCATGCCCCCTGACTGTCTTTGTTCCCCACCCTCATGCCCCTAGTGATTGTTTGTGTGTCCCCCACTGACCCCCTGCACTCTCCTGAATCGGTTTCCACCCCCCTTTTTTGTTCTCCCTTGATGTGGTGTTGCTCCCCTCCTTCTCCCCCTCTCCTTCTCCAGCACTTTGATATTTCATACCTGTCTAATGTATGACCTGTATGATGGTTGCATGTCTATGTCCCACGTCCTCCTTTGGTTCTTCTCCTTCCCCTCCCCCTAGCATGACTTGATAGGTCTTCTGACCTAGTACGTTGTCGCTTGTTTTACCCTTCCCCTCCTCCTCACTTCTTTTTCCCTCCTTACCTACCATATTCCCTCCTCCCCTCCTCCCGCCACTTCCCTCCTCCTGTTAATTTCCAGCACTACCTCAATTGTCGTCAGACATAGTAATCGTCGCCACCTGCCTTTCGCAGCCACCTGCCCTCTCCTCCTCCTCTTCCCTCCCCACATCTTGTTAAAGTCTGGTACTACCTCAATTGCCATCAGGCATAGTAATTGTAGCCACCTGTCTTTCTCTTCCACCTGCCCTCTCCTACCCCCCGACCCCTTCCCTCTTCTTGTAAAAGTCTGGCACTACCTCAATTGCAATGAGGCATAGTAATCGTAACCGCCTGTCTTTCGCAGTCACCTTGCCCTCTCCTCCTCCCCTCTTCGTTTTATGCCCATTAGCACTTACTCTTATCGTGTGTCCCTTTTATAGCAGCTTGTCTGTCTCCCCCATCCCTCCTTGTCTTCTCCTCCCACTACCCCGCAGCACTATTCTGAATCGTCGTCTGACCTAATATGATAGTCGCTTGTTCTGTTCCTCTCCTTCTCCCTCACCTCCACCCCCTGGCCCCCCTCTTGTTAATATTCATGCACTTCATCAATTGTTGTCAGGCATAGTAATGTTACTGCTTCCCCTCTCCTACTTAATTGTTCCTTGCACTTACACTATCAAAAATGTCACCAGGCTGATTATGACAGTTATTTTTCACATTCTGAATTGTTTCAAGGACTTGTAAGAATGTAATTGTATTCTCCCATGGGCTCTCCCTCCTTGAAGCGCTTTGAAACACATTGTGTATAGGCGCTATACAAATAAACAATCAATTCAATCCAATTGTGTATTGGGCAGCGTTGATAAAGCATGCATGATAAGTGTTATTATGTAGCTTGACTGGCATTTTAGTGCAGCCAGGTTGGACATTTATTCATACTTTGGCATGCATGTTTAATGGTAAAGCCAACTGGAGTACATTCTTACTTGGAGATGTTGTCATATATTGGCAGAACAAACATGGACGTGCTTTCTCATAGTATCATTACTGGCATTATGCAGAAAAACAAACATGAGTAGGGGAATAATAGAGTATAATGGTGCAGTCAGCATGGAAATGTATCGGCACAACCAGTGTGAACATGTTTTATGCTGGCACATATTGTGGGAAATGAATCATGGAAATGTGTTGGAGAACTGCTCCTGTTCACTGTTGGTGACTTGCATCTATTGGATTTTTTTCATGAGTTACCCTACAAAACAAATTGCAAACTGTTTGAGTTTTACCCACAGTTTCTAAAAAGTGTCCTTTAAAATGCACAATTTTACCCCCAAAATGTTCTTGGGGGAGAACCGCCCCCAATCCACTGTAATGTATGCGGGCTCCCTTGCTACACTTGGTCGGTGTGGCATATCCAGGACAAATATTTACGCCCAGCCGCCACTGCCATATACTGTAAAAAAGCATTCTTATTAATTTATTTTTCAGTGAGGGTAGTCAAAATGATGCATCTATTGTGAAAAAGTATGTTCACTAATGTAATGTTAATTTTTCACATTTGTTCTAGGCTACATTGTGTCACTCACAATTCACTCACTCACTCAAACTATTTCACAATTAGTTGCATACCAGTATGCATATTCGTTTTGTTCTGGCTCTTAAAATGCCCTTCCATGGAGGGATCCTTTTGGAGGTTAGTTATGCTACTGCCGTCTTGTGTCCCAATTCAACTGATTGATAAGGGAAGAACTGGATCTTTCTTCCTTGCAAACCATTATCCAGTGGAAAACTTTGGCCTTTTTTAGAAAGTGCCTGTTAGAAAATTGAAACTTTATGGACATGAGAGCCTGGAACATAGACCAAGAGGAAAGACTGTAAGATACTTGGAAACATTTCCAAGTGCATACCTTAGAGGTACATTTTTACGATTCAGACAAAACCTAATGCCAACACGAGAGATCACAGAAGTAAGACAGGCTGCTACTATCAGGAAACACGAATGCAGACTATGTAAGACAAAGCTAGAAACATGGTTTCACTTGAGCATGGAATGTCCTGAGTTGAAACTACAAAGAACAAGGTGGTTGGGCACATTTTGTATGCATTGTACAGCTTTGAGTTCCATTGAATAGTGGTCTGTTATATTACAAGGGGAAGACGTTTCGTTAACATTGGTTTTGTCATTTTTGAAGGAAGTATTTCTGGTATCGGACACAATTCAAGATCTTTAGCAAGTTAATGCTTGCTGCCTGCAATTAACCTTATGGGTTTCTCATTTTTGTTTTCTTTTCTTGCTGTCTTCTGGAATGGAACGGTGGGGGCCATGACCCCCTCTGATGATGAATGATTTTTTTTTTCTCTTCTTCTTAGTATTTAAGTAGTGGCTTGTTTTTCTTTCTGTTTATTGAATTGTATTGAACATTTATTGTTATGGTTATGTTATTCATTGTTTTGATAAGTAGCTGTAAGGTTTATATTTTGAAACCAAATGCTAATAAAATAAAAAAATAAATAAAAAATGCCCTTCCATCACTTCGCAAAGTACAAATACCAATAATAAAATGCCATATGTTTATATGTATTTATTTATAGAGCGGCCACTGCTTAACTTGATTGCTTCTTGAAGCTTTTGGCAGATTCTAGCAGTGGTTCCTCCTGGATGTCTATTTAGATAAAATGGGTCTTAGGTTTTGTACTAAAGACACTGTGTGGGGGCAAGTCGTCTGGGTGATTGCACCGGATACAAGGAGCGGTATCAGAAAGTGGTCTACCCCCTCGGATATTACACATTCTGGTTTTGGGATTGAGGCCCAGTTGGCTTGTGAGGAGTACAAGGGGGTAATTCATAGAATTTAGCGCACAAACGGCGCAGCGGCTGGCGCACAGTGTGCGCGTGCGAATCTCTGCGCCAGCCGCGTGCGCTAAAATCCATTTCCGCGCACAGCGTATTCATGGATTTTAGCTACCAAAACCAGCCGTGGCGAACAGTGGCGCAGCGACCCTGCAGCAGCGCCAGTTACGCCCCCAAGAACGCCCCTCGCGCAGGGAAAAGCCATCAAAATCCCCAATCCAGCGCAAAGGGCTGCGCTAACCCCGTACCAGCACGGCAAGCGGGGAACGTGTATTACTGGGGTTCGCAGGAAGTTTCACACGAGATTGGCCCTGTGCGAGTGGGGTATGTGTATTATTGGGGTTCACGGGAAGTTTCACACACGATTGGCCCTGTGCGAGTGGGGTGCGTGTATTACTGGGGTTCGTGGGAATTTTCACACGTGATTGGCCCTGTGCGAGTGGGGTACGTGTATTTTCGGGGATGCGGAGGAAGTTTCACACGCGATTTGCCCTGTGCGAGTGGGGTACGTGTATTACTGGGGTGCGCGGGAAGTTTCACACGCGATTGGCCCTGTGCGAGTGGGGTATGTGTATTAACGGGGTTCGCGGGAAGTTACACATGCGAATGGCCCTGTGCGAGTGGGGTACGTGTATTACTGGGGTTCGTGGGAAGTTTCACACGCGATTGGCCCTGTGCCAGTGGGGTACGTGTATTACTGGGGTTCGCGGGAAGTTTCACATGCGATTGGCCCTGTGCGAGTGGGGTACGTGTATTACTGGGGTTCGCTGGAAGTTTCACATGCGATTGGCCCTGTGCGAGTGGGGTACGTGTATTTCGGGGGTGCGCGGGAATTTTCACACGTGATTGGCCCTGTGCGAGTGGGGTACGTGTATTTTCGGGGATGCGGAGGAAGTTTCACACGCGATTGGCCCTGTGCGAGTGGGGTACGTGTATTACTGGGGTGCGCGGGAAGTTTCACACGCGATTGGCCCTGTGCGAGTGGGGTATGTGTATTAACGGGGTTCGCGGGAAGTTACACATGCGAATGGCCCTGTGCGAGTGGGGTACGTGTATTACTGGGGTTCGTGGGAAGTTTCACACGCGATTGGCCCTGTGCCAGTGGGGTACGTGTATTACTGGGGTTCGCGGGAAGTTTCACATGCGATTGGCCCTGTGCGAGTGGGGTACGTGTATTACTGGGGTTCGCTGGAAGTTTCACATGCGATTGGCCCTGTGCGAGTGGGGTACGTGTATTTCAGGGGTGCGCGGGAAGTTTCACACGCGATTGGCCCTGTGCGAGTGGGGTACGTGTATTACTGGGGTGCGTGGGAAGTTTCACACGCGATTGGCCCTGTGCGAGTGGGGTACGTGTATTACTGCAGTTCACGGGAAGTTACACACGCGATTGGCCCTGTGCGAGCGGAGTACGTGTATAACTGGGGTTCACGTGAAGTCTCACACGTGATATGAGCAGGGTACGTGTATTTCGGGAGTGCGCAGGGAGTTCTACACGTGAATTGGCAGTGTGGGTCCTCCCAGGTGTTCCCTCTACACCCTCTATGGCCCCTGCAGGCAGCCCACACCACAGGGGACTAGCCTGCACCCCTGGTCAGGTACCGCAGGCAGCCCATCCACCATGGGCATGCCCCCCAGCCAAGCCACATGTCAGCTTGCACTACTGATCAGCAACTCATGTCCCCCTGCACCCCCAACCCCCCAGCAGTGCGGGGCACCTGCCAGCAGGCCCCCACTCATGTCCCCCTGCACACCCACCCCCCAGCAGTGCAAGGCACCTGCCAGCAGGCCCCCACTCATGTCCCCCTGCACTCCACCACCCAGCAGTGCGGGGCACCTGCCAGCAGGCCCCCACTCATATCCCACTCATGTCCCCCTGCACCCCCACCCCCCAGCAGTGCGGGGCAGCTGCCAGCAGGCCCCCACTCATGTCCCCCTGCACCCCCACCCCCAGCAGTGCAGGGCACCTGCCAGCAGGCCCCCACTCATGTCCCCCTGCACCCCCACCCCCCAGCAGTGCGGGGCACCTGCCAGCAGGCCCCCACTCATGTCCCACTCATGTCCCCCTGCACCCCCACCCCCCAGCAGTGCGGGGCACCTGCCAGCAGGCCCCCACTCATGTCCCCCTGCACCCCCACCCCCCAGCAGTGCAGGGCACTTGCCAGCAGGCCCCCACTCATGTCCCCCTGCACCCCCACCCCCCAGCAGTGCGGGGCACCTGCCAGCAGGCCCCCACTCATGTCCCCCTGCACCCCCACCCCCCAGCAGTGCAGGGCACCTGCCAGCAGGCCCTCACTCATGTCCCACACATGTCCCCCTGCACCCCCACCCCCCAGCAGTCAGGGGAACCTGCCAGCAGGCCCCCACTCATGTCCCCCTGCACCCCCACCCCCCAACAGTGCAGGGCACATGCCAGCAGGCCCCCACTCATGTCCCACCCATGTCCGCCTGCACCTCCACCCCCCAGCAGTCAGGGGAACCTGCCAGCAGGCCCCCACTCATGTCCCCCTGCACCCCCACCCCCCAGCAGTGCAGGGCACCTGCCAGCAGGCCCCCACTCATGTCCCACACATGTCCCCCTGCACCCCCACCCCCCAGCAGTTAGGGGAACCTGCCAGCAAACCCCCACTCATGTCCTACTCATGTCCCCCTGCACCCCCACCCCCAGCAGTGCAGGGCACCGGCCAGCAGGCCCCCACTCATGTCCCCCTGCACCCCCACCCCCCATCAGTGCGGGGCACCTGCCAGCAGGCCCCCACTCATGTCCCATTCATGTCCCCCTGCACCCCCACCCCCCAGCAGTACAGGGCACCTGCCAGCAGGCCCCCACTCATGTCCCACACATGTCCCTCTGCCCCCCACCCCCCCAGTAGTCAGGGGAACCTGCCGGCAGGCCCCCACTCATGTCCCCCTGCACCCCGACCCTCCAGCAGTGCAGGGCAACTGCCAGCAGGCCCCCACTCATGTCCCACACAAGTCCCCCTGCACCCCCACACCCCAGCAGTCAGGGGAACCTGCCAGAGCAGGCCCCCACTCATGTCCCACTCATGTCCCCCTGCACCCGCACCCCCCAGCAGTGCGGGGCACCTGCCAGCAGGCCCCCACTCATGTCCCACTCATGTCCCCCTGCACCCCCACCCCCCAGCAGTGCGGGGCACATGCCAGCAGGCCCCCACTCATGTCCCCCTGCACCCCCACCCCCCAGCAGTGCGGGGCACCTGCCAGCAGGCCCCCACTCATGTCTCCCTGCCCCCACGTCATGACGATCCTCAATCATGGCCCTTATGGCCAGCCTCCCCTGCCCAAAGACCCAACCAAGTATTGCATCCACCCACATAGAAAATGCAATTACATGATACAACCCCAAAGGCAAGTATGTAAATGAACACATGTCCGTCACACACACACAATGGGTGCAATTGAATGTGAAAACCCATATCATGACATGCATGAAACCAATGAGATAATACCACACATCGAAGTATGAAGAAAAAAATGTAATAAACACAACATGAATGTCATTAAAAAAACACACACAACAATGGGAATAATCAAAGAAATGCTGCATGTCCGTAAAAGAATAAAAAACAAGAAATCATAATCCAAAGAAATCCAAAAGAAATGGTGTCCAAATTCACAGTCCAACAAAGCAAATCCAAGGGAAAAAAGAAAGTGAAATCCATTGCTCCATGGTGAAAATAAAAAAAATGTGAATAATCCAATGGTGAACTATGTACAAATGAACAATCCAGGGTCCATGAGCCCAACTGATGAAATGAAACCTACCAAAAATACTACCTAATAAAAAAATATATACAAAAACGTGGTGCATTGTCCAAGCGCAACCAAAAGAAAAAAGAAAAGGAAAGGAAACCTAACACTATCTAACTATATACAATGGCGGCGGGCAAGTCCTGCGGCTCACTCTGTGTTGTCCTGGGCCAGGGCATCATCGAACTCCATGTCGATGTCCCGGAGGCGGGACTCTGTCCTGGCCCCAAGGTCTCGCAGGGAGGCACTCATGGCCTGTTGCAACTCCCTGCGAGTCGCCTCGAGGCACTCTGCCCGCCTCAACGCCCGACGCATGGAGAACTCCGCCCTGACCACGATGAGCCGCGCCACTTCCACCCGCCGCTGCTCCGCATCTATAGCATGGCCTAACCCCTGCCACATGGAAGACACTTCCAGTCCTGGGTCCTCCTGCCCTCTGGCTGATGCCTGCCCCTCTGATGTTGAAGGCCCCGAGCCATCATGGCTCCCACCTCCTCCTCCGACTGGGGTGCAGTTGTTGAGGTGGCCACCCCTGCTGCACGTCCGACTCCCGACTGTGGCAGGGATGTGTCCTCCACCAGCCTGGCCGCAGGGTCAGAGGCAGCTCCACAGGGTACCCAGGTGATACATGGGTGGGAAGATGGCATGGAGGACGACTGGTGCATAGGGGGTTCAGGTGAGGAGGGGGTCGGAACAAGGTCCAGCAAACGGAGGAATCCGGCCCTGGTGAGCTGTCCCAGTAGGTCAACGCGGTCAACGAGGCATTCGAGATGACGTGCAGTGTCCTCACAAAAACACTGCAGGTCACCTCGCATTCCCCCCGTTGACGCAACACCATCCCACTCAGGACAGGCTCAACCCAGTCCCGGATAGCCACGTCCGCATGGAGAGGAAGGCCAGTTGTTGTAAGCGGATCCCCTCCCTGAAAACGGGTCTGGACGTAGGCATCCCTGCTGGTGCGGGATGATGCAGTCACAGGATCAGGGACAGGATTACATGCAGGCACCTCCGCGGTGGCCTGTGCTGCCTCCTGTCCCTGCCCCTGCACTGCACCACTAGCACCAGTGGAATCCCCACCTCCACACCCCGTGTCTGTCCCTTGCACGGCCTCCTCCTCCACCAAACCCCCCACCAACCTGGATGACTCCGTGCCATCTTCCTCCGTCGGACCCTGTAGGGTCTCAGCTGCCCCTTCTGCTGCCGAGGAGTCCAACTCCGACCTCCGCCTCTTGGACCTACCCTCGGCAGCTGCAGCCTGGGACGCGGCACCGGACTCCTCACTCCCTGATGAGATGACAACCTGGGAGGGGAGCCCGGCCTTGCGTCTCCAGCTGGCAGTGCGATCCCTGCCGATGTGCTCCACAGCACCCTCTCCGCCCTCTTCATCAGATGACGCTGCAGACAGGGAGAGATAGAACACAGGCATCAGGGCACTGTACAATGGACTTATACACACATGACAGTTGCACATGAGTGGCAGTGTCAAACTTCAGACATGGCATCACAATCCCCAACACACATGTAATTTCAACTCACACACATGAGCAATTCCACAGCCATATCACAACAGCCAGCACCATCCATACACATACAACAGCATGAGCATCCAAAGGTGAGCCAGACATCACATGAAACACAGGGAGTGCAGTAGACATGCACACACGCCACCACACTTACATGCATGTCTACATCTCCTCCAACTGTTGCAGTGATGAGATCGCCATACATGTCAGATCTGCCATTCAGCCTTCTACATATCAGTGTCACATGCATCCATGTTGCATCACAGTTGCACACTTGTCAAGTACACACACATGCACATGTACACAGTGCAGATACATGCATTAGGAACCACCATCCATGCCACAACCATGCCAATGTACATACACAGAAATTCAAACATGTGTGCTCCCACACCTGCATTTGTCCAGCATGCTTACCAACACATACACCATCAATGTGTCTCACGCCCATGTTCATACACATCCCTACATGGCCCTACAAAAACACATGTGCAACCTGCACACTACTGGCACACCACGACACGCACAGCGCCCAATCACTCTGCATGTACACTTACTGCTCGACTCCAGACGGGTCTGCCTCTCAAGGATCTGGACCTAGAGCGCTGGGCATGTGCTTTCCAGGACCCTCATTTGGAGGTCCGACAGCTGGCCCCGGCACCCCTCGGCATCTGCTGCCTTTGCGAGGCGCTGGGCCTTGTTGAGGGTCCTGGACCTGAAGTCCTCCCAGCGCTTCTTGACATGATGTAAGTCGCGGACTGCCACCCCCTCCGCGTTGATGGCAGTCACGATGTCCATCCAGATCCTGGTCCTTCCTTCATTGTCGGCGCGCAAACCTCCAAAGAGGGCATCATACTGCCCCAGGACTTGCTCCACCAGGCACCAACTTCCCTGGCACTGAAGCTGGTGGCCCTCTGCCTCTCTGGCTGGGGGTTGCCAGTGGTGCCCGATGGTGTTCTGCTGGACATGGCAACCCCAGAGGCAGGAGTGGGTCGGCAACTGGGTCCTGGGGCTGGGCTGTGGAGCAATGGAATCCCAGTAGGGAGTCTTCAGTTCCAGCAGGGGTGGTCACAGCAACTGCACCCATGGCTGACGTGCAGGCAGCAAATGGCTGGGTACGTGGGCAGAAGGCAGTCAGGCAGCAGCAGATTGCAGGTGGGAGCATGCTCGGGGTTCTGGGGGGCAGTAATTCAGCCTTCTGGGCAGGAGCGTGGTCTTCCGTGTGTTTTCGCGTTGCCAGCTTTGATACGGAGTGATTTGGCACGTGAAAAAATTGCACGTCAGCGTGTAATTGGAGGAAAGGCCTTTAGCGCGTAAGCACGTCAGCACACGTACGCGTTTTCATTGGACCATAGGCCCTTAGCACGTAAGTGCGTACGCGAGCGGGTGTTTCCCTCGTCACGTGGGCATAGTGGTTCAGCACGCGTGAAAAAACTGCACGTCCGTGTGTGAATGCGTGTAATCCGAGGAAAGGGCCTACGCGCGTAAATGACGTGACGCATGCGGGCGTTTCCCTTCGCACAGGTTAAAGGTGAGCGGGGCCAGCAGTTCGCTGTACGTGCCTTTCGTGGAGACCGACGTGTGTAGCTGCTTCGTGTTGTTTCACGCGCCATCACATCTTCACAGCGATCGAGGACGTATCTCTTCTTTTGGCGGGGGTATTGGCTACGTGTGTTTTTCTGCATCGCGCTAGTCAGACGGTGAGTCGCGCACGCTATTTTTCCCACTGCGGGTGCCCCTGTGTATCGCACCCGTTTTCGAGGTCATAGTACCCTGCGTGTCCCACGCGTATGCGTTTTTCATGTTACTGGGTGCCACCGCGTACTGCTACTTGAAGTCATCTACTGGAGGCTGTTCTGGTTTGTTTTACTGCCTGCAGGGTATTTGCTTGGCTTCTGTGTTGTCCTGCTTTGAGTTCTCTTGGATTTTGTGCTTTTGCAAATCTAGGTGGAATCTGAGGGTGCTGGCAACTTTTTACACACAAGGTGGGAGATGGTGACAAAGGGGAAGGGTGATCCTGTGGCCAGGTGGAATTCAAGGATGTACAATGAATGACCCAGATGCAGTTGTTCAGTGGGTCGTGGTGATTTGTGAGGGAGTGGGGGTGTTTTGTTGTTGATAGTTGCCTTGCCCTGCAGTGTGAGGGGCACCCTGAAATTGTAATTGTGCTTTCCTATGTACATGATGTATTCTGCTGATCAATGCCTGTGCATGTGTTGTGTTTACCTTTCAGGTGAGGGGATAGTTGTGGTTTGACATGCTGGGGTATACCCATGGTGAATGTTCACATGTGATGTGTAGACGACACTGATGGTCACTTGATTTCACATGCATATGTTGAGTGCATGTCCCTACTGACCCACACGCTCGCACTATGATCCACTACATGTACAACCACCCTTCCATGTCCACGTGTACACTCTGTTTGCCTTCTGGTGCCCACTGTGTCCCTGCAGCACATGTTCTCTGACCATTTGTGGATCCTGTACATGCCTAATTTGGTTTTTTATGTAGTGTGTCGCTTAAATGTCATGCTCAGGGTGTGCATCACACACAATGACTGTTCACTGTGCTGTGCGCTGAGCAGTGTGTTGTAGGAGGCGGACACGGCACACAGTAGCTGCAGTGTTGATTTTGCAATGCACATTGTGCATGTAGACAGGCATTCATTGTTATGTTTCAACTACAACTTTTGGAATGCATTTCCGTATGATTTATTTTGGGTGGGAGGTTGTTGGTCAGTCATTTCATCTGAATCCATGTCAGGCATCATTGTCTGATGCCAATTTACATTTTTCACATGGCAATGTGTACCTTATTGTTACTGTGTTGGTGTATGGCTATTGCTTGCCATGTCATGTTGTGGTTTTGGAGGGTTTGAGTGACATACCAGTGATAGTCATGGCCTGTTTGGCAGGTCTGTGTGATTCACACCTTGCATGTGTGCCTTTTTGTCACACAGGATTGCTTGTGTTTAAGTAGTTAGGGATGCACACAATGTGACAATTCCATGGCAACAATCTCAGGGTGGTAAGGTTGTGACAGTTGACTGTCTCTTTGTCATCATCGATTGTCACCTGGTATGTGCCAGGCCTGTGTGGACTCCGCAGGGTGGGGAGTTTAGGTGAAAAATCTGTCCACAAGATGGGTCTGTGCTTCCTCACCATGTGCCATATCCCCTCCCATGGGCAGCGCCTGTGCCTGTGGTTGGGGATGTGGGGGCACCACCATGTCCACCGGTACACCCTGCCGTGTTGCAACATTGTGCAGGACACATGCTGCCACAATGATCCTGCACACTACTGGGGGTGCATAGAGTAGCTGCCCGCCAGAGCGGTCAAGGGAGCGGAAGCGTGACTTGAGCACTCGAAATGTGCGCTCCACTATGGCCCTGATTGCAATATGGGCTGCGTTGTATCTTACCTGGGGTGGTGTGGTGGGGTTCCGGATTGGCGTCATCATGTGGTTGCTCAGAGGGTAAGCACTGTCCCCTGTAGAAGTGATAATGGTTGTGATTATTGGGGTTTGTGTGTGTGTGTGACATGCATGCATGTGCACGGGCATTTGTACTCACCTAGGAGCCATGTGTCGCCATGCTGGCCAGCTTCCAGGGCCCGGCTCAGGGCGGACATTCTGTATATGAAACTGTCATGGGTGGAGCCAGGGTAGTTTGCATAGACAGAGGTGATGATTCCCTTTGCATCGCATACCACCTGTACATTGATGGAATGCCAGTGCTTGCGGTTTCGGTAGATGTGCTCAGTGGCCCTAGGTGGACATAGGGCCACATGGGTGCAATCTATGGCACTGAGCACTTTGGGGAAGTGTGCCACCCTGTAAAAGTCCTGGACAATGGCCTGCCTTTCTGCAGGTGTTCTGGGCATGTATATGTGCCTGCGGACTGAGGGGCGTGCAGTCATGATTGCCAAGACCTGGTGTAGGCAGCGTGACTGCGTGGCCTGTGAGACCCCCCCCCACTATGGCAGTAGTCCGCTGAAAAGACCCAGTGGCCAAAAAATGCAGGACATTGAGCACCTTTTCCAAGGGGCTCAATGCTTCGGAGCAGAGGGTGGGGGATGTTAGGTCATCTTCCCACTCCCTGACCAGGTCTAGGATGATACGGGGTGGAAACCTATACCTGCCATAGACCTGGTTGTCAGGCATCCCAAAAAGGCTTGTCCGTGGTGAAAAGATGCATGCCCTGGCTATTCTCCTCCTCCTGCGGTGTCCCACGATCAGTGCTGCGACAAATGGGGCATTCATCGTAGCTGTATATACGTGTTTGTTGGTTGCGCGCACTTTTATACTGTGCGCGGGGACGCTTCCGCCTGCCTTCGTGTGGCGGACGCGTTGACGCCTGTGCGCGTATTTTGCCGTGCGCGGGTTTCCCGTATTCGAATCCATGAATACGGGTTGTTTGTGTGTGTGTGGGCGTTCCGTGTAGTTCCCTGCAGTACTTCCCCAGTTACGCCTTCTTTTTCACGCGTTATTCCACATTCCGCGTGTTACGCCCCCTGTTCCGCCTACTTTTGTTGTGTGCGCTTTCGCTGTGCGCTTAGCGCATGCTGTTTGGAGACGTGTGCGCCAGCGTGCGCCATGCACGGATTTGGCGCACAACCAGTGGGAAAGTAGCGCAGCGCCTTCCTTGAATCGCACACGTGCGCGTGAGCTTGCTTTCTCACGCTTGCGCCTCCTTGCGCCTTCTTGCGCTGGGATTTTCGGCACACGTTTGTTCCATGAATCGGCCCCCAAGTCTCTTGGCTCGGCGTTGTTTGATATTGTCTTGTACCCCTCCAGGCATGTGTATTAAAGGCACTTGTAAAAGATCACAGCCCAAACCGGAAGTTGATGTATACTTTTGAGTTGATTGGTGACTGTTTGGCATTTCCTTAAGCTAAAAGGAAAAATATGATACCCCACACCACATTAATGAACATTGCAAAGATACAAAAATCACAAACATTTAGATAATAACTGTTCAAATGATTTGCCATCAAATGCAAGCATGACATTTGCAGATTATTTGTGTCTGTTAGGATAAAAAGGACCCTTAAACGGCCCAGTGGATTTCAAAGGAGTCTTTAGTTTTTGAATTCTCTCCTCTGGAAATGTTAATTTGAAGATCTGCGTCCATAGGAGAATACGTGTCATTGTGTCACTCTCTTTTGGGTTAAGACGTGATACTGGTCAGACAATAGAAGGGTTGAATGTCAAAAGCAGCATTGTAAACCAAGCAACAAGTTCGATATTTTGGTTTCCCTACGAGAGGACCCTTGAAGTGGCACAAGGTCATTTTACAAAAATGGATAACGTGCTGCTGAGGT
Organism: Ambystoma mexicanum; assembly: GCF_040938575.1. Lineage (NCBI taxonomy): Eukaryota > Metazoa > Chordata > Amphibia > Caudata > Ambystomatidae > Ambystoma > Ambystoma mexicanum. The sequence goes on from NC_090922.1 coordinate 1,016,676,410, forward strand.
TCCATGTCATTTCGCCGACTCCCTTTTTTCCACCGGGTGTTTTGCCGCACAAGTTCATCAACATTTTTTTAAATTATTTTTTGTGGGGGTTCTGCTCTCAAACCCCCGTTAATTTAATCATTTGTTTTAATTTCCCTTCCCCAGCCCTTTATTTATCCTTTCCCAACCGGCCAACAAATGAGATGGAAATTCTCTAAAAAAATCCCATGGCAAAACACTGGTCGGAAAAACAGGTGTCGGCAAAAAGACGCAATAGCATTGCTGGTGGGTCTCAGTATTTACAATAGAATGCTAATGAATCTTTCGCAGGTGCTAAAACTGATGTAATTCATTGAATACCCTTCCATTTTCACCTGCATGAAAATCTCACGCAGGCATGAAGCCACGCACCTTTTGCAGGCAGAGGAAACAAGCACAACAGAAATGGAAAATGTGTTCTGCCTCCAAATTGTTAAAATGCCTGTCAGTAAAATAGTAAGGTGAAAATGGCTAACATTGCTTTTGCATTTTGGGGCTTAGAACATGATGAGGTTTGCTGATAACATCAACTCATTCGACAAGTCAGGCTTATGCATATGGTCAGCACAAGGTGTGAAGGGCTTGCACATCCGATCCCGGCAGGGTTGAGTAATCCAAGCATCCTTTCAAGTCCAGTACATTGAGTAGCATTAGAAGCATGCCGAATCCAACATGATGCACTATATGACAAAAGTACTCATTGGTTTATATCCATCTTTTAACCTTCTGCGAAACAGGAAAGCCATACACTGCTCTATGTTCTCTACACTGACAATAGGATGCAAATGGCTGCCTGTACTGGTCTTGACCTCTCCAATCTTCCTAAGGCAAATGACCCCCGTGGACTCGTAGATAAGGCATACCATGGTGACAGACATCATTGGCCACCAAAGGAAAACCGATCGCGGCTTGAGGGGATTCCAGGCAGACATCCACACTCAGGCTTACGCTAGGAACAGGGAAAGCTGGCCCCTGGGCTACCAGTTCATTGTACATTTCTGCCTTTTACTGGAATGAGGCTGGGGGAATCCCCAGGCGACTGCACAGCCCTATCAGAAGCATCAGGGAGGTCTCGCTGCAGGTTGTAAACCGGCTGATTGCAGCTTGTTGGCAGCAATTCATCACAATTCTTTTTTTTTTCGTTATCGGATTAGTTTACCAGAGCCTTCCTTGAACAGATTCTGTAAAAGTCACATTCACATGAACAGAGGCGCATACATGCCCTTAGTTATCCCAGTCCTGCCCGTTGCACTTCCTGGGCTAAAACACTTGCATCGGAATCATTTAGTGAATTATATTAGGAAGTGTGTGCTAAAAGAGATAATTTCAACGTTCAGGCCTGATTCATGGCATTTTATGGTGCAAAGTGTCTTTTCACTGCCAATAAACAGCCTGATTCGTGGAGCATTGCAAAGTGCACCAGTGAAAAGTCACTTTGCGTCGTGCAAAACATTCCATGAATCAGGCCCTAGACGTTTCTCGGATCGCAGCATTGATGTCCCAGATAAAAAGCATGAAGGGATATTCTGCAACACGTGTTTGCTATGTGATTGCATGCACTCTCTGGAATGGTAAAAGTGCTTGCGATTGTTAAACCTCAATGAGCCTTCATGTAGAGTGTTGTCCAAATCACTATGACTAAACTTCACACACTCACATGCGCACCATTACAAAACGGATCGCCTGGTGAAAACGTTTAGATTGGTGAAACTCAAACCATTACAACTAGGTGATGCCCTTTTCATAAGAAGTATCCTCGCCTTACGGCAGGAGCGAGATCTGTCCCCTGCAGTTTACATCTGATCCGAACGAGTCGGAAACGACTGCCAGTGTTTTCCCAACTACCACTTTAACGTTTCAAGAACAATGTTTTAAAGGGTCAGTGGACGGACCATGATCGCTCTTACATGAGGGCGTGAGAGCGATTAGTCCAACCTTTGAAGTCCAGTGCTTAATTTGTAAAGAAATAAGTGCTAGGCTCAAATATTTTCTAATACGCCCATGACTTGTCAGAATGGCTAGCTACCCACCCACTGTTGTCACCGTCCACTGCTGCTCTCCATGCTGTCAACATATATTGGGTTAAAGCTGCAACTCCGACCGGTTTAGTGTGGTTGATGGATATACAACGACAAATGTGTGATTTACAAATACCAATCAATATAAACATAAAGGGCCTGATTCATGGAAGTGTTGTATAATGGCACAATCCAATAGGAAAACGTTCTGTGAATTAGGCCCTAATATAACATGCTCGTTTTGTCTTGACATGACACAAATGTTTAAGAATGTCTTTAAACTAAATCACAATTTACATTTTGCTCTAATTCTATAGGTGTTATGGGACTGGCAGTTAAAATCATAAAGCTTCCAAAACACCACGTCTGAGACAATAAGTGCTGGCGCTGAGCCCTGGCAAACACCCCCACAAATTAAGCACTGCTTTCAACTCTGACTTGTGCCATGATCTCAAAACTGCATCTCAATGCATTTCCAGTGTTGCCTGCATTTATTTTTACCTACATAATTGTCTTAATGGCCACTGATTGCAGAGGGGATGGATGCGGTCTTAAAATCTACCATGACAAATATAGCTTAGTCTAAGTAAGACATCATGTCTGCCAAATACCATGTTGGTTTTTTGCCTTGAATAGACATTCAAAAGTATTCTTGATAACAATCACAAGCTAGTCAAAGATTGCCACAGCCCCATACATATTTTCTCTGCCTACACCTGCAATCAAAAGAGTAATAATCTTCTCAAAAAAGGTAGTGGCACAGATAGTGTGTTTTCTGTATATGGGAACACTGCTCTACATGTGAGAGAAGGGAATTTAAAATGCACTTAAAGATTCTGCTTAGACATAACACAGACTGCTAATCAACACAAGCATTGCCAAAGCCAGGAATTTAGCATGTTGTGCATGTATGGGATAGTCATTTGCCTACCAGTACTACCTGGCCATATGATGGCACGATCTGGAAAATGCTACAAGTACCGGGACATATGATAGCAATACCTATACACAAGACAAAACTGTTGTTTTGCCAATGCTTGACTTGTCTCAACAGGATGTCAGAACACACATACCTATTATATATCAAGTTGCTGATGGCATGCTTGGTTAAGACATTTTTATTACACTAGCAGCAATGAACTAATTAACTCCCAGACAAATGCTTTGAAATAACTCTGCGAGACTCAGTTTGATGTTACTGTTGAATGAGCTGGCTGAAAGAGATGAGGGGGGGATGGTTGATTTGGGTGAAGAGAGTAAGGTAATGGATGAGAACGGCCCTAGGATCTAGCGGTTCCAGGGGCAGTCACTGGGTGGGGAAATCACCAAACAACACCCACAGGCTGTGTGCTCTTCCTCACTTGCATCTCTCTCTTATCTTCAGTTCCGACCGCAATAGTTTCTCTGTATTGGCAGAGTTTTCAGTGTCTTCTAAGAGCCAAAATCTATAAGGCCTGACCCACTGTTGGAATGTGGCCATTTGATAATCCATTCTACCTCAGGCATTTCCCTGGTTATTCATACAGAACTCTAGCAGTGGTGGAGGAAAATAGTCTTGCTGAGTGTCGGGGCCAATGCACACAATCCATGCACAAAATCTATAATAATCAGGGGAGTTGCGTGTGAATGTGTGGTATTTTTTAAATTTTATTTATTTATTACATTTATTGTAGGGGCCAAACACTCGGGTACCACGACGTATTACAAGAATGCTTAAGCTTAGATTACAATATTATCTATAGGCATATTTGAACCTTAGAGGAACGTATGTACAGTATACTCTATTGTGGTTACAGGTTACACAGTGCATACAGTTTAGCATGGTGGTCACAGTATATTTACAGTGGCGAATGAACAGTTACATTAGTATTTATTAAAGAGCCAGGTTTTGAGGAGTTTCTTAAACACAATCAGGGAAAGCTCATTGATGATGTTAGAAGGAGTTCCAGATTCTGGGGGCTGCTACCGGGAAACTAGTGTTGCCCGTTCTGGTATTTGGTAATCGTGGTATGTGCAGATGTAGTTTGGCACTAGTTTTCAGTGTTCTAGAGGTTTTTTTTTTCCGGCTGAGACATTTATTGAGGCAGATAGGAACAAGAGTAAGAGTTTTATGAAGAATCCTTGCTTGGATAGGTAGCCAGTGTGCTTCTCTTCTGAGGTGTGTTATGTGTTCCCTTTTTATGCCTAAGGCTGATCTTAATGCTTTACTCTGAAGTAATTGGGTTTTATTAATTTTTTTGGAGTTTGGAGGTGCCTAATAGGAGTATATTGCAGTAGTCCAGTTTGGTTAGGATGAGGGCTCTTGCTAGTGTGATGCAATTTTGCTGCGTGAGGAAAGGTCGGCTTAGTGTGATCAATTTGGTGGTGTAAGCTGTAGAGGAGGCGAAAGCGCTGATATGTTTATCCATGGTGAGGCTTGAGTCTAAGTAAACCGATAGGGTTTTCACCTAGTGTGAGATGGGGATGGCAGTGGTATGAATGATAATATTTTTGTATTGTGGTGTACATTTGCTAGTCTGGTGGGGGAGCCTACTATGAGGATCTCCGTTTTTTCTCCATTGAGACAAAGGCTGTTTGCTGCCATCCAATTTTCGATGATGGCATATATTGTATTCACGGTGCAGGTGTCTTATTCCAGGTTGCCAGAGATAGGAATGAGTATTTGTGTGTCGTCGGCGAAGTTTGTATAAATTACTCGCATTGCATCTAGGGCTGCAAAGAGTAATTTGGTATAAGCATTATATAGTATTGATAAGAGGCATGATCCTTGCGGTACTCCAAGTGGTACTGGTACAGGGTCAGCCGCTATATCCCCTATGGCTAGTCTGGAAGTGCGCTCTGATAGGAAAGAGTTGATCCAGGTGGATGCTTTTTTGGAGAAATGGAAGTTATCTGCTAACGTTTGGCACACTTTGCTGTGGTCTACTAAATCAAATGCCACAGACAGGTCCAGTAGTAATAGTAAACATAGTTTACCAGAGTTTACCAGAGTCTCTGACTGCATCCATTTGATTTTTTAGATCCAGCAATGCAGTTATGGTACTGTGACCGGGGTGAAAGCCTGATTGTCTCTCTCCTAAGAGATTGTTGTTTTCGAGGTGGGCTTGAACTTGGGTGTAGGCAATTTTGTCTATGATTTTGAGGAGGAAGGGACTGTGGTGATTGGTCTGTAGTAAGTGGGTGTGGTGGGGTCTAACGTGGGTTTTTTAAGTAAGGGGGTGACCCATGCTTCTTTGATGCCTGATGGGATGGAGTTTGCTTTGAAAGTTGCATTAATGAAATTGGTTATGATGGGTGCTAGAGTAGGTGCACAGTCTTTGACTAGTTTGGCCGGGAACCTATCTCCTTTACAATTTGATGGTTTAAGTGATGCTATTGTTTTAGATACTTGCTCTGTGGTTACTACCGCAAAGTGGAATACAGGTATATTATTGGAGAGGGTGGTGGCTGCTAGTGGAGCAATTTTAGTGGTGGTACCTAGTACCTTTCTTTGTGAGTCCATTTTGTTTTGGAGTGTGTTCATTTTTGCAGCTAGTGCATCTTGGATAGTAGAGCACCATGCTTTATTTACTACCACTGTGCTAGGGGGATGGACAGGCGTTTCTAATTCCTTAATAATGGCAAACAATCCCTTGCTGTTGGACGCAGAATTGACAATGCGTGTATTAAGAGAGTTAGCTTTCTGAGAATATACTTAATCCTTGTAAGATTTGGATACTTGTAGTTCTTTTCTGATTTCATCTGATGGTTTTTTTCTGAGAAGGTGTTCTAGCGCACATTTTTTTCTTCTTAGGTTGATAAGGTCATCGTTAAACCAGGAGCTACTAGGCTTTAGTTTAGGGAGTTTGGGTCTGAGAGGTGCTATTTCATCAGTGGCTAATTGAAGACATTTATGGTAGTGGGATGCAATCTCGTCTGGGTTGAGTAGAGGGGGTGGCTGGGTAATTAGTAATCTATTGAGAATTGGTGATAGATTCTCGGATGTGAGTTTCCTAGTGTTTCTCATCAAAGTAGGTAGAGGGGAGGGAAGGGAGACAGTGGTGTCTCTGGTTATGATGATATTAAATCTGATGAGGTAGTGGTCTGTCCAGGATAGTTCTTGGATTTATTCAAGGCTAGTTGTTGTATTAAGTGTTAGGATCCAATCAAGGATTCAACCTTTTTATGAGTTGGAGCATTGACAATTTGGTTAAATTGCATTTCTCGCAAGGCATTGTGGAATGCTGTAGCTCTGTGGTCACTAAGGTCATCACAACCCAGGTTAATGTCTCCCAGGAGTATGAAGTTCGTATTGGGTTTAATGAGTGGGGAGATGAGTAATGATAAATTGGTGTCAGGATTATTTGAAGAACTAGGTGATCTGTACACTATAAGTAAATTGATAGCAGTTTTGGGGTCTGTGGAAAGTTTGAGGGACAGGATTTCATAGCCTGGTAGCACTTCTGTTTTGCATTCTCTGAACTTGAGAGTAGTTTTGGAGATGATGGCAACTCCTCCACCAGTGGTTTCTTGTCGCTCTGATCTAAGTATCGAGCAGTTGGTGGGAATGGCAAGGGATAGTACTGGGCCTGAGGCTGCATGTAGCCATGTTTCGGTTATGGCAATAGAGTCTAGGTCATGTTCGAGAATCAAATCGTGGGTGTCTAGTGCATGTGTGCCTAAGGATCTAACGTTAAGGAGGTCACCATTTAGAGGTTTAGGGTTGGTGAGTGGACAACTGGTATGGATGCTTTGTGGAATACACTTCATGTTGGAGGTCTGTGATGGAGGTAGATGGTTATGTGCATGGTCTGGGGTGTTCTTATGCCAGAGGCTATTTGGTGGTTTGGCATGTATTTGTGCTCTAGGTATCATGTTGGTTAGGTTTATTGCGTGAAGGTGGTTGATTATGTCTCTGGGAGCTTTGTGTGATGCAGTCTTTGAGGTGCGGGAGGAGAGTCTGGTGGTTCTTTGTATTCCTAGAATAGGTTTGGAATGTGGAACAGTGGAATAGGTCCTGGAGGAGAGCTGGAGGTGGCAGTCTACCTGATATGGGTTTGGAAGTGGGTGTTATACTAGTGGAGAGTGTTGTAGAGCTGAATGCTGGTGTTGTGGGTGGGAATGGTGTGGGGCAGGGTAGAGGGTGATATCTGGCGCAGGACAGGCGAGCTAATCCAAGTCCTACTTGGATGAATGTTCCTTGGGTGCATTGTGTGGTGAGTTTGATGTTGTGCAGCGTTGTTGTGATATTTTTGCCGTTGTATGAGTAGCAGTGGTTGTGAATTACTAGTGGTTGGAAATTGGCCAGTATAAGGCAGACTATAAAAAAGGAGGAATTGGGTGGTTTAGAATATAATAGCCCATAATTTATTTTGTTCATGGCTAGGCGAGCTAGGTAATTTCTAGCTTGTGCATAAACCTTGATGACTACTTGGTAAGTAGTGAGAACTGATTGGGCAAATTCGCAGTGCTTCAACAAGATTTCATATAAGGGCCATGGGGGTTGCTAGGTAAGCGATACTTGCTAAACAGAGTAAAATCCCAATATGCAAATAAGTGGCATGCATGAGTCATATGTCTATTGGGTAACACAGCTTGCTAAACAGTCAGGAGTTACAATGTATCAACAGTACATATGTTCCTTAGTGGCGACTAATAGTCCAATATCGAATAGGCAATGCAGGCAACAGTATGCAGGTAATATATGATGGTATGTTATGTTAGGTATTGTTATATTAATTTGCTTTTATGTTGCACCAAATCACAACCATAGTAGTCTGTAGAATAATGTGCTGAACCCTAGCCAGAGGTGTACAGACTTTAGTCTACTGCAAGAAATAAAATGAGTACGGTGAGGGTAAAAGGATGGAAATGCAGGAAATAGGTGCTGCGAACATAGTGGCAGAGGGATGCAGTGGGGAAGATGTTGTTATGATACCATTGGTGCGTGTCATTCAAGCTAGATGGGGCATGGGTTTGCAATGGGAAATGGCAGATATGTCCTACAGTGCTGTGACAATTGTGTTGCGTTCCCAAGGCAGATTTGGAGATTTGCATGTTAGTACAAAATGTAATGTTGGAAGCATTAGAGGCCTGAGAGTGTGCTCGGGCAATTCTGTAAGACAGGTGGCTTATTGGTATGGGCATCTCATTACTTTTTATCCCAGGTCAAATTCCAGTGACTGCCAAACCTGACCCAAGAGGATAGACAGTGTATCAAGGGGAATCATGTTGGTAATAAAAAGTAAGGGAACAGAGAGGTGAAATAAGAAAATGGCTTTTCACCTTAATGTCAAAAGGTTGTTATTAAGAGTTCCTTCCAAATCATGTCACGCTAGTGTAGAGGAGTACGTGGACATGTTATGCCTATCTCCTGCCGCCTCACCTCGGCCATATTGGAACTGTAGGAGAAGAGCCCTATGTGGGACACCAGGTATCATCCCAATACTGTATTGAGTGCATGAGAGACAATATGCACTCAGACAACCGTATTGAATGTACCCTTGCAATGAGAGGGTGGCTGGATGTCTACATACAACCTGCTGATTAATAAATGTATTGCACCCCGAACACAAGGTAGATGAGACATATAGAAGCTTGTTGCAGAGGAAAACATAACATGGCTAGAGCGGCAATGATGGAAAGATGGACGTTGGCCTTGTATTAAAACCATTCAAGCTACCTCAGAGACATACCAGGGCTGCAGAATCATGAGAGACTGGAAAAAACAGCTTCATGTGAGGAATAAAGACGAGTCTATTGGCCTGGGATCAAGGATGCTACTTCAAGGAATAATTGCAAGGCACAATGGGAGTCAAAAGGATAAGGCATGTACGTAAGACATATTTCTCTTAGATCATGCAAGGGAGAAAACATCTGCAAGAGCCTAGTATTAGACAATGAAAGATGTGGAAAACCCATGTAAGATGAAGTGAGCAAGTCTCTAGAGGCCAAGAAGTAATGACTCCCAATTCAATTGAATCAAACAGCAGCAAATAGAAGGGTGAGATGGACAAATGTGTTGTCTCCTCACAGGTGATTCAGAAGTTGAAAACAAGGGCTATTCATTAAGCCCAAAGGAAGATAATAGTGTGCCTACACTCCCTTGAATGTCCCAAAGCAGAGAGCCGGCTTCAAGGTCAAATTCAAAGGAGAAGCCTTGGCTTGGGGCCTGACTGATGAGAGATGATGGAGTAATTGGGAAAGTGGGGAGTAGTCGGACATTGCTTGCAGCACCTTTGTTTCGTTTTGCTTACGTGCTGCTAACAAGCCAAAAGTCCAAGGTTGGGAAAGCATGTCAACCAATCAGAGAGTCTTTGTAGCAACATGCTATACAATGTTGGAAAGACTAACCTGTGGCCATTTCTTACCTTATAATCATTATTATATGTATTTAGAAGTAGTCTGAGGCATGTTCACCAGATAAGGAACAGCCAATGAAGTTATTGACACTTATATATACTATAGGAACTTATGTTCCCTTAATCAATCACTCCCTTTAATAGGTTTTAGTTTGCCACGTAGGATGACATCACAGATGAGGCATATCGACGTATAACACCTTTGTATATTCACATTTGTGGGTGAGTGTGTGAATTACTGCCTGTTATTCCCCAAATTGCTCTACTTTATTTATATGCTGATAATAAAGTAGTACTTTGCCATATTCTTTGAGTCTGTCTGGTTATTTGGGTCAGAGATCATTAGTAGTAATTCAATCTACCACACAAGATGCTTAAAGTTGCTAGAGCACATTTTGGTAGCAGTGCAGATGGTTCTGGTCTTATTGACCTAGGCTCAGATCTGGACTCTGGATCTCTTGATTGATTCTGCCACTAGCCGGAAGACCGCGGAGAGATATAAAAAGATAGTAAATAACCGAGGTAATCATCAGATTTTTAAATCAAGAGATTGATGTCAATCAGGAGGGTAAAAATCAAAGGAGAATAATAATGAAATAAAGAAGAGACTTTTAAAACATCAATATGAAAAAAATGAAACAGTTAAAATTGATAGAAAGTGTAAACGAAGGAACAAAAAGAACATTGTTGCATAGATTTTTAAAGTGGTTAAAAAATGTTTTTTTGGTAATAAGCAGTGATTGAGGGTGCCGGCTCAAATTAGTCAGTCTGGTATATTTGTTGAAATAAATAAAAGAATAAAAGATTTGGTAAATTTTGAGAGTCGAGATCGACTTGCCATGATGGGGGACACTCCTCTTCTACAACTATGCAGGACACTGCTGAGATACACACCCAATATCAGACAGTATCACGTGGAGTGGTTCAGCAGCATGACAAATAAAACACTCATGCTGTGGCCTCAAGAGGGTTGGTTGTCAAATACAGTACTGCGACATATGACAATATATTTCAATGATACATACAAGGAGAAGAAGTTACAGAAACAGATTGACCATTTCAGAGTTGTGGAAAATGTATCAGAGCGAGAAAGACGATCCGCCTGAGAAGGCTATGATATGATATGATATGGCATTTATAAAGCGCTTATACAAAAGTGTTTCAAGGAGCGATGAGGCAAGGGAGCGGAAACAGAGGGAAGACAGAGACAGTGATCTTACTAGTCCGGGTGACACTGAGATTGTGCAAGTCCAGGGGAGGGTGGAAGGGGAGAAGTGCAGGGGTAAGGGGCAGTGCAGTACATAGGATAAAAGTAAATAAATAAAGACAATAAATAGGACAATAATAAAAGTATGGTCAGCTGGTGGCAAGGGTAGGTGCAGACACCAGGTGTCAAGTGCTAGTAAGGACTGTAGGGATACAGAAACAGTCCCTGAGTGCAAGGGTTGCCAGGGGGGCAGTGCGGGTTGTGGGGTGTATTGATCCACTCCGCTATGCTATGCGGCATCACCCTGCTAGTAATGGTACAAGGGACTGCAACAATGGCGGCAAAACTCTTGTGAATGCCAAAAACCTACAAAAAAACCTACAAAAACTGTGTGCTTCAGCACACAAAAAGAAGGATGCACAACCTGCCACCCATGGTGCATGTGAGGTGGAATAGAGCACACACCGCAGAAAATGTAGCAGTGGGCTCCATAACCAGCAAACAGAGTGCAGATAGGGAAGCAGCACTTTGCAAGTGAAACCCCAAAAGGTGCCTACAAATGACATTTGCTTTGTTGGTAAAAACTCCAAAATGCCTATAACACAACACTTCTCAACATTCAGAATCTTGCTTAGCGCTAAAATTCATGTATCTAATGAAGCATTGTGAACATACAAAGTCCTAATGTGAAGAGCAAAACATTCATCAGACAAACTGGATTGTCTGTAAACTGACAACCTCTGTCAAAATCTGGGTGCAGTACCCTGGGCTACCTGAATGACAGCTGTCAGATGAGTTACTGATGAAACTTTAAAGTGATCTAAAACTAAAAAGTCTGCTGGACTAGCAAACATAAAAAGGATTTTTGCTAAAAGGAATACAGATTTTAGTTGTGTTTTGATCCCCCAGAAGTAAAGCCAGAAAAGTAATGTATTTATGTTTGATGCAACAAGTTTGGGTTTTGCTGGATTTAATAAGTTAATTAGCCTGACTGAGCTGCAAGAACTGGTAAAGCAGGTTTCTCCCATAGGGAGGGCCTTCCTCTCAGCAGAAATTCACGGGGAGGTGTTAATTGCGGTTTAGCGCAGACTTTTGTCTATAGAAAGAGAAGGAACAATGACAGAGCTTCAGCCCAGGAAATGGAGGTGTGAAGGTGGACGTAAATGGCTCCTGGAAGGAACAAACAAGGAGGGGGATGCTCCTGGACTGCAGGGAGACAAAAAGGGGCAGACCATCTGTTGATAAACATGAACAAAGAACAATTCTAAAAGACTCATAACTTGTCATCCAAAAGGGTGAAAAATATACCAAAGACAGAGTTGTGAATCTAATTTTTGTCTGCATGTGTGAAGAGGCGGTAGAACTGTGTGACATGTTCTGGACAGAAATGGCATTATATGTGGTTTTATGTGAAATGTATTAATGTTAGAATTAAAATTAGAATTGTGAAAATGTACATGCACATCCCTATGTTACAAACACACATTTGTGGAATTTGCATAAAATTTGGAAATTGTGTTCATAGCGATACGGACAAAATTCTGTAAAAAGTTGAAACAAGACCCCAAAGCTACAGGATTTTGAGGAACAGATACTATGTGATTTGTATAAAGTTGCCAAATGTAGAAATGTGTATTTAGTATAAAATCCGATTTTGAGACCAGTGGCTAAAGGGAGGTCTCTGAGGACTGTAAAAGAAACCATAAAATGTGACATCATCCGGCCTTGATCCAATCACTCAAATGCAAGGCAGAGATGAAGTTTTGCTCCAATCCCAACTCACAGGGCCAAGCTTAGATAAACTGGCCCATACACCCACTTTGTGATGTCATCTGAAGGCATAAATAGAGACAGCTGACAACACATAGGGACTCACAGATCCACTCACTTTCCTGATTCTGGCGAAGCACTCTGATCCAGCCTTCTACATCCAGCTTTAATATTCTTCCAGATCCAGAGGCCAAGACTCTTGCCAGCAATAGAGAGCTATTGATTTGTACAAGGCCTAATCCTCAAACTTATTCGCAAACCCCCAGAGAAGTGCTGTGGGATTAGAAGGCCTTGTGAAACAGCATCCTGAAATTCTCTGGCTTGCCACCACTAGGCTTGACTGAGGAACTCACTATCCAGCTGACTAAAATACCCACATACTAGGAAGGCAGACCCTGTGCAAATGCAGCGACCGGCCTAGCGGATCCAGTCCAGTGCCTGATGTGCCGTTCTTCCTAGACCAGATCCAATCCATGACCAGAACTGACAGCCCAATCCAATAACTTATTTTGTTAATAATAATAGGAAGAAAAATGACCCTAATATCTCTGCATAGACTTATCCCAATCTCAATTCATCCTATTTGTAAATTCAGAATCAGAGTATTGTCAGTACCTTTCTTCCGCTGATTTTTCTCATTTGTTTTATTAAATCATGTCAGTAGTAAGTCTAGTAAATCCCAGAACAGAAACTAGAGTATCACCCATGAAGGGTTACGCTGCCACGTAACTGTGGAAAGTCACGTGTGACATTTTCTTATTCATAGTCATAATCTAGTGGAATCAAAACCATCTTTTATTTTCAAAGTGCATTTCTGTTTTCCATTCTCGCGCCTATTTTTCAAAAACAACCTTTACTAAAACCTCTATAACTCCCTCAGTTTTTATGATAGAAATGGAATTGCAACTCCTACTTGTACCTAACATCCATAGCTATCCACAGAATCCAAACCGCACTGCAAAACAGTGCGATTCTCCCGTTATCGCGACTATCGTGCAAGGAAAAGTTTGCCGCAAATTACAATTCTGAAAGATTTCTACATGTGTGAATTAGCTTTAAACTGTTTCCAACTTGGACTTTGAGATTTCAAATGCTTTCTTTGGACTAAATCATTTTCTGGACAGATGTAGCCAGTGTAACATATGGATATGAAAATGAAGACAGGTTACAGATTTAAAAGCATACTAGATTTTTTTTTTCTCTTTTCTCACTTGAAACGCCTCATTCACATGCGACCACATTATTTATCTAATTGACTAACTTAATTAACAAATACTAACACTAATTCTAACTAAATAACATTATAATGTGCTCTCCATGTGGAAAGAGAGGCAGAAGAGATGTGCTCTGAGAGTCATTTTTAAACGTGCATTTTTTCTCTGATTTTCTCGGGCTGCACTGAAACGTGAAGGACGGAAAGGCAGCAGGAAGCAAGAAACAGAAACAGTTATTGCAGTATGAAGATCCCATTGTTTGCGAAATAGGGGTGGCAACCTAATACACTTTCTGTTAATATGATTGGAGGGAAGTATTTCTGAAGACAGGCTGCGTAAGCAATACAGCTTTGCTGGACGAGCTCTGACAGAATTATAGTTAGTTCACATTTGCGGAGATGCTGTGAGGTCGCCTTTGCTGGGCTACTGGGAGGAGTCGTTCCAACTGTTGACCTTCAGAGACTGGGGGTTCCTGGTCACTTGGCACCGGCTCGAGAACTGCAGATTGCAGATTGAACTGCATGTTCTCGCTGTGTGCTTTAAAAAAGAAAACTCCGGGCCCACTTCTCGGAGGAGGCAAGCCAAGGGATTTCGTGTGCCAGAGAGCTACAGATAACTGGTAATTATCACTTCAAAATTGAGGGTGTGCCGCGTGGATGAAGTATTTCTCAGGCAGGAAATATAGTGATAGGGAATCCCTGTGTTTAACTGCCACATTATAATGTTGCAATGCAAATGTTGTCATATTATACAAATACGACCACAATATATTCTATGGCCACAAATGAACAAGGATAATTGAAAATGTAAATTACCTAGTTTGACCTTAGGTGCGGGAAATGGATTTATGAATTACAAAGAATGACATCAGGAATGACGCTAGCTATAGGTGACATAAAAGGTCTGCTAACAGCCATCCTAGGGGAGAGGGCTGATGACATTTGGGGGTGAACAGGGTATGTGGCTGTGACTACACAAAACACGACACACGATGGAGCACCATTTAATAATTGCAGAGCAGATGAATGGTGAGCGCTCAGAGTAAAATTAATTGATACATCAGATATGGGTGTGGTCATGATAAGGAAGATGGGCGAGGATGAAGATCCTGTTACCTTTATTTGAGATATTCAAGAGAGATGGCATCTCAAGACGAGAGAACCATGGGACAAAACAGTGGCATTATTTTACCACATTTTATATCAAGGACTGCCCGAGCCAGTGCAAAGGCAGATGAAGAAACAGGTAGGGATAGAAGCGAAGCCATAACCAGAAATAAAATTGACTACTGTGTACCATTGCTGATTGTTACAAGAGAAGAACACGAAGAAAGCAGAGAGTAGAAAGCAGGAGGAAGTGAAGTTAGTTTCGATAAAATTGTCAAAACTAGCCATCGAAGGAGCGGTATTGACCAGTAATGAGGGTGTGGTGACATAAGAGATGCGACCAGTGCAGCAAAGTGAAGAGGGATGGGCAAAAGCTTCCCGTCCTCCCAACCGATGTATATGATGCGGAAGAGGAACCGAAGATATCGTGACAATCCATACTATTTGGCACCAATTCCCAGTGCTCCAATTATTAACAAGTACCCCGAAAGGTACCCACTTAGCCAACCTTACAGACCAGGGGCGGTACAGACCCTACCCAGAGTGGATGAAGACCCTCAGGTGGCAACTACAGAGATTTAAATCGACAGTATTGACTAAAGCAACAAGAAACTGCGTTACTGACGTCGTTAGAGACACCATGAATTAGCAGCGTTAGACAAGAAGCACAGATGCCATCTGCACAATAAAACATACACACACCTGAGTACA